>NC_061811.1:4297162-4637162 GCF_021462225.1 Girardinichthys multiradiatus
CCTGGCAGGCCTTAGAGCCAAGCCCTGCTAAATAAGTCATTATGTGACACAATGGTGATTGTAGTACCTGCTGCTTGGCTTTTAAATCTGTTGCATAATACAGAATCTATTAGCTTCACTGTGAGCAAACAAGGGTAAAGAAGAACATTATAAGAGATGGAAGATAGTCTGTGTCCGCTTAATGCTTGAATAATGAAAATCTAGCAGTATTTATATCCTGGTGAAACACTTCTGTAATGTATGGCTGCATGTTTATGAATGAACGTGTTCTTTTTACCAACAGCTTCTGCCTCAATTAAACACAGCAGAAACCACACACACACACACACACACACACACACATTATATCAAGGAGTTGAAACAACTCGCATACGGAAAGAAAACTGTATTTTCCATCACCAGGAAGTCTGCTTGGTACAGTTGTCAGACAACTTGATCAAAGTTCCTGTACTAAAACATTTGTAGGGAAGAACCTGAGGTGAAAAGATTCTGGAGGTGCAATCTGAACTGGGTTTGAGGTCTTAATTATTCAGTAGGACAGATCCATGAAAACTAAAGACGCTGCAGTTAAATTTAAGGCTCCTCTTTCTGATTAGGTTAAATAAACAGGAGCTGGAGATGTTTAACATGCATTTAAAAACTGGCATACATAACTGTAGCTAAAGCTGTCAAAAAATGCTATATGAACACTGAATAACACCAGAGGATACAAACGGATAAAGTACTACACATAAAAAGTTGATTCATAAGAAAAATATTTTTGAAATGATGGTTTAACTCATAACGTTTCAGATTTGATATGGATAAACTGTGGTTGAGAAGCATATGAAAACAGAACTAATGAAAACTGTGCAAATTTTAAATTGCAAATATTTGTTATACAGGTCCCAGATTAAAGGAGTGATAAAGCCCAAATTCTTTATGCCACAAACAATGAAGATGAAGAAAACAAGGAAGCATGAATAAAGGCTAAATACAACACTGTTCATGCAAATAAGGGTAAAAAAATGTTTTCATAAAATGTTTTTAAACCATAACTACTTGTTTTCTCCTTGCTTTCTGGGTATTTCTCATAAAATGGCAGCATATTTCCTATCTCGATTCAAAACAAGAAGCTCAAGGAGCAAGTGTTGCTTTTAAGTCCTTGATTAAAGCATATACAGAATCCAGCTTTTATATCAGGTAAAATACTTTAGTTACTGGTGAAAGAGTGAAGTTCTTCCTGTTTTCTGTGAACGCTAATAGGGTGAAAGAAATGGATTTCCTCTCCCCACCCTTTTTGCAAGAGTTATAAAACTTTGAAAACTTGGTTTCAAAGGAAGGAACAATCCAAAGCTGAAGGATGAGCACCGCAGAGGCAACTGTAGGTGTTGTTTGTGAGCCTAAAGTTTCACTGGTAACAAAACGTCTATCGTGGCTTTGCTTTTTATGTGACCTTTGACCACGGATGGAGTTTTTAAATGAAATCAATAGCTTTCCCTCTCAACTCTCAATATTCATATCAAAAATAATTACCTGCAGCAGAAATACATTTTTCCCCTCTGTGTCTGGTCCAATGAGCAATATTTTTACTTCTCTTCCAACCACTAAATGTCTACCATTACCTGGTTATTGTGGAAAAACTAATGGTAGACAGATTTCTAGAGTTTAATTAGCATAATGACATGAAGCACGACCCTCACGATGTATAGAAAAATTGGTCAGACAGTACTTTGGATAAATGGGAGTGCCGATGCCTGAGCTGGAGCAGAAATTACATTAACTAAATGCTGCTGAAACATATATTTTTTGAATTACAGCGTTTGTCACAAATGTGAATTACAGGCAGACTAGGCTCACCCCAGAGCACTTCTAATCAGAGTGCCAGTATGTTAGGTCTCCAAGCTAATGCACAAAGACGACAGTTCTGATCTCCTCTTCCTCCTTGCTGGATAAATTCCTAAACACATCTCTTCTGCATAAACTCACAATCAACCTGGACATCTTCCCATCACTTCTTTCTTCTTTGGTGGCCATAATACCAAAGATTGATGCGATTGTTTTGCATCCCAGAATGAATGGCATCACTATCAGCGACTTTCAGCTTTTACATATTTTTCACTTTCATACATGAAAATGAATAAAAAAATGTCATGAGCCTAAAGCCTGAACAACTGAAAAGGAAAAGTTGTAAAAATCATGATCTTTGCCCATCTGAGCTGAATTCAGATATACTTTAATGGTTTATGTTAAAATTAACTGCTAGTATTATAAATAACCAATAAGCAGTTTCCTCCTCTCTGGATGATGCATTATATTACCATGGTAATCTAGCCAGGTTAAATCTAAACCATACTGACATTTCTGCAAACATCCCTATTGCGAAAATCTTGCTTCACAGTAAACTCCTCAGCTGCCTTTAAAATGAATGTATTTTAAAAATATTTGTTAAATTCCCTTAATGGTACAGTAATTTAGAATATCAGTATCATGATGAGATCATAATATATTTATTTCAGTAATTAATTTCTAAAAGGGAATATCATATTATATGGATTTATTACACACGGATGACACATACACACTTTGTCCTTCCACAAAACTTTCCTTTACTATGCTTCGACACATCTCTCTGGGAACAGCCAGCTTCTTTGGCAACGACCTTTCATGGCTTACCTTCCTTGTGGAAGAAGTCAATAATTATCTATTGGACAACTGTGAAGTTGGCAGTCTTCCCCATGGTTGTAAAGGCAGTAACATTTCTGCATTAAATATATTTTTATTACTCCTATGGAATAATCTATTTTCAGACAGACAGAATTTTTTATTATCAATAAACACACCTACACCTCAGATATATCATTCTGTGGGAAATGACAAACATTTTTAATTGAGTTGCTGAATAACCTTTTTTTTCACTAATGCGGGGAGAATTTCGTATTACCTTATTATTATTACCTTATTTAACAAATCTGTAATAATACACTGTTAAAATGTGACCATGATGTACAGTCTTGCATAGATGAAGTATTACAGTAATGATCAGCCTTAAAACTGGTGAGCCTAAATAATGTAACATTCTGTAATATTTGCTCATCAAGGTTTTCCAACACCTGAGCACAGAACTGCTGCTTATGAACTCTGAACCTTGAACTCTGATCCTGAACTCATAAACTTGCAGAGTTTCAGAAACATTGATGGTTGAATGCATGTTGATGAGCCCCTCTGCCTAAAATACCTTTAGCAATTAAAAACCTGGGGTCATAAAAACTTTTATTCTTTTACACAATGACTATCAACATAGTGGCACACTGATGACATCATAGAATCGGTTTCACTAGGAACTGAGGTTTTACTCTCAATGCACAGGGGGAACCGCCTGATTTAGGCCATTTAAGGCTTTCAAATTCTATTTGGCTAAACTTTCATCTTAGGCCTGAACACTTTGAATAAGGTCCTAAAATCTTTCCACAATAACGTGGATACAAAATCCTCTAAAAAAGAAAGTCACTGCTAGACATAAAGGGGAGCGCCACTCAGTTTGGTACCAATTAGATGTCTTGAGGAATTCCAGGTGATGACCTAAACAAGAAAGCATCAATAATTAAAAAAGCCGAGGCATCATTTTATTTTATCCACAAAAAGAAATAATATTTTTCTTAGACTTGAGTGGCAATCCTCTTTAATACGTCTACCTAACAACTGCAAAAGAACTGTAATATACAAGACACACACGACTCTCAGCACAGTTCTACTAAAAGCACAAGGTTATAAAACATTGACATCATCAAGAAGACGTTCTGTACAGAGAGCTGAGAGCCTCCCATCTCTTGCTCAGTCACAACCATGACTAAGGAACCATGCTCAGTGGACACCAAGCATGCGTGGCGCACCTCTCCTCTGCTACCGGCTGAATCTATGGAGCTACATTGGGTGTGGTGGTAAGGAAAAGCTTTTGCGTGTTTACAACAAACCAACAAACAGAGAAATAAAGCAGATGTCCTTTTGTAGGTGGCAACAGCGTCCATTCAGCAGAAATGTTTTCTGCGTTTAGGATTACCCACAATTATTACAAGATCAAAAATAAGAGCAGACTTTCTTCTTATTTCCAGACCTCCAAAGTCCCAACTGCAGTGGTCTCACTGTCCCTCAGATTTCACCCTGCACCTCTCTTTGAAGGATCACCTAGACTGTCTTTTCTGGCCTCCTCATGCAGAGCTATGGATCCCAAAGCGGCCGGAGCAGCTTCACACCCAGCTCAGAAAAATGAAGCTCCCTCAAACTGGTGGGAGGAAAAAGAATGGAAAGTGGTGAAACTTGACAGAAATAAGATGTGACCCGTCCTTGTCGACGCCAAATCCGCTGAGGCCCTTAGGTCGGCAGCGGGTCGTCGTCGCCTTTGCTGCACTTGCACTTGCAGCAGAGGACGATGGGAGTGGCCAGCAGGAGGAAGGGGGAGGCGACCAGCAGGAGCAGGCCAAAGCCAGCGAAGATCCCCACGACCTGAAAACCAATAAATGAGAATTCTATAAGCTATAATTCAATGGATATGATGATCAGTTCTGAGCTGACTATATCAGTCAATTAAAACCATCATGGAAAAATTGATTTATTTCAGTTAATAAATCCAAAAAGTGAAAGTAATGATATAGATTGATCACTTTGTTAATTTTGGGGAGTTTTCCTTACAGCTAATGAAATCCCAATAATTCAGTAATAATTAAAACATTACATTAGAGCAATAAAAAAGGGTTTTAACAAAGAAATGCTATGTTATGGTCTGTCCAGGGGTGTCCAACTCCAGTCCTCGACAGCTACTGTTCTCCAACACACCTAAATCAAACACCTAAATGTCCTCATCAGCATTCAGCTCTACAGAGCCCTGGCAAAGAGACATTCATTTGATTCAGGGGTGTTGAAGGGATGCATCTAAATGATGCAGGATATCAGCTCTCTAGGACTGGAGCCTGAACTCTACACTAATGTGGGGAAGACTGCTGACTTGACAATGGTCCAGTATTGACACGCTCCACATGCTGGGTAAGCCAAAAAGGTCATTGCTAGATAAGCTGGCTTTTCAGGGTGCTGTGTGCAAGCATATTAATGGAAAGTTAAGAGGAAGAAAGCCAGATGTACAGGCAACAGGGATAACATATGTTTCAGGACATGAGCTACAACAGTTGAATTCCTTATGTTTAGCTACTCCTGAACCAGAGAAAACATCTTACCCTTAAGTACCTGAAGAGGAAGGTGAGAGTTACCAGAGGCAACAAGATGAAGAACACTATCAAAGCAACCTGGGCTTCCTCAACACCTCAGCAGAACCACAGGCTGATCACCACCATGCAACGCTGCACTGATGCAGTAATTCATGGAAAAGGAGCCCAGACCAAGTACTGAGAAGCTGAATTTTGGCTTTGGCTCAGAATCATCAACATTATACCTGAAATATATTACACTGAGTGGAAGGAGCCTATATAATCTATGAGATTCACTTTTTGAATTAAATCATAGAAATAAATAAACCTTTAAATTATATTCACATTTATTGACATGCAGCAAAGCAAATACAGTTGCTAACATTGGACAGCAGAGGGCAGCAAACACCTCAAAACCAAAAAATATGACATAAAATAGATTACCCCTTTAAATATAATCTCTAAATGGTAATACTTTATTTCTTGATGAAAGAAAGAAAGAAAACAACAGAGAAACAAACAAACAAACAAACAAAAAAAAAAAGACTTATCCAGACCTGAAAAATACTAAAATCAATTTCCAGACTTTTGCTAAAATAAAGCCTCAGAGATTCGAAAGATTTTAATGTAACCATTTTAAAACAATGTAGTTTGTTTAATTCACCACAAGGGGGAGCCAGACACCTGCAAACACAAGGCCCACAAAATGGACAACTTGGAAGGATGACTTATAACTAAAAAATGTTTTTCCTCCTCGTTTGGGGAGAAGAGAACATATTTTGGATTTTTCATCTCTTTTCTTGCTGTTATTTGTGGTTCTGGTGAACAGGCTGTGCTGCACAGGAGAATACTTTGTTGGAAGCACAGCTGGGTTCTATCAACTGATTTTAATGGCCCTCTCTGGTTTAGAAAATGACGTTCTGCTGTCCACAGACAGACGGGTGGAAACATATTCATCCTGGAACATTTTGCGTAACTGAAGGAGAGGAAGGGAGGCCGTCTGGGGTTTAACACAGCCAACAGAGGGTGAAATAAGGAGAACGAGAGATGGAGACAGAGCAGGGAAGCTTTAGTAGGCTTCAACCAGATGAACTGTAATCACATGACACAGCCTGCCCCACTCAGAACAGATGCCAATGTGTATGCTAATGTTGGGAAAATGGCAAGTCCGTTGGACACAGTGAATAAACATGAATAAACTACTTTGCTGAGCTCAGAGGGTTAAACTTCATAAATAATACCCTCTGTGGGAGAGTTAAACACATATCATGAATGTCACATCTGAATTTACTTTATTCTACGCTCTCAAACTGAATTTATATGACTTTAAAGTCAAAGAAAGTTTGGAAAATGCATAGATATTTAATTAAACCCAGGAAAAGGTCAGACACTCTGTAAAAAAACAACTCAACTGAGCTGGAGCCTACAACATGACACTGACTCAAAACAAACCAGTAAGTCCACTGGGTACTGGCTGAGAGTTAAGAAATGGAATGTCCTGGGCCTAGTCAAAGCCCAGATCTTGATCTAATTCAGATGATGTGGGGTGACTTGAAACAACTCAAAAACAACAGTTGTGATGGTATAGTGTCCTAACATTTCTCTTATTTAGGAAAATACGTTGTTGTAATATTTTGTTTGAGGAGAGATTAAAAAAAAATCAGATTAGGCATCAATACATGAACATTTCTTAGTTAAAAACCAAATATTTGATGGGGTGTCCAAAGTTTTTCACATGACTGAATGTTGAAAAGGTTCTGAAATGATTTACCATGGTTTTATTTGTTACATCATAAACACCAGGCATTTTGACAGGTATGAAGCCTTACTATATTCCATTTAAAAGCTGCGCAGGAGTTTAAAGTGGTATGATGGAATTATAATGTTCAAGCAATCCAAACTGTCCCTCCACAAAACTCCACCCAACAATAAATAAAAGAGGTACAATCTCCTTAACAGGGCCTTTTTCTGGGAATATTTCTACCCTGATAATCTGGTTTTATTCTGGTAAACTACATGGAAACCAAAGAGGATAAATGACCACAGAAAACCGTGATGGGTCCTATTCAAAGTCCAGCTCATGTAACGCATTATTTTCAATATGTAAACCTGCACATCACAGCCAACTGGAGAGTCATATATATAAAATATTTAAATAGATTTTTTTTATCTAAAGCTACTGAACAACATTGGTTACATAAACATCTTAAAGTGATGTTTCTATATAAAAGGTTTGTATGGAAACAGTCAGGTTGCTGCTGCACGTGGCTAAAATTCTGCTTCACCTTTACAAGCCTGTCGCAAAAGCAGAGTACTGGGCCCAAAGGACGGAACGAAGCAGAACAATAGGGCATGTGCATCTCCACATGCTGCAGCGTGGCTAAGAAAAGACGGAGGTGTCCCACACGTCTCAGGGAAGGACTCCGTGTTCTCACCTGCGTTCTGTGCCAGATAACAGACGCCCTGGAGTGGCCCAGTTTGTTCCGACACGGTCCTTTGTCGTAGTGGATCAGTAGGAAGTCATCCTGGGACACACACATACAGACTCAGAGTTAAAAAGTGACCATTAGCAGCCTTAGAGACGTGGGTGGCTGCTCAGACCAAATAGCTTTTTAAATGACTAGTGTGCTCTGGATGTCTCCTCTCATGCAGTTAGGATGATGTCAACCGCCGAGTTAGAGAGTCTCTGTCATCCAACAAGCTGTCAGTTTCATCTCTTTCTAATGAACCCAAAAACAAATCTAAATCCTTCCTGATCATCTCTCCAGGTTTAACAGTTTTCTACAGGGATTTTTTAGTGAGCGTTTGTAAGATAAAATGCGGCCAACTCACATCCAAGGACTCCAGACAGTACCAGCAGAAGGCATGTTTACAGTTCTTGCACATCATCTGTGCGCAGCCTTCATCTCTCTCGATGTAAACTTTACACTTAGGACAGCGTTTGATGGGGGCATCGTCCTCTTCATTCTTATAGAAAGAGCTGGAAACCAGGACACAGGTTAGATGTTTCATCAGGTCATATTTTTCAGATTTCTGTTAAGAGCTCACTTTAAAGCAGGAAGGTGAGCTGGTCCCGTTCTGGGAATTATCCGGACCAATCCCAGCTGGTTCTTGGGGAACTAATGGTGGTTTGAGGAAATTACAGGACATTTTGCTGATGCTGCTAAAACTTGGCCCCGCCTGAACATTTGTCTACAAGTACCTACTTTACCGGACCGGACTCCAAGATTTGACCTGATAGTTATTAAAAGTTTCAGAATCTTTTATCCACAAATTCATAGAAATTACTCAACTAATGAATTTTTCGAAGGATTACCAGACATGTTACTTAGGCTCCCTGACTTCCCAGAAGCATGAAGCAGTACCTGTTTTCTCCTGGGAGGAAGGAGGCAATGGGCAGGTTGCTCTCCTGACAGGCCTGCCCAGGGTGCCAGTTGGCCTTGCAGGCTGAGCAGAACTCCAGGGTACAAACAGCACACTGAACCAACTGGGGCAAAGCTGGAGAATCTGTTTCCTTAAGCTGGCATACGGCCTGGCAGGTCGATGACGGGCACCACGTTCTGCACGGGTCCAGTAGAACCTCTGAAACCACAGGATTATAGCAGATGAGTCACGCTGTTTATTTCAGTCGTGTTTCTTATTTCTCACAAGGTGGATGTCTCAAAATCTGCAGGTCATCATACATATGAAAAAATAGGATACTCCATCAAATATTTTGCTCTTTATTACAAAATGTCCAAATGTTTAGGTCTAATCTTACTTTTTATGGATCTATGGAAAACAAAGTGATTTATTTGCACCTATACAACAAAAATTAAACTTGTTTGAATTATTACAAAAAAATAGAAACAAAAATGTGCTTTCTAGTGAAGGAAAAACTTAGTACACCCTGCCCACTAACAGTATTACCTCCTATACCATCTCTGACATCACTCAGAGAAAACTTTGTCACACTCCTCACTGTCAGCTGTGACATTTCTGAGGGGTGTCTTGCATGTAAAGACTCTTTAAAGTTACTCCACAGCATCTTAGTGAGAACAGGATCTGGGTTTTGACTAGGCCCAGAACTTTTCTGATATGTTTGCAGGAACCAGTTCGGTGTGTTGTGCAGTCTCTTTCTGATTGTACAGATGTGCACTTTCATACCAACAGCAGTGGGGCCGCTGTAGGTCACATGATGGCATTTTTTAGTATCTTGTTGCCTGTTTTCAGTGCGTCAGTCGGACCTGGGCATGTTGGCTGTTGTTCTGAATGTTCTCAACTTGTAGAACATTTTCCAGATAGTGTTATGATTTGTTTTTAGATTTCTTTAAAACCCTCACCAGACTGATGAGCTGCTATCTGAAGGCCTCAGACAGCTCTTTGAAACTCATCATGGTGTTCACTTTCACTTCAGCAGGAGCACCAACTGAATGTCTGAGGTTTAAACAGGGTAAACCTCCTTAAAAATGCTGAGTAATGATGTTCTCACCATGTGAACCTCCTTTGATAAACTGATGGTGGGAATAAATACGGAGGTGACCTTTTTTTCTCAGAATAAATAGCATTTGTTTTTGTATTTAACCAAAAACTTTTATCACTTCTTATTGTTCATTTAAATTACTTATTTTTTTCATTACTGTAAAAACTGATATTAAATATCTAAATGTCCAAATATGTCAGGAAAGCACACAGGTATACTAGGGTGTCTTAATTTTTTCATGACTGTAGCTTAGCTGCCCTGATTTAAACCAGGAGGTTAGCCGACAAACGAGGGGAAAAAGCTGCTGAAATATTTGTTTGTTCTGCTGATTTTTAAGTAAATCTACCTTCATTCCTTCAATGAACTATTTCAAACATTATCCATCTTCAAACACACATTTTCTTTTCCTACTTGGTCAAAGTACATGCATGTTCCCCTTCCATCTTATTCCTTCTTTCCCTGGGTTCTCTGTCAAGTACTGCAAGCACATCTGGCTCAGTATGAGAAACGACTGCAGCAAACTGTTCTGGCTGCCTTAATGGGGCCACCAACATTATTGGTGAGCAGGTCTACATGGCAGCAGAGAAAGAAAGCATTAACACAGCACAATGCTGCCACCGCCATGTGTCACCATGGGAATGATCTGTTTAGGGTGATGGATAGTGTTAGCTTTTCTGCCACACAGCGCTCTGCATGTAGTCTGAAAATGTACATTTTGGTTTCATCTGACCAGACCACCTTCTTCCACATTTTTGCAGTGTCCCTTATTTAGCTTTCTTTTTATTAATGGCTTCATTGTTGCCACTCTTCTGCATGACCAATGGTCACCCTGTCAGATTATCCAACCTGAGCTGTTACCACAGACCCCTTAGCTGGTCTCTGATTAATGCTCTCCTTATCCAGCCTGTCTGTTTACCTGGACCTCTATGTTTTGGTAGGTCTGCAGTTGGTCCAACCTGTTAGCGTCCACCACATTCCACCAACAATCCAACAGAGCTACATTCACAGGTGCAAACACTCCAGAAAGATCCAATTTCCATCATCCCTTTCATGTGTTATAGTAAAACACCACGTCTCTTGAGCAGAGTCTTCGTGTGACAGTCACTGCCCACGAATCACCCACTCGAGAAATCTGGAGCCGTCACTGACGCACCACAGCTGCTTTGACATTGACTCACCACGCTCAAACTGCAGCTTCTTGTACCTCTGCATCATCTCTGCGGCCACCATGCACTCAATCTGCAGACATGGAAGAGACGGAGGAAATAAGGCAGCTACTACACACGTTTAGACAAAATCAATGAAATAAGCAAAAATACATTTATTATGTAACATTTCTGAATAATAACGTCCAGTTCCAGTTTCAGTAAGATCCAGTCTGGTCATTTTCTTGCTTTTAAGGATCTGATTCTTATTCTGTGGGTAAAAAATGAGGAGAAATAATGTCCTGGTGGAGCAAACAAAGCCAGGGGTGGGTGTACTCATTTAATGATCAATACATCTAACATTCAGGATTTGTAAAGAACAATTAATTACACAGCGAAAGACCTGCTGAGAGAACAGCAAGACTTGCAGGAGTAGCTGGGGTTTCATCAGCAGCAAGTGATGCTAAATTGTTTGGAAACATAACGCTGCAATGAACAGAACCACGATGAGCCGCTGAAGCTCAGTAAAGGAGTGAGTGAGGCCCATCCCACACAGGCAGGAGGAGGGGAGTGATGGACCTGAGCAGCACAGGAGCTTTAAAATGATGTAACAGGATCCAGAAATGATTTCTTTGACTCGTGGACTTCACTAATGAAAATAACAATTTTCTTATTCAATCAGGCTCCAGTGTTCTTGGACAACAGCTGATAGATCAGCTCGGAAACGAAGGAGGGACACAAAAAAAGGAGGAAGGAAGGACATAGGGAAGGGAGAAGGAAGTTTGCTTTGGATAGAAATAAAAACAGCATTTTGTTTTTAATCAGGTTTTCTTTGTCTGATATTAAAACTAGTTTAATGATCTGAAACAGTTGGGTGTGACAAAAACCAAAAATAGAAGAAATGCTTAGTGGGAAGAAAATGATAAAGTTGATGGCTTCAACTACAACATGTGCAAACACTTCCTGTTTACAAAACGGGGGAGAAAATGAGCACTTTGTAGAAGAACCATCGTTAGAATTAAAAGGGTCAGCGGCACCAGCAAGTACTCTCCAATCCGCCATTGTTATTGTTAATATCTTCTTCTTCTATGGTTTTTAAACTGGTCGGCTGCTGTTATGTTGTGCGCCTGAGCATTAATTTCTACCGATTTTAGTCATACTGCCAGGGCTTCCCCGTAAGAAAGATTATCTTTTTTTTCCATCTACACAACAGAGACCAGGACGTTTTCCAACACTTACACTCTGGAACTTTTCAAATCTTAAATTGTGCCATTTTCACGCTGTTGTCGTGTAAACAAACAGTAAAAACGTAACAAAACTTTTCCATTTTAATCAGAAAACAGGCCCTTAGTCTTCCACAGGCTTCCAAGATGGACGTCTGCAAGTCAAACGTTTGTCATGAGTAAC
Organism: Girardinichthys multiradiatus; assembly: GCF_021462225.1. NCBI lineage: Eukaryota > Metazoa > Chordata > Actinopteri > Cyprinodontiformes > Goodeidae > Girardinichthys > Girardinichthys multiradiatus. Next base: position 4,309,354 of record NC_061811.1, read on the forward strand.
GTCCCAACTTTTCATGCCTTACTGAGGAACTTCATGTATCAATGTATGTGCCGTATAAATGGGTTAATAGCAAGAGCTTTGAATGTTTCGCACATGTATATATGTCCAGCTTCTATTAACGCTTGAACTAGAGTCTCTCTGTTTTGATAGTTTCATCTGCTTGAAGGTTGATGTTTCCTTGGGCTTTTTTTATTGATATAAACTAATTCCGTCTTAAATAATGATGAATATTACAGCCTAAGGAGGAAATCTGCACAGCAGTCTGGTGGTTCCTCTTTTGATGTTGTGGTACCATTAGACTGCAACAGTCTAAATGTTCCTTTAAACGGTGCGAGGAGTCTTGCAATGTTCAGATCTCTGTTTCTGTAGCTGCTATGAAAGACATTCTGGGAAGAGACTTTACAAGCACTAAAATAAAATTGGCTTTCGGTGATGAAAACCACTTAAATGCAAGGAAATGACAACAGTACCAAATGGAACAGGAAAAGGACGATTTCATTTGCAAAAGTAAAAACTGCACAGCTTTGATCTTTACCTCATTTTCCTGCAAATGTCCTCTTTTAGGACAGGCAGAGTCAGGACAGCTAATTGCAGTTTCAAGGCCTTCTTTAATCAGAAGCTCCACATACTGCTTCAGGCACTGAAAAGAGAATACATAACCACAGGTCAGGGATGTGCAAAAGTATTCACACCCCTCAAAATTTGTCACTTTCAATAATGTTACGACCACACACTTTACTGTAATTTGTTGAGATTATATGTGACACAAACACAAAGTAGGACGTGGCTGTGACGTGGAAAAAAAACGGTTTTCAAAACACTTTACCATTTGCATATGCATATATGGGCACATATGCAGTGGCCCTGAGAAAACATTAGAACCAAGTTTTGCTGCAGTTCCAGCAGCAGGTCATCTGAGGTATGTCTCTACCAGCTTTGCACATCTACAGACTGAAATATCTGCACAGTCTTCTTTGAAACATAACCCAAACCCTGTCAGAGTGAGTGGAGAGGATCTGTGAACCACATTTTTAAGTCTCACCACAGATTCTCAACTAGATTTAGGTCTAAACCTTGACTAGGACTTTCAATATCAAAAAGTCTGTTTTGATCTAAACCATCTCATTGTATATCTGGCTGCATGTTTAGGGTAATTCTCCTACTAGAAGATGAACCTCCACCCCTGTCTCAAGTCTTCTGCAGCATCTAACAGGTTTTCTCGCAGGATTTTCCTGGATTTAGGTCTAATCATCTTCCCATCAACTCTGACCAGCTCTCAACTCTCCACAACATGATTCTGCCACCACCATGTTTCACAGTGGGGATGATGTGGTAATGGTGATGTGCAGGGTTAGTTTTTCCTCCACACAGTGTTCTCTGCATGTAGGCCAACATTTTCAGTTTTGGTCTAACCTGACCAGAAGCTTCTTCCACATGTTTGCATGTAAACTGAAAGCAAATCACACTCACAAGTGGACAACATTTAATAATTTGGTGACTTCTGAAAGCAATTGGTATCAATTTTCATTTAGGGTTATCAGAGTGAATACAAATACATATGACACTTCAAATTTTCATTTGTCAAAACATAAACATTGTGAAAATGACTTCTTCTTCCGTCTTCACAATTATTTTAGTTTATTACATAAAATCCCAATAAAATAAATTAAGTGTTAATGTGAAAATGTCAATACCTTTGCAAGGCACTGTGCTAATCAATGGTAATCAGTATCCAGTCAGCTAAACAGAAAACAAAGCTCTAAAATCATTTTATTATACCTTACAAATGAAAAATACAGTTAAAAATTAAGGATAGCTTCCAGTAATTGGTTAATAAAACAACATCTGGGGTCTTATACACACAACTGTTTGGACTTTTTAAGTGTTCCTGTAAATTCGTAATGGTAGGAGGAAAACCTGAGCTGCCAAAATGTACAGTGCCATCTTTAGTTCTGGTGTCATTAAACGCTTTGAAACAACTAAATCACAAGATTCACAGCGTGTACACAAGGAACAGGTAGAAAATCGCTGAAATTTGGACTGCGATTTATTTTGCTGACTGTTTCTGGGTTACTGTGAGGACAGAACATTAATGACATTTAAATTTATCTTTTTATCTTTTTATAAAGTCTCTCTCATACAGACCCCTGGAGGTAGGCATCAGCCTCTCTGGGACTCTGAAAGGATAAGCGGTTATAGACAACGGATGGAAAGAAGTCTCTCTTCTATAACTCATCTAACTTTTATTATTACCACCACATCCTCTCGTGTAGCTGAGTAATAAAGCTTAAAAAAGGCAGAGAAAACATACATAAACCCATACATCAGTAACTACATGTTCATTTATCTGGCTGCTTTTAAGCCCGAAAATATTTGCTAAGTAAATATAAGATGTCAAACAGCTGATAGCAAAACTCAATTGAGACTTGTGTTTACACCATCGCTGCCCCCTGAAATGAGCGGTGGTGACTGAACTTTGGTAACCACTGCCGCCAGCCAGCCTGTGTTGAGGAAATGGCAGCTATATTTAGAGCTCATTCTTGGTTAGACTCTAAAAACCAATGGATGTCCCTTTCTTTCACTGACTCAGTCAAGGATGATAAACCAGAGTTTAGTGACACTCCTCTGTGGTTTTCATTGTGTTAAAATGTCACCCTCCTTCTCAGAAAGCTGCAGGCTTTAAATGTTTTTGAACTTACAGTTATAGGTCTGGATAAGACCTACAGAAGTATTCATTCACCAAGAAAGTTTTTACATTTTGTCCCATAGAGATCCACAACTCATTCTGTTAACAGGACAGCTATTGACCTAAATCTCCACACATCTGGTTTTTATAAAAGACGTGGAAAAGGAAAAAGACATTAATGAAGGAAAACCATAAGAAGTCATATGTGCTCCACACCATACAGAGGAAACATGTTGGAGAAGATGTTCTGGTCAGATAGGAGCAAATCTAAACCTTTTGCCCAAGATGCAAAATGTTTTGTGTGGAGATAAAAATTACACTGCAAATCACTTTTATTACACAACCTCTACAATGAAGCAAAGAGGTGGCAGCATCATGCTGCGGGAAGGCCTTTCTTCAGCAGAGACAGGTAAGCTGGTTGGGGTTGATGGGAAGATGGATGGAGCTAAAAGACTTTTAAGATGGAAGATGGTTCTATTAAGTGTCAACTCGGGGAGTCGAAAACAAATACCCATCATTCCCAGATTTTTATTCATACAGTTGAGAAAATCAGGGATCCTTTTCCTTTCATAATTATCCACCATCCTGTGTTGGTCTGTCACATAAAATCCCAATAAAATACATTCAAGATTGTGGTTTAAATGTGACAAATTGTGAAAAGGTTCTACAGGTTTTTGCAAGCAACTGCACATTGAACAGCTGTAAGAACCTGTAAAACTCACCAGTGTGCAGAAGACACATTGGCACTGCGTGATGGTGGTCATCTGCTCCAGGGGGAACTCTCCAAGGCACAGCTTACAGGACACCAGGGGGTCCACGGCCAACTCCCACGTGGGGCGGTACCGCGCTGTGGTCATCTTTACGACCACAGAGCTGAGACAAAAAAGGAAAGAGGAAAGCCAAAGTTAATTCCAACCCATCTTAAGAAAATAAGGGGGAAAGGGCACAGAGACAGCTTATTTATGTTTGGCTACTTATTTCATGAGTTAAAGATATGCTCTGGCAAAATAAGCTTGACTGTTTAGGCTAAGACTAATAAATGTACTCTGATTGTGTCGAGTGAGGGAGCACACACAAACTGGCCTGTTATCTGCAGAATGGCACCAGTTTTCCTGTGTTAACACCCAACGTCAGCCATGATCAGCTTCATTTTTAGCAGCATGCTTTGTGGCATTAAAGAAGAAAATAGCTCAAAGGCTTTGGAAAATCCTTTGGTCATCTACATCAGCTATCTAAGCCCCCTGTGAAAATTCCCTCTGCATTAAGCAGCATGTTTTTTTCGAGGACAAAAACCACGCACACCTTTCTGTCTCTTTCTGAGAGCTGGAACAGGTTATTTTAGGCCGTCTCATCTCACCCTGCAGCTGAGCGCAAATAGCTCCCACTCCGCTGTTTACAGGAAGTGGTCCTGCACTCACAGCGTCAGGACCATGAACCTCTCCCCTTGCTGCTTAGCAACCAGCTGGAGGAGGCTTTTAGAGACAGAGGGAGCAGTGAAGAAAAAACAGTCTGAAATCACTGATCAGTCTGCTTCAGTTTGGGGCTGCTTGTTGGCAGAAGAGGACAAGGAATGGGAAGAGAATTGGGTTCAAGAGTTCATGTGACGGCTCGGTGGACTCATGCAGAGTTCATGTGCTTATGGAGGGAGGAGAGAATGAGAGTTGCTATGAGATTTAACTTTATATCCCATTTTCCCACCTCCCCTAGGCTTTTAAGCTGGAGGAAATCTGCAGGATGTTGCATCTAGCACCGATCCACTACATGAAGCTGCTCCATCCAAACCTTAAAACAGAACCAGTTGACAGACATATCCATTAATGTGAATAGTTTCACTGTAAATTTGTGCCTGAAGAAACTACTTCACCACATTCATGATTTTTCATTAAAACATTTCAGGACAAAATATAGCAGAGAAAATAAGTGAACATGTTCCCTCAGTAAATAACTATCTAATGAGTCTGTTGACATATAATTCACATTAGATGTCAATAAGAAACAACAATGGCACACATACAAAGAACTAAAGACACATAAGTCCATAAATGAAGTGATAAAATGAAATAAATGGCCTGAAGTTTTAAGGACAGTTATAGAAATGTATTCAGTACTTTTAATGACAACTGTATGGAGATTTCTCCTGTGTGGAGAAACTAGTTTAAACATTGCTCAGGTGTGATTTTGCCCTGTTCTTCCATACAAAACTGTCTTCAAATCAGGAAGGTTGCAGGTCCTTTTTCCATAGGTTTCGAATTGACTGGGCCATTCTAGTAGTGTTTATTTCTTTCTCTAAACCCAGTTGACAGTTTCCTTGGCTGTGTGTCTGGAAAAAATGTCTTGCGGAACAATCCACCGACTTTTTGTTTTTAGACTCCTATAAAAGAATGTTTCAGTAAACGTCTACATTCTTGGTTCAATTATATGAAGTCTGCCAGTACCAAATCCAGAAAAACAATCCCACACCATGATGTTCAAGCCTGCAAACTTCACTGTTGGGATGGTGTTTCTGAAGTGCTTTGCTTCCTGCTCCAAACATTATGCTATTCAAGGTCATTTTCTGTCTCATCTGGCCTGTCCAGATATTCTCGGTTTATCTTCAACAGTGGAGTATTGTGCAGTGAGCATGCACATAGGCACACTGACTGCACACTGTGGATCGTTAAATGTTTTCATGGCAAAGCTGTACCTGCTAATTCAGGCTCTTTCCAAAAAGGAGTGCTCCTTGGTTCTTGGAAAACTGTTCGGATTAGTCTTTTGACTCCTCTGACAGGAACCTTGAGAGGAGCAAATGCTTTGGGTAGTTTTATGGTGAGATGCTCTTTTCATTTCTGAATTATGGGCCCAAATTGTGCTCAAAGGAATATTAAGCATTTTAAAGGTAACCAATGCCATGAATAGGTTTTGTAACAATATGGTTGTGCTCACCTGTCATAGGAGGTTTTAGTGTTATCCCTTTGCTGTAAGAAACCTTTTATAGGCCATCAATTAGGACTAAACCAGCTCTACTTTGTCATTCCACTTTATTAAACATAACTTCATTTATGGACTTCTTTGTGGTGATTTCTTTGTACATGTGGATTTTTGTGTTGTTACTGACATCTGGGTGAACTTTATGACAACGGGTCCATCAGAAATATGTTTACTGAAAAAAAAATAAAGATTTTTAATGTTTAAAACCTGAAAGTACAGATGCAATGCTTCTCTGTTAGGAAACTTAATTTTCAGCTGTCACTCTAAGCAGTGAGTCAGATCTTGGTAAACTTGACTAGCAAAATATCTCATTAAACAACGAACTCTTCCTCCTTCATGTCTCCTCATCATGTTCTCAGTGGGAGGAATGCGGAGAAAAGGAAAGATAACTCTACACCTCGGCTCTGACTCATTCAAATCCTCTTCTATTAATGTATTCGTTTCAAGACTTCGTGATGATCACCAGAAAGCAACGAGCAGTGAGGGTGCTCCGTTATGAGGGTCCTGGGGTTGTTTATTAAAGCTTAATGACATTCAGCAAGGAGCCACGAATCAAGGTGGGAAGATGAGGGTGTTGTTTGACATTTAGAAAAAAATCTGACATATGAAAGTCTTTACTGCTAGATTACTTCACTCCAAAGACAAAACATAGTAAAGGACCTACTTAGCAGATTGACACATTATGAGAAGTGGAAAAAACTGAAAAAAGAAATAAAAACAATAAATTATTTTTGAAAAAGAAAAAAAAAACTTACATTGTTTCAGAACTGTATATAAATGTAGTTGTAGGGACCCAGCTTTGACACTTAAGCATGTCTTTGTAGCAAAGAGTACTAATGTGTCATTTAAAAAAAAATTCTTTTAGATTGTTAAATTGGTAAATAATTGCTATGTCAGCTTCTTCGGTTATATTCTGCATTTTTTTTTATCTATATTGCTGGTTTTATACTTGTTTGTTTCTGTTGGGATAGGATGTCTAACGGACCACAGCAAAAATAGGCTCTTGGCTTTCTTGTGTTTTTATCCATGGTGATGAAACCTGACCAGAGCTGAGGTGTAGAGTTATTACATCAGCTAGTAACAGTGTAATAATGCATTCAGCTCATGAGAAGAGACAATACATGAGATTAGCAGTTAAAGACATTGGTAAAATTATTCATATTAAACCACTGTAAAGAGGAATGACCGATTAAAAAAAACCATATCAGCTGTGTCAGAGTCACAGCATGTAACTTGGACCGCAGTTAAACTATTCCTCTGCTCAGTCTGGATTCACAGATTTATTTAACAGTCTTGGTGCATGAAGACAGGAAATTCAAACACGTTTGGAAGTAATTTTGTAAGAAAACAGAAAAGATGCTCACTCACTTGTTTCAACCCCATTGACCAGGTTTGTGGGCCTCTGTGTAAAATCAGCCTGCAACAGTGTCTATGAATGGGCAGGTCGGGGTAAAAGCTAATAGGGTAGGAGTCAGGAGTCAAATACAATCCTAAGTGGTGGTCCCCATGTGTCAGCCATCACTCTGAAAGAGCTGCTCTTATATTAACAGGCTGCAGCATTATTCATGGCGTTCTGACTTTATGGTCCAGAGAGAAACCCACAAACATGCATTAACAGGGAGGCTGGAAATGGTTGTGTAGGGAGGGGCTGGCATCTCTGGGGGGCATGATTGGAAAATCAGGATTGGTAAAAATAGGTATGATGCAGTTTTTTTGTTATTAGCAATTTGTCTTGTTTTTTAAAAAATAGAAAAAAAAAATTTTAAATCTGTTGTTCTAAAAAATGTATTTATTTAATAATGGCACTAAAATAATTACTGCTTTTTTCTTTCAACCTGTAGAAAATTGAACCAAAATATAGTTTTTATGAAAGGAAGGCAAGTTTATTTACAACCAATTCAAAGTGTTTTACAGGAACCTAAAGGAACAGTGATAAAGAAAATTACATTAAATAAATGCAGTGCCTTAAAATGTATGTATTAAAATAAAAATGTCAACAAGGTGCTAAGGTTAATAACAATAAATAAAGACAAATAAGTAAACAGTATTAATAACTTTCAGCTTTGGTGACATAGCAAACATAGACCTCAGATACAAGGCCACTGGACACATAAATTCATTATTTTATGGTTTTATTGAAGAAGTTACTTTTGGGCAAAGTCTGCTCTTTGCTTTGTAACGACTTCACCACCTCTTTCCCTCCTAGAACATTTTATGCAGCATTTAATAACTAGTGTGCCCAAATCTATTCCAAGCATAGAATGCTCCCATAATACATAGCTAACATTTATTGAAGGCCAGGCAGTGATGTGACATGCATATTGTTTTCAGTGATCTTACAATAACAATAAATGTGAGATATTTATTGTGCAGCCCTACTTGCTTGCAGCTGAGATCTTGCTGATGCACTTCTGTTCAAACTGATTTTAGCTGCATTTCAACAATTCAACATTATTTCAATTTTGCCCATTTTGGCTGACAAAAATAAAATGAACTCTTTTGGGTTCTGGAGCAAAATAAGTAAATTAGATTAACTGATTAATGAAACAATGTCATTAAACTAATAGAGAAGTAGTCGTTAGCATTACGCCTAAAACCACTTATTTGATTTAATTAAGTATTTTAAGGAATTAAGAAGATAATCATCACAATGATGAAATCTTATTAATAATTTTATATTAGATATATTATTTACTGAACATTTTATCAGTTGTGTTTCTAAAGCTCATTTGGACAAGTAGTGTCAAAGGTCAGTGATCATAGACCAGTGTCCTGCATGTTTTAGATGCTGCCCATATTCAACACATCTGAATCATATAAAAGTTTAGCAGACATCTGCAGAGCTAGGTGACATGCTGAGAAGCTGGTTCAGACATTTGAATCAGCCAACGGTAAAACTAGAACCTGCAGGGAACCGGGCCCTAGAGGACAAACCCCTCAAATATGGACTGCAGACTTCCCATTGGTTCATATGAATTTTATTAAATGTCCACCTTAATACCCTCATATACAAGGTGAAGGTAAGAGGTCATTTTCACATGATAAAGTCCTGCCTGTAAACCAAAGCAGACCTTATATAGAATATAAAATATTATTTCTGTTGTGTCATTTGCTGTTGTGGAAAAAACAATGTGAGAGACTAAAAACATTCAAATAACAAAAATCTCAATTGGGTTGACAGTTTCCAGCATGTCATATAATGTCAAATCACAGTATTGTGTAAGAGCCTGTTTATATACCTCCCCTCCAGTGGATATGGAGGCAAGCTGGCATCAGTCTACATATTTCCGTCCTGCACACAACAGATGTCAATCAGCTCTGGTTTTAAGGAATCAACTCTGGCCTTGTTGGGATGGTCAGAGAGAGCTTGATGAGGGCTCAGCAGCATGTCAGCAGCCTCCGATGAAGAAAAATTCCTGTCAATAATCTATATCAAGTCTACAGACAAGCTAAACATTATCTGATGTAATGAGATCCATTATATAATAAACAATCAAGCTTTCTTCTGTCTGGCCAGCAGCAAAATCCATTTTAAACTAGAATGAATATGTGTAATAAAATCAGATGATGCATCACACACAGTGAAGCACCTGAAAGCAGCTGTGGTAATTCCTGGTTATATAACGTAAATGAAACCCAAAATGGTCTGTCCGCTCAGTGAGGAATATCATCAGCCTGTAATAAGTGCTCCTGCAGGCTGCTCCTCCCTCCCCACTTCCTTCCTGCTAAAGTCCAAACATTCTTCTTGGAACAAGTAAGTGGGAATGCTACATTTCATCTACATCGTATCCCCCTCGAGTCCTGCTGCTGACAAGATTTCACGAGGAAAAACCAAATATGAAGATTAAAAAGAGAAAAATAGACTAACTGCCAGTTAGGCCTGTTGTTAAGACTGTTGGCTCACCTCAAGACGTGATAAGTTCTTGTTAGTTCATTATAAAAGCTCTTGGCTTTTATTAGTGAAGAACCCAATGTTTTTATGCACCGTTTAAAACTTAACTTTATTAAAGTACATGAAATACTCAGGTCCTGATTTAGAGAACGTACCATTCATAGCCACTAATATAGAACCAGAGAAGTATTCTGGGGCCATTGTTTTTATTTAGCTCATTACCGCAGTCGGAACCTGAGCCAAATCAGAGGTCCAAGTTAGAAATCCACCCCAGAACACGGCCCCAGTAGGGAGCTAGTACCTTATGGTGTGCCCTGAACTAGACCCCTGTGCAGGACTGATTATTTAATCCTGCTCCCGCTGAATTTCTGACCATTAATGCCTGCTCCCACCACTGTGATGCACTGTATGATTCAATAAATGTTAATCCAATGACTGTTTTACTGCAGTTAAACAAGAACAGAATAATGAAATATACTCAACAAAAATCTTTCCGCTTCAATCATGTAAATTGAGGCCAAAAACCAAAAATAAGCTATATGCACAGCAAAAAAATAAATTAGTCTCTTTGTTTGCTTCATTGCTGGCTTCTGTAACGTTAGCAGCATGTTTAGCCATGTTTATATTCAGTATCGGTGTGGACGTCTTTTTGTTTATGCTTTATCCACACATTGCGATATATTACAGGTCAAGTTATATGTGCTTTGTTACTATACTTAGCATCTGCTAGCTTAAGGCTAAAAGCCACAAGGGTACATCAGTGATATCATGCAGCCCCAATCATGATCTGTTCCATTCTGATTTCACAAAGTCAGGTTAGATGTGTTTGTTGTTCTCATAAAAAACAAAATAATAACAAAAAGGAATCTTTACTTCTGGACAGTTCAGAGGCTCTAATTGTACAGTGGCATAGCTTTAATGATGGACAGTGTCTAAATGCAGACACAGTTTGTCCGTCCCATAGTGGCATTGGAAGGGCAGCTAAGAATGGTATAGGGCCTAATTGTTCCATCCATTGAGAAGTTATACAATCATCTAAATATCTTTTAGCATTGTGTGTGGGGTGCAGAAGCTATGTGTGTGAATCAGTGCTTCAGCATCTCAAAAACAGTTTGGCAATTTTAAACCAAACAGACCCAATACAGGGATCAGTTTGGATTGTTTTGCACAACAAAAACACCTTCTGGTCTACCTGGTTCCTGCTTCTGCCTCACTGTGTGTCAAAAGTCGAGAGTGCACTGAAAGTGAGGAAATTAAAGCTGGACACTGAGCGCCTGGCTCATCTCCCTGTCTCTGAACCTGCGCTGATTGTGGCACTGTTGCTATAGTTTATATTAGTTTGCTAATCTATAAACTATATCCTAAAATGATAAAATTGTTACATAGGCTAGTCTTTTACTACTTTGAAATAATGCGCCACAACCTCCTGCTAACAAACGACTCGTGTTTTTTAGGCGGGCATGGCTCACTCTCTGACCTGCTGTCACTGGAACTGAATGCTGACCAAGAGCCGTCAGAATCCCTCTCGACACCAAAATCACAATCATGTAATTTTTGAAGCATTTCCAATGCCTCTTGAGCAGAAAATATCCTTCTAGAAGCCATTTGTAGGACGTCAACAATCTCCTTCTCAGACTGCGTTCTAGAGTGGCGGTTGCTAGGCAACGCTCGTGCGTATACTCAGCCGCAGGAAAAAAATATCAATGTAAATAATAGGGCCGTCAAAATAGCGGCTGTGGTAGTTAGAGGTAGAAATACTTAGATCTTTTATTTATTTTATTTTTAAAAAATAGAGACAGGAACACACAAGACAAAGGTTCAGAAAACGTCAGGATGCCAGGAAGATAAGAGTTTTAATAAACCAGAGTTATGGCATGTCAGACTTTCAAAACCATCAAATTGATGGCCCTGGGAGTTCTAGTGTTAAGGGGAATTTCTGGAACATCAGGTCCTGTGATGCCTTTAATGTTCGTGTGTCACATTGTAAGCTCTCCTGGTCTGAATAGTGCATGTGTGTTGGGATCAAGAGTGTGGAATTCACAATTTCTAACTGTGTCAGGGTGGGATACGTTCCTTTTCAATGCTATTTGGCCAGGTAATCAGACAATATAATACCCATGTCAATCAAAAAGCAGAGCAAGCAATCAGTTTATATGCCAGTTTTAGCGTCCAGCATGCTGAGGTAAAAGATTCTTGAGTGCATACATCAGTGTATGCAGCATACCGTAGCAGGAACTATGTTATTATTGCACTGTTGCTATAATATTCAAGTCGCAGTTGTGTTAATTCTGTAGCAGTGCTGCACACATCGAGTTGCAGTGCTCGTGTGGCAGAATTTTATCACGTGTCCATAAGCTTATCTGGTGATGAAATTGTGAAGTGCTTTCTTCCTACAGCATCGTGCCTTTCTACACCAATAAAACGAAAGGTAAACACATAACAGCCTGATGGGGGTATTAGTCTTCCTGGCATGACTACCTGTGTTTTTCATGACCAGAAGTATTTTCAAAAAGATTAATCTGTCCTTCTTGAAGAAAGGGAAATGTGTAGCATCCTTATTTCAGCCCGCCGACCATTAGTTCAGCAACAGGTAGGGGAGGGGCTTTTAACCACAGGAACAGTTTTATTTTTGAGATTTTTAAATTGTAAATTTTTAAAACCTTGATATAGCTAGAGAAGTAACTGTGAACAAAAACTAAAAAATAAACTGAATTAATGGATGTCCGTCTCAAAAACACTGTTAAACGTCTATCAACCTGGTTCAACAGGAGCTTCAAAGCAACTCAGCAGGAAGTTAAGAACAAGCTTACTCCACCCTGAAAAAGGCTCATGTAATTGACTCCTAAGCTAAGTAAAGATGACAAGCATTCCGCACTTAGCCCATTTCTTTTGACAGATGCAGAGAGCCTTGGCAAAGGGTCGACTTTGCTGGCAGCCTGTTGTCACTCAGTGCTTTACAGCTTCAGTTGTTGTGTTCACACACTGAAGCTGAATTACAACAGACATTCTGACTTGCTTCATGGGTCACGTCTGCATAGTCTGACAATGCTGAATATAACTGATATCTGATTTTATAGAAGTTACATAACGATGCTGACCAAATGGATGTAAACGGTTTCAAACACAACTTCTCTCTTATTCTTTCATAGGAAACTGCAGACACAAAACTAAACTGCTTGGTTGGATGGAGGAAACAAAACTAGAGATGCAATCAATTTATCTTCATAAAAGCATGGTTCTAATCTGTATGTAATTTGTATCTGTAAGATTTTGTGTCTTTGTTTCTAACCCTGATATTTAGTTCCTGTAGTGAGACATAATATATGGGATTATTTGCACAAGCACAGCACGAGGAAATGAGATATGCTCAGAAAGTTTCTTCTGTGGAATCTGATTTTAATCAGTGGAGTGAGCTAGCTCATCTTGCTCCAGGATACACTATAGCAATATGCAACAAAGGCTTGAAGCCCATTGTCTGGAGCATGAGGTACACAAGGTTTGATTCTAAAACTGCTTTTTTTCCCCACAAAACAAGCAAATTAGGTCCAGAACTACTCACATATAAAACTTCAAGGGCAATCACATACTTGGATTGAGAGTCTTAACTAAAACAAGCCGTACGCTTCAGTCATGAAAACACACGAAGAAACAAAAGTTTTGGTTTGGGCAACATCATTTGGAAAAGGAAAACACAAACAGATGTACCGCAGGGCTCAATTCTTTGTCGTCTTTTTAGTTTAAAGAGTATATAAACAATTTGCCATATTTCTGTCCTCGTACAGGTTTCCCGATGTACTTGGATGACACTGTTTATATATAGCCAATAAGGACATTGCATTTCAACAAAACTGTCTATGTATTTGGAGTCTGTTGCACAGTTTGATAAGTCATGTCTCATGTTAATTGTGAACAAGTGTGTTGGTGTCCTTTTCCTCTGGGATCCAATCTCTTATTAACAGTACAAGAACATGACTTAAATATAAAGATCAAAGGACAAACTACCAAGAAGGTGTAAAAAGGAAAAACGGTTACATGTTACAAAATTTGGGCCAATGTCAATATCCTATATTAATTTTGCTGATATGGCCGATGACCGATATTATATTTACAGTAAGGAAAATAAGTATTTGAACAGCCTGCGACTTTGCAAGTTCTCCCACTTAGAAATCATGGAGGGGCCTGAAATTTTCATCTTAGGTGCATGTCCACTGTGAGAGACATAATGTAAAAGAAAATCCGGAAATCACAATGTATGATTTTATTAATAAATTTATTTGTGTGCTACTGCTGCAAATAAGTATTTGAACACCTGCCAGTCAGCAAAAATTCAGGTCCTCAAAGACCTGTTAGTCCGCCTCTAAAACGTCCACCTCCACTCCACTTATTATTCTAAATTAGAAGCACCTGTTTGAGGTCGTTAGCTATATAAAGACACCTGTCCACCCCACACAATCAGTAAGACCCTAACTACTAACATGGCTAAGACCAAAGAGCTGTTCAAAGACACCAGAGACAAAATTGTAGACCTCCACAAGGCTGGAAAGGGCTACGGAGCAATTGCAAGTAGCTTGGTGAAAAAAAATCAACTCTTGGAGCAATTATTAGAAAATGGAAGAAGCTAAACATGACTATCAATCCCCCTTGGACTGGTGCTCCATGCACGATTTCACCTCGTGGCGTATCAATGATCCTAAGAACGGTGAGGAATCAGCCCAGAACTACACGGGATGAGCTGGTCAATGGCCTGAAGAGAGCTGGCACCACTGTTTCCAAGGTTACTGTAGGTAATACACTAAGACATAGTTTAAAGTCATGCATGGCACGGAAAGTTCCCCTTCTTAAATCAGAACACGTCCAGGCACGTCTTAAGTTTGCCCATGACCATGGCCTACCCAGTCTCCAGACCTAAACCCTATAGGAAATCTTTGGAGGGAGCTCAAACTCTGTGTTTCTCAGTGACAGCTCAGAAACCTGGCTGATCTGAAGAAGATCTGTGTGGAGGAATGGGCCAAAATCCCTGCTGCAGTTTGTGCAAACCTGGTGAAAAAGTACAGGAAACGTTTGACCTCTGTAATTGCAAACAAAGGCTACTGTACCAAATATTAACATTAATTTTCACAGGTGTTCAAATACTTATTTGCAGCAGTAACACACAAATAGACTATTAAAAAAATCATACATTGTGATTTCCGGATTTTTTTTTTTAAGATTATGTCTCTAACAGTGGACATGCACCTAAGATGAAAATTTCAGACCCCTCCATGATTTCTAAGTGGGAGAACTTGCAAAGTCTTATAAATACTTATTTTCCCCAATGTATTGCCCTACCCTTTTGACACAGTGATAAAAACAACAACCCCACAACTCACATTGCATCTCTGCTTCAGTTAAACATCCCATAATCCCTCACTGCATCACCATCACATCACCAAACAAATACCACATGACCAACCCCCTCCCCCAACAGAAAAACATACGGCCCAGTTTTAGTTATGGGACCAATACTGACATGTTCAGTTTAATTAAATTCATCTTATTTATATGTTGATGCTAATATATTATGCATCCATAATTATTGTAAATAAATGTAGAAATGTGTTGTGTAAATAGTGAAGCTCAGACATTTTTAACTTTTCATGTTTTCATGTGTTTTTATTCACACAACCTCTGCACACAGAGCCAATCAGGAGTTTGGTGAAACAGCTGATTACTCATTTCTATGTTTGCAAAAGTGTCTTGGTGAAAACTGCCACAGATCTATGGTCAACAGCTAAAACCACGTCACCTGTATTCAAAGCACCAGGGAAAGTACCTACAGAGACATTTAAATGGAGTCATTTATTCATTTAATCAAATCACTTTAATAATAAAAAACAAAACAATTGCACAGCCGGCAGTGTTGTCATTCTGCTGGACAATAGTGTCTTCATGGTAAGAGGAGGGTAGAGCGCCACTCCAACAGAGAGGCACTCAGAGTCTAATCTGTGGCATACAGTCACACGCTCACCCACATTGAGCTAAACTATTCCTGTGATTGCTGATTGGAAACTTGCAGACAAAACAAAAGTACACAGAGTAAGTTTTATCCCAGAATCTCATGCACACAAGGAGCATAGTGAGATGTACACCTAACCAAAAAGGCACATTTGGACTGGTCACTCCTCCCTTCAGGTTTCATATTCCCTGTTTTTTTCATAAACCCATTCTCTCAGTCTCAGCGAAACAGAATGAGGAGGAAGCCCTAAACGTAATGTAGGAAATGGTTTGACATCCTGTTGTTAGGTTTGCAGCAGACACACAAAGGATGTGAGTCCACCAAAGGAAAGGAAAGGAAACTCCTTGAAAGGTAGACGTCTCCAGTGTAAAATCAAGTCATACAAGGAACTGAAAACCGTCATCAAACATTGAAATAAGAGCAGTGAGCAGTAATTGTCTGCTGCAAGAACCCATGAAGTGCTTTGTAGCCGTTGTTCCAAATTACTACGGTCATTCAGAAGTGCACAAACAACAAGCGTACATGTTTTGTCCGAGTTGATGCGCTCACTGACAGGGTTACTGGTGTTCAGGTAAACCAAGGTTTTACAATTATTTCAGTAAGGGGGTACATAAACCCTACCCTTATTGGACCTGTCACTACTGTTCAGCTGGCTAAAAGAAGGTCTCTCCACTTTCCAATTGCTTACAAAAAAGATAAATTTACCTGTTTGGAAATATTTCCATATACACATACTCAACGGCCACTTTATTAGGTACACCTTGCTAGTACCGGGTTGGACCCCCTTTTGCCTTGAGAACTGCCTTAATCTTTCGTGGCATAGATTCAACAAGGTACTGGAAACATTCCTCAGAGAGTTTGGTCCATATTGACATGATAACATCACACATGCTGCAGATTTGTCGGCTGCACATCCATGATGCGAATCTCCCGTTCCACCACATCCAAAAGGTGCTCTATTGGATTGAGATCTAGTGACTGTGGAGGCCATTTGAGTCCAGTGAACTCATTGTCATGTTCAAGAAACCAGTTTGAGATGATTTGTGCTTTATGACATGGTGGATTATCCTGCTGGAAGTAACCATCAGAAGATGGGTACACTGTGGTCATAAAGGGATGGATATGGTCAGCAACAATACTCAGGTAGGCTGTGGCGTTGACACGATGCTCAGTTGGTACTAAGGGGCCCAAAGTGTGCCAAGAAAATATCCCCCACACCATTACACCACCACCAGCCTGAACCATTGATACAAGACAGGATGGATCCATGCTTTCATTTTGTTGACGCCAAATTGTGACCCTACCATCCGAATGTCGCAGCAGAAATTGAGACTCATCAGACCAGGCAACGTTTTTCCAATCTTCTATTGCCCAATTTTTGGTGAACCTGTGCAAATTGTAGCCTCCGTTTCCTGTTCTTAGCTGACAGGAGTGGCACCCAGTGTGGTTTTCTGCTGCTGTAGCCCACGTGCCTCAAGGTTCGACGTGTTGTGCGTTCAGAGATGCTCTTCTGCATGCCGTGGTTGTAACAAGTGGTTATTTGAGTTACTGTTGCCTTTCTATCAGCTCGAACCAGTCTGGCCATTCTCCTCTGACCTCTGGCATTATTTTCTCTTTTTTGGACCATTCTCTGTAAATCCTAGAGATGATAGTGCGTGAAAATCCCAGTAGATCAGCAGTTTCTGAAATACTCTGACCAGCCCATCTGGCACCGACAACCATGCCACATTCACAGTCACTTAAATCACCTTTCTTCCCCGTTCTGATGCTCGGTTTGAACTGCAGCAGATCGTCTTGACCATGTCTACATGCATAGAGTTGCTGCCATGTGATTGGCTGATTAGAAATTTCCATTAACGAGCAGTTTGACAGGTGTACCTAATAAAGTGGCTGGTGAGTATATATCTACAGTACAGACCAAAGGTTTGGACACACCTTCTCATTCAAAGAGTTTTCTTTATTTTCATGACTTTGAATATTGTAGCTTCACACTGAGGGCATCAAAACTATGAATTAACACATGTGGAATTATATACTGAACAAAACAGTGAAACAACTGAAAATATGTCTTATATTCTTGGTTCTTCAAAGTAGCCACCTTTTTCTTTGATTACTGCTCCGCACAATCTTGGCATTCTGTTGATGAGCTTCAAGAGGTAGTTACCTGAAATGGTTTTCACTTCACAGGTGTGAATAAGTGGGATATCAAGCCTTCAAGCCCGTTCCCCAGACCTGAATCCGATTGAGCACATCTGAGACATCATGTCTCGCTCCATTGACAGTGTTGCACCACACACTGTCCAGGAGTTGGCGGATGCTTTAGTCCAGATCTGGGAGGAGATCCCTCAGGAGACAATCCGCTGTCTCATCAGGAGCATGCCCAGGCATTGTAGGGAGGTCATACAGGCACCTGGAGGCCACACACAATACTGAGCCTCATTTTGACTTGTTTTAAGGACATTACATCAAAGTTGGATCCGCCTGGAGTGTATTTTTCCGCTTTAATTTTGTGTGTGACTCCAAATCCAGGCCTCCATTGGTTAATAAACCTGATTTCCATTGATGATTTTTACGTAATTTTGTTGCAAAAGTCTTTAATTTTTATCATGGGTACTCGTCAACTTTGAGTGGCGGAATTTAAAACAAAAATCTAGAAAAATCACATTGTGTAATTAACTTGCATTTTATTACATGGCATAATATTTGATCACCTAACAACCAGTAAGAATCCCGGCTCTCATAGGCATGTTAGTTCTTCGATAAGAAGCCCTCCTGTTCTCAACTTATTACCTGTATTAACTGAACCTGTTTGAACTTGTTATTTGTATAAAAGACACCTGTCCGCAAACTCAATCAAACTCCAACCTCTCCACAATGGCCAAGACCAAAGAGCTGTGTGAGGACATCAGGATAAAATAGTAGACCTGCACAAGGCTGGGATGGGCTACAGGAAAATAGCCAAGCAGCTTGGTGAGAAGGCAATAAGTGTTGTTGCATTTATAACAAAATGGAAGAACACGGTCAATCTCCCTTGGTCTGGGGCTCCATGCAAGGTCTCACTTCGTGGGGCGTCAATGATCACAAGGAAGGTGAGAGACCAGCCCAGAACTACATGGCTGGTCCGAGTCAATGACCTGAAGAGAGCTGGGAGCACAGTCTCAAAGAATATTATTAGTAACACACGTTGCCATGGACTAAAATCCTGCAGCACACGCAAGGTTCCCCTGCTCAAGCCAGCACATGTCCAGGCCTGTCCAAAGTTTGCCAATAACCATCTGGATGATCCAGAGAAGGAATGGGAGAAGGTCATGTGGTCGCATGAGACAAAAATAGAGCTTCTTGGTCTAAACTCCACTCGCCGTGTTTGGAGGAAGATGAAGGATGAGTACAACCCCAAGAACACCATCCTTACTGTGAAGCATGGAGGTGGAAACATCATTCTTTGGGGATGCTTTTCCATATTACCCTGATATTTTGCTAATTGCTGTGAGATAGGATTTCAAACTCAGCCTGAGGCAGAACATTTAATAGTCTGGAACTTTAAGTGAGATTTATCTAAAAACAAGAGGAAAGCAAACCAATCAACAGGATGCAGACATTAGGTTGCAGTCATGATGCAATTTGCAAACATAAATAATATAAATAATAAATTGTAATGCAGTGCTGTAAATTATCTTTACATAGAAAAATACTATGAGTTAAGTGACATAAGTCTGTTGCAGTCAGTTGGAGCTTCTGTTGACAAACAGTTGGGGGAGGTGTTATTCAAATTAGCAGCTTTTGTCACCGCCCTGCTTTCAGGGAGAGAAAACAAGGAAACTTTCAGGGCTGATTTCTCATAAAAGTAGTCTGGAGAGTGCAGACATTCAGATGGTCATATATTCTACAATTCTGTTTCGATTTCCACAAGTTTGACATCATTGGAAAGCTTAGACTCCACTCTTTCAGGATCTGTAAATAACTCAAAACGACCCTGGGTAGACTTGGTCCTGGTTTTACCACGGCCAGTTACAAATACATAAGTTAAAATAGTGACTCAGACACCAGGTGGGGTCCTGGTATGGGCCTTTACGTGTTGAGAATCGATTAATAATCAACTCCCCAACCTCAACCTACTCTCTCTGTTTTGAGAAGACACTTTCTTCAAGCAATGGTTCAGGAAAATATCTGTATGTTTAAAGACCTTTATTTTTATACAGGACAGTGCTATATCACATACTCCACTGAGTGTCGGCCCAGTGGTTAATGCCCTGCTACACAGATCAAGAAACAGAGAATCCATGAATAGAGAAAACATGACTGATCAGAAAGTTTAGTGGGTGTAAAAAGAAGATCACTTGAAACCTGGGTGAAAGCCAACACTGAATGATTGAGTTTTTTTTAATTAAGAACTACACCTTTGAGGCTGAAGTTATGTGATGGGCTCATAAAAACTAAACACAAACGCAAAGTGAAAATGTGTAATTTCATTAAAATTATTTAATTTTCTTTCAAAAAAATCTAAGTTTTCGGAAAGGGGAGGCGCAAAGTGGCTTTTTCATCCATGGTGATGCCAAGATACATTAGTGCACATGGGATGACTAATGTACATCTATAGAGGCTCTATCCACACAATGATTTATTTGTGTTTTGGAGTAACATGGGTTCCATGTGATGTGAAACCATAGGTTACTAACATGGTGATCCCTGCAGGTACCAAGCTGAATAGGCCAACAGCCTTTTGGAATATGCTTCAAGTCTTGCATACAGTGTTGTGTAAAAGTTTTCATACCCCTGAACTTTTCCACATTTTCTCATTGGACTTCACACATACTTCATTGGACTTGTATGTGACATGTTTGACACAGGTGAAAGATCTGAAAAATGTCTCTGTTCAGCCCATTTTACTGTAATACTACTAACAAAAGAAAATCCAGTGCAGCTATTTTCCTTAATAAGACTATCATGGTGTCCACCTGTGTGTAATTTAACCTCAGTCTAAATTCAGCTCAGGTCTCAGAGGTTTGTAAGAGAATATTCAAGAACAACCACCATCATGGAGACCAAGGAACACAGCAGACAGGTCAGGGAGGAAGTTGTGGAGAGGATTTTAAGCAGGGTTAGGTTCTAAAACAATATCCCAAGCTTTGAACATCTCACACAGATCTTTTCCACCTGAACTGACAAGCTCTGCAAGGAGAGCATCAAGTCTAGAAGCAGTCAATAACATGGTAACTCTGGAGGAGCTGTGGAGATCCACAGCTCGAGTATGAGAATGGACAGATAGGACAACAGTGAATTGTGTGGTCAGGCCTTTATGGAAGAATCACAAGAAAATTCAGTTTGCAGTCTGCTAAGAGCCATGTATTGACACCATTAACATGTGGAAGAAGATGCTCTGCTCAGACCAGACCAAAAATGAACTTCTGCCCTACATTCAAAATGGTATGTGCCAGAAAACGGCCGCTGAACATCAAGCAAAACACAGCATTCCAACAGTGAAACATGGTGGTAGCAGCATTATGCTGTGGGGATGTTTTTTTTCAGCAGGGACAGGAAAGTTGATAAGAGTTGACGGGAAGATGGATCGATGGAGCCTGGGCTGCATGATACAAAAAAAAAAGTCTTGCAATAGGAATACTATAATAACTAGAAAAGCACTTAGAGAGCACAGACCTCCAGCCAAGGCCACTGCATGTCAGCTCCTGATGGAGGCAAACCATGAGCAAACTCCAAGTTGTCGCACCATGGTCTGGCAAAGATTAAGAGTGCTTCAAAAAGGTCCTGGGTCCAGATGGTGCTCCACATCACCACCAAAATCTATTCCTCTGTTCCTTGTCCTAATAAGCATGTTGTCTGATTCCATCAGAATACATTCAAAACTTTTTGAGAAACTTTGCAAACAGATGGACAAACCAACGCTGACAAAAACACAACCTCCGATGTCAGAACTGCGAAGACGATAGTTGTAATTAAGAATTACCAATACGTCAGTATTAACATCGATGTTGTCCGATCTTTGTCATTTTTTAACATGGGCCAGGGGCGTGATCGTGTGGTTTTTGTTTGGTCATGTGACAGTGAGGTAGCGCAGCACGGTTAGCAGTCTCAGCAGTGTTGCCATTTGTTGACGGTGTAGAGAGGGAACGAATATATATTTAATAAACATCGGCTGTCGGCCATAATAACAATATTAATATCTGTATTAGCCCATAGTTTGACATCATTGCATCCCGGATTGTGATATTTAGATTTATGCTGTTATTCTTTCCTCACTTTCTCGTCTGTGCTTCCATCACACTGTGACCTTTAGCATTTTGGACCCCGTCGTTTAGGTCCAGTGTGAGCATCATCTGCCATTAGACTCTGTCCAGCTGGCCAAATGTTGCATTAGCATAAAAAAATGCTACTTCACAACACTTTAAAGATTTTAGGCAACAATTAGTGCATTCCAAACAGTCTTTTGTAATATTGAGCACACTGATATTGTGATGACAGTATGTTCACGATATATTGTGTAGCCCTAGATGCAGCTTTACAGGAAGAAAACCCAGCAGAGAATAGACTTGAGACTGGGGCAGAGGCTCAGCTTTCAGCAGGACAATCAGTTCACATATATGTACAAAGCTGGAAGAGATTAATCCAAAAGACAAGCCTGCAAAGAGCCAAAGTATTGACTCTGGGGCCGGCTGAATACAAGAACACACCACACATTTCAGATTTTTATTTGAAAAAAATAAATTAAACCATGTATCATTTATCTTTTATAATAATTATGCTCCACTTTACATTTGTCTAATACATAAAATCCTGGTAAAATACATTTAAGCTTGTGGCTGTAATAAAAAATATGGATAAGAGGCATGGGTATTTTTGCACGAGGCAGTTAGGCTGATTGTAAATGAAGTATCGGTCTGCGTTGGCTTTGGATCACTAACTCATGACTCATTCAGTTCATTAAGTCATTTTAAATGTTTCTGTTTGTCTATCATATTAATAACCTAACTCTGCAAGTCCTCCAGATCTTTCTTTTAAGTCCCTTACAATTATATCAGGCAGCTAAAGGGCATCAGCTTATAGGTTGATTTGTTATTGCTGCTTGTTTGTGTGTGACTCATTGAACCCTGCAGGCTCTCAGCAATGCACGCATTACTGAAATGCTAAATCTTGGAAAGTGTCAGCTGGTCAGCAGATTCCAAGGAGCGTTGCATAACGGGTGTCTCACTTTACACGCCATACCTGTCTGAGAGAATGGAGCCTGTGAGAGGGGCTCAAAATGCCAAGCTTTTGTGAGGAAAAAGCAAGCAAGCATCCCATAACTGTCCCATAACAACCCAGTGTCTCTTTCAGCAGCTATTAGGGACTCGACTGATGACAGAGCTGAGTGTTCTGGACCCTCGATCCCACCCTGCCCCAAACACACACCCTGTTCACCTGGAAACTGGCACTGCCCTTGGAACATTTCCTTACAACTACACACTGAAATGGCATTCAAGCTGTTGCATAAGCTTGGTGCTGACAGCAGACAGACAGACCCCTGAAGACAGATTACACCCAAATCACACGGAAAGGTTAGTGAAATAAAGGAGCGATTGAACAATGTGTGAATGTGCTTTATATATAAGAGAGGAGGTGTTAGCACAGTTACCTAACCAGGAGCGCTTCACATTTAGACCTGCCTGGTCCTCGGAGATCTGCATCAGCTCATTTCTATCACTTTACCTTTACAGGCCATGAACTAAGAGTAATTAGGTCTCAATGACTGCTTAGCCATATTCAAAGTGACGTGGGACCAGATTTCTAATCTCCTTAATGTTGGGCACTACTTTCTGACCTACAGAGCGTCAGAGGAGATTGGTCTGAAAAACTGAGGCTTAAACTTGTTATTCCCTAGAAATACTTTTAGTACTTTTAGAGGAAAGTATGATTATTAGGTCAGAAAATATTAGAAAATCATGATGAAAGGTGTGGGATGGTCTATAAGGCACATTCTATGCGTCGCACTTCAACGCTCTACTCAGACACATTCCTCCAGCTGAGTAAACTAACTTTTATGGGGCAGGGATGAAGTGTGCATAATAACCATGATACCAAGTTATCAGTCTGGGAGTAATTCACCTGAGTGGTGGTGTTTTTAAATTAAAATAGATTTTGGAGTTAACCAAAGCAGTTTTAGAGACAGTATCCTAGAGATTTGTTCCCCCGGTGAATAAATATAGTGAAAGTTTGGATTTTTCTACATCTGTCAGGGTTAGATAATGTTCCAGCAATAAAACCGGAGCAAAACTAAGTATCTGTTGTTTTGGACAATCATGAGCAGTGAGTGGAAGGGAGGAGCAGCATGAAGCAATCTGTCACCTGATGGAGGGAGGCTTTTACTGCATTCCTCCCTAAATATGTGTTTATTAGAGTAAAAGAAAGTTTTTCAACAAATGCATCTACTGATGAATCAATAGCAAGATCTGAAGGGTCCGGACAGACCTAGCTTATATAGAAGGTATGTAATTATTTTTGGTTTTCAAAATGTTCCAGAAAAAGATCTGAAAAAAGTGGTGTGCATCCATCTTCTCATCAACTCTGACCAGCTTCCTTGTCACTGCTGAAAAAAAGGCTTCCCCACAGCATGATGCTGCCACTACCTTGTTTATGGTGGAAATTGTGCTCATATCGTTAGTTTTTTGCCACAAGCATTTTCCATGTAGGCAAAATTTTAAATGTGGGCTTATCTAACCAGAGCACCTTGTTCTACATGTTTTGTGTGTTCCCTACACAGGATTTCTTATGACTTGCAAAAACGTCTTTCTAATTACTGCTCTGATTTGTGACCAGATATGTGATGTGCAAAAGCTAATTGTTTCCCATCAACAGAGCTTCGGATCTCAGAAGCTTCTCCAGAGCTACCATGGGCCTCTCTCCTTCCTCAGTGTGTCAGTGTAGGTGAACCTCCACGTCTTTGTAGGTCAGCAGTTTTTCCATCCTCCCTCCATGTTCAGATGATGGATTGAATAAAGGTCTATGAGATGTTTAAAGGTTGGGATGTTGTTTTATAACCTAACCCTGCTTTAAACTTCTCCACAACCTTCCCCCTGACCTACCTGCTGGGTTCCTTGGTCTCCATGATGCTGTTTGTTCACTAATATTCACCAACAAACCCCTGAGGCCAGAAACAGAACAGCTTCATTTATACGTTAATGAATGATGGACTCTGTTTACTTAGTAGGCTCTTTCCGAACACAATTCAATTTTATTTACAGGTATCACAGTAAAGGGGACTGAACAGGAAACACATTCCACATGAGTCAGATTTTTACTTGTAAAATGTCTTATGCTTCATAATTTGCTCAACTTGTTGGTCTTCACATAATTCCCTGTAACAGACAATAAAGGTTGAAGCTATGAAGTGACAAAATGAGAAACAGTTCAGGAGACATGAATAACTTTGCAAAGCACTTAATATATGAGGGGGAATAACAGTATCTAGTTTCATAGATGTCATTGATGCCATGGACATGCTCTTTGAAACGGAAATGTCAGGAACCTGAATGACCTTTCTGAGCTCAGGAGCCAATCTGGATGTCTCTGGATGCTCCTAAACCCTCAGAAATCATCGTTTCTGGGGTTATTATAAAGCAGCAACCTGCACGAAGTATGTTCATAGCCTCACAATCATACCACGGAACAGCTGCCACCAGCAGAGGATTATTTTAGTGAAAAGTGGAGGATGGTGAATAAACAGGGCTCTATAAATAACACCTCATGAGCAGCTCGACCCGTTTCAATGGTAAAAGCCTTACCTGGCTTGCTGGGATAACGCCGTCTCAATGGTGTGACCTCAGGAGGGTTGAAAAGATGATCTCCTGAATTGGATTAACGCTGCCGAGCAGTCATTCAGTCAGTCAGACAGACAGACAGTCAGTCAGTCAGACAGACAGGCAGGCAGGCAGGGGGAGGGCATCTGTGGAGGAGTGATGCCCATCTTCATGTATCCCAGAGATGTCGGGGTGGAAACATTTGACCCACTATTGAGGCTAAATAACGCCTGAGTCCGGGCCCTGAAGCGACGCAAGGACACCAACAACGTCCGAAAACAAGCAGAAGCAGCGGGGAGCCCAGGGTGCAGCTGATCCTCTCCTCTTTAGCAGGGAGGGGGTTGTTTTAACATCGGAACAGCGGGGCTCTAGCTCTCGATTTCCGGGGAGGAAACAACGTCCAGCCGTCAGGATGCGACGCAGATCCCGCTGAAAACAACAAACTATTCTGCTGCAAGGAAATCCGGGGGCGGTGTGTTTACCTCTCCTCCGTCCCTGCTGCCTCGCTAGGCGGGGAACCAGCTGGTGCTCGCAGAAGAGACGCCATTTGTCTGCAAGGAAAGGCTTCCAGGGAGCTGCGCAACACTGCCCCGCAGTGGTGAAGTTATGGGGTAGCACCTGAAGCTCTTTGCAGAAACGAGAGCTCCCTCTGCTGGCCAAATATTTTAATCACTTTTGAAGGAGTTCAGTAGTCATGATTGGTAGAGATAATACTACACCCATTAATCAAAACGTTTTGACAGGTGACCTTTGACCTTAATGGGGGGGTCATGGGGGACTAAGAACAGGTGGCAACAGGTGTGGGATGATATGAATAGAACAAGCCCAAATATGGAAATATCTGAAATCTTATTGCGTCAGCACCAGTTAAAATAGAGGGGTGTGTTTAAGGGGCGTTATGGGTGAACCCATGAATGAAACCAATTAAAACAGAGGGTGTGTTTAAGGGTGTTAATACATCAAAAACAAAATACATGCAGCCTTTATACTTTAAAGGTATACTGAACTTAATGCAGGCCTGTCACATGAAATCCTAATAAAATGAACTGTGTAACCTGACAGAATTGTAAGTTCATTTTGCTTTTCCAGCAGGACCTATTTGCTGAATATATGAGCCAGTTTAAATCACTTCAAAATAGAAAGACCTAAAAGTAAATAAAGTAAATAAAGATTTTGCTTCCCTACCGCGATAGAATGAGCAAACCTTCCACTTCTGCATCAACAGACTGACTGACTGACTGACTTACAATCTGCACCAAACACTTGTAAAGAGCTGGGGAAAAAGCAGGAGAAAAGAGGTAACACAAAATATGTAATTAAAAGAAACCTTACAAATCCTAACCCTAACCCTGTTTCCAAGTTATAAACTTTAAAAGAAACCTCAGTATACTGTTTTCAAGTTATAAACTGACTCTAGCGAAGATGTGTTTGCTTGGAATCATGCAAGACTCCATTTTGGGAAAGGAATGATAATTTTAGTTACCTTTATCTTTCCTAAAACATTTTTTTTTCAACTTAGAGCAAAAGTTATCAAGGGTTTTAGAGAAAAAAACAAAAACAAACCTCAACATTCAACCTCATCCTTCTGTGTGTGTGTGTGTGTGTGTGTGTGTGTGTGTGTGTGTGTGTGTGTGTGTGTGTGTGTGTGTGTGTGTGTGTGTGTGTGTGTGTGTGTGTGTGTGTGTGTGTGTGTGTATGTGTATGTGTGTGCGTGTGTGTGTGTGAGGGTCTGGTGTATGTCAAAGGTCACTGGTTTCTCACCAGTATTACATGCTTCTAAAATGAAATTGTTGTTTTGGGATATAGGGAATGTTATACAGACAGCTTCCTATGTCAGAGCTAAGTGAGTTATGTACACCTTCAGTGCAATCCTTTAGGAATCTTGGACAATCCGCAAGAAAACACCTAAATGAACATGTAATTCGGTAATTGGGCCTCTTCTGCATTTCAGATATAAATGAGGTTGATTCAGGACTTCCAGAGGCCTGACCCTTAGAGCAATCAGCTGTTCACTGATCAAGTTCACTTCTGTTGTATGGATAAAAAGGCCGTAGATGAAATCAGATTCTTAATTTTGAGCCACAGTCCTTCCAGGGCCCACGGTTTGATCCTTTTTTTTTTTAATGCAGTCGATCAGCTGGGCTGTGTCTCTGGTCCTCCCTTCTTTGTGTTGTTTGTTGGTCTTCAAAAGGTTCGCTGTCAGCCCCTAGCCGGCTCTCGTCACTCCTAGTCATCCTCCAGTTCTCTCCCTAATCTGCTCAGTCTTAAACATTACACAGTATTACACATTCCACTCTCAGCTTTCTGCATTTACTTTTAGACACAGTTATAAAACCACCACTTCCTTATTTTTATTCATACATCACAAATGATCAACATTATATCTCTTTCGTATATAGCTGATTGAGAATTTCTAAATTTTAATGTTTTTAATTAATTTGAATGATCAGTTCTTAACCATATTTCAATCATACATCTTTTAACTTGATAATCAAAGATTACTCATTTCATTTAATACTTGTAGAAAATGGAAAATCATCATACATCATTTCTTTGGATACACTTGTAGTTTATACTTCTGTAAAAGATAAGACAGATAATATGTGGCTCCACACAGGCCTCTCCAGTCTCTCAGTCCCAGAATATGAGAATATCCTTGTTTCACTCTCTACTGCTTCAACTGTGTGTTGTAATAATTGTTGCATGGATTACACATAAGGATATTTATTGTAATTTTTATGGATTTAACTGTGAGCAGTTAATGAATGTTGCATGGATTACATGGAAAGATCTCACCTTATTTTGACAACAGCTGTATAAATATGAGCATATGCAACAACAGGAAGGGATGTAGCAGATAATGAAATATATTAGAAAATTAAGTCACTGAGAGAAAAGTATATGTAGGACAACATGAATACTGCAAGTATCTGTAGCAGCTGGATGAGTTGTAACAGAGTTCACAGTGACCACGTAAAGTGACTGATGTATGAATGGGAGGAGGGATTATTGGGAATTTATCAGTCTTATGATGTCTGGGATGAAGCTATTGCTGAATCTGGTTGTTCTGCATGTGTTGCTGCTGAACGTTTTACCAGAAGGCAGCAGGGAGAAAATTCTGTGATGGGGGTGGGTGGAAATATTTGTAAAGGTCCGAGTCCTGGTCAGACAAGTTAAGATTGGTCGTGATCCAAGAACTTCTAAAAAATCGTGTGGGCTCTGAGTCACGTCAAATTGAATAATTGTAACACGGCCTTTGGTCTATAAAGAACATAATTTATATGTATTACTAAGCACCCCCAAAACAAACTGTCCTGTGGGTTGAAGGGAAATGACCACCCAGGAAAAAAAAAAACTCAAAACAAGAATGCATTTGACAAAATTCTTAAGATTAATAAAGCAACAAAAATATCATAGACTGATTGAAAGTTAGATTACTGATTCACAACCTGAACTTCCTGAGTCAAATTTGAAACTTATGTTATCCTTCATTTTTTTTTTCTTTTTACACACTGAGCACAACATGTTTGTCTTGACTATATCATTCTGTACTTTTATCACAAAATGTCTCATGCAGAAAATGAAATCTGTACTGCTTTTAAAAAGTGATTGGTAAAAAATGTTTATTATAATGGCTACCTTATCTACATGGTAAACCGATGTTGTTAAAACCCACCTTATTCATTCCCTTGGATGACTTTATTTCTCTGGTAAACTGTTAGATTTGTAATAGTACTGTCCTACTGAGAACCGCTTTTATCTAAGGAAAAACTTTTGTGAGTCTTTGGAATGAAAGACGACTGGAGAATAAATGTAGATGTCTGTAAAAGACTAGAAATATGGGTTTCCCAAACTAAATTAGTAACAAAGAATGGGAGCTATTTTAAAATGTAGCTTTTCAGTTATAGTACTAGTATATGAAAAAAGCAACGGAGATAAGACTTTGTCTCTGCTGAACTCTTGTCTTTAACAGAAACTTTCTTAATGGCATCCTTTGGATTTATAAGGTATCATACAAGTTCAGGTTGCAGGTAGGGAAACATTTGTGTTTTTCTTCACAGGTTAAGTTCCAAAAAGTGGGTAGGATTTGGTTGTAAGTACATCTTTGGTTGTAGGTCTAATAAAACATGTTTTATTGCACCTAAGCAAACTTTAAGATTTAAGTTTTAGAATTAGAGAGTTTTCTGTGGTTATTAACAGGTTGAATTTAACAAAAGTCATGCCTTTCACTTTTACAAATAATTAATCTACTAAATCAACCTTTCACCTAAACTATTTAACCACCTTTTCATCCTAATACAGGAAACAACTGATGGACATAAACAATATGTGGTGTCATCAACTCTAAAGGAAGTTAGTATAAAAGTGTTGTTGACTTGTTGTTTAGGAAAAAAGATGTTAGACAAGAAATGATGAAACTGATGGATGTTAACTTTGACCTTATTGTGAGACCTTTTGGGAGGTCTCACAAAACATAAAACGTTTTGATTAAAGGGTGTAGTATTATCTCTATTGGTCTACTGGTCTGGTGAATGTTTGATGAACAATATTGACAGTTAAAATTAATTCACGATGGACTGTAACTGTACGGACTGCTGGGAAACATTTATTTAAATTCTGAGTTTTACATATATGAATTTTATCATTTTAACCTATGCCTGAGGTTTTTCAGAGGCACACCAGGAAACAACGGCCCCGGACCTCTGCTTGCAAATCCAGCAACTGTTGCTCTTTTTTCTTTACTCTTTTCCTCAGTTAACATATTCCTAATAGTGTAATATTTAGTTTGAAATGTATATTACATGCATATCACATTTGGTGCTGATGTTGATTATTGTTAAGAAGCAAGGCAATAAAAAAAAATTTTTTTAAATATTTTTTGTGTGGTTTATTTATGCTAATTATTTCATCTGACATGTCGTTCAGTTTCCTTGATAAGTCAAAAAAGGAAAAAGTGGCTTACATTAATCTGTTAAAATATATAATTACACGAATAAAAGCAGTGATGAATGTTGATATAATGAAAAATAACTGTACAGTAATGTAAGTTTAGAAAATCTTTACACACTTAAGTATACATGTGGTCAGAATAATCATCAGTGAACTTAATCTATGTTTAAAGATTTGTGTACTTAAAGGTACCTATTGTGGAAATACTATCCACCATAAAGGCAAATACATTATTATATGTTAGCAAAACACATTTTATTATCAAAAATCAAATCACATTTTAAATAAAGTAAAAGTGATGTACATTTGGCACTGGTTTGGTTCGTCAATACGCATAAAACATAATTTATAATGATATCTGCAGCAGGATTAATAACAATGACATTTGGGTGAATTAGGTCACATGTTGACTTGCAAGGAATCAGGAAGAACCGATGATGAATCAGCTTCTAAAAGGAGTGATTTATTTTAACCATTAGCTGAATTAAGTGCCAAGGGTTAAGCATAAGGGAGAGCTACGAGGAGTGGTAAACCCTAGGAGATGAGTTCAGCGTTGAACTGTAGAGACAGTATCCAGTTGATTTGCAAGGAGCATCCTTTCCCCATATGGGCAGTTTGGCTTTTTACCCAGAACACCCCAGTAATGGGGTGGCATCCATGCTCCCCTACAAAAAAATTGCAGTTTTGCTACATTTTCTGCTTGTTTTCATGTCCAGTATATGAGACTGAGTTGTGTAAAACATTGTAAGTGAATATCTGATCCATTGGACCCAACCTACCCTAAACCTAACCCTCAGGGTAATGGATTAATACCTGCTCATATATGTAATTATACTTGAAACTGTGCAATTAAAGTTACTGCACAGAAACTACCTGTTGCAACAGTATGGCAGACGTTTTTCAGTTCTATGTTCATCATAAATTAAATATAGAACAAAGTCACAAAGTACTAAAAAAAAATCCAATAATACATTTTCAGTTCTGATTATGAGCATTATTTGTAATAGGAAGCCAGTCTTAATAACATAGTCTGTATTAATGCATTAGCATATTCACCTCATAGTAAGATGTGCAGAACTTGTTATCTCTGAGTGTACAGCTTGTAAGAGCAGATGGATTACATCATACTACTGCATGATTGCCTGCAGCTGGAAAAGTAATGCAAGTTGTTCTACTTTCTTTAAACTCTTCCAAAAACTGAAACATTATGTTAATATTTACACTTATCTTGATAACAGTTCTCAGGGATTTCTGAACAAGTTCCAAAGATTTTTCTCTCATGTTCTCTCCAAGTTCATGTTGCTGATCCTAAACATAACCCTTTGTGTTCAAGCAAAATCTTCAGCAACTCTGGGGAAATGTTGCTCAAGACAGCTAAAGATTACAAGAATGTCTGGCTCTTAGGAAGCAAAATACAAAGACATGAGGGATGAATCTGGATGTTTGCACAGAACAATATTTCACAAAGACATCTTACACCATAACTTCGAGCATTAATTAAACTCTAAAAAGAAAATGACTTCCAAAACATCAGCATCGTGAACTAAAGGGATGATGAACCAATCAGAGTTAGCTTTGCTCACGAGGAGGGATTGCTGCTGACCTTCCTTTAATACAAAACGTTTTACCAACTTGCATTATGATATCAGCTGACTTGGACTGTAATGCTTTATATGTAGAGCTGAACTGTCTTTTATCTATTTTGATCTAAATGACTTTTTCATTGGCTTGGATTTCTTATAACTGAATTAATATGAAGTGAATCTGGACGTTAGAATCAGTCTAACCACATTTGTTCTAACGTGTGAAGTACCTTAAGATGACATCTGTAGTAATTGGTGCCACATAAATAAATTGAACTGAACTTCATCAATCAACCTATATTTACAGAACACTTGCATGGTAAAGTGTAATACAAAGTTCTTTTTAGAAGTTAAAAACAGAAAGACAGACATTAAACCACACAAACAGATAAAACCAATAATTATTGGTAATAAAAAAATGAGGACTTAAAAGGGAGAGAAATCAATAAATTATAAAGAATGAGAAACTGTGAAACTCAATTGTGCAGATTAGGTAGGAAACACTGGATTTATATGTATATTGTATATGGAGAAGGATAAAAGAAATGAATTTTATAAAATCGCTAAAGTTGGGACCCTAGATAGTAAACATAATAATAAAATCTAGAATAATACAGAACAATATTCTTAAATGTCATAGAAAAAGCAGAATGATGGGATCCAGTTGGAAAAAATAAAATTTGTATTTTGGTAAAAACTTTATAATATACAATAAAATAAAATTGCAATATATACAAAGCTTATTTTAACACTAAAATAATTACAATAATCATATTTGAACATTGTAACACTTTTAAAAGTCACAATCAGCAAAGTCAAAAAAAGCAAACAGAAAAAAGCTTACATAGAAATAATTGTCAGCACAGAATTTCACCACTCCAGCTTCATATCAGCTTTGCTCCACACATATTTCCCTCCTCTCTTCAGAAACATCTTCTCATCAAAGCCACTGAAGCTGATGGCGTCCTTCACGCCAACATCAAGGATGGATCTGGATGGGTCCTTTCTTCCCTCTCGACAGTCCAGGAAACGCATCTGCAAAGTCAGGAGGGATGGAGTAAGTTTGTAGAAATGCTTGAACCTAAACCTATGACGTTAGCTGCAGCAAACATCACGGTCTGATTACATGAACAGCTATTATAATGCAAAGTACTTACATACTCATCCAGGATCAGGTAAGAGTTCCTCATCTGTTAAAACAAAGATAATCAAATTAAATGTCACATTATTTTGATGCTGGTGTGAAAAAATCAAAACTACAATACACAGAAAATTAAACTTTGTAAACTGATTGAAATGTAAATATAGTTAAAGGTATGCCACACATTGTGATAATTATGGCTGAATATTGCCAATAAAGGCACCACATTTCATGTAATGTTTAAAATGTGTGAAGGTATATATATATATATATGTGTGTGTGTATATATATACATATATACACACACACACACATTTATATATATACATATATATACGTGTGTGCGTATATATATATACACATTGCTATATATATATATATATATATATATATATATATATATATATATATATTGCTTTCCTCTTTAGAGTAATGCACTCATTTGTGTTGGTCCATTAAATAATCTTCCAGCAAATTGTGAAACTCTCATAATATACTTGACAAAAGTGGGATTTTATGTATGAGTAGAAAATGTTTTTTGCTTTCTATTGTTTAGTGTAGAATTAACTGATCCATTCTGGTACTTCCCTATAAACATGATAAACAACTGTCACAGTGCTAGTTTCCTCATTTAATGCCAACTACAAGAGGTTTGTGAAAATCCAAGCTTAGACCTAAAGCATCTCAGAGAACATGGCTATGATGTACCACTGCTTCAGTGTCATACCTTCTCGTTAGACTCTGGAACAAGACAGGAGACGGCACTGTGCCTGTCCAGAAACTCCTGAAACTGCAGGTCACTGATGACAAACTTCTCAGCCTCTCTCAGGGCTGTCTCTCCAGCATTCTCTCCATCAATCAGCAGACACTGGAAAACCTGAGCAAAAAGAAATATCAGAAATTCAGAATCTTTTTTTTTAGCTGCAGATGCATTATAAAACATATACATTTCCAACGTCTATTATTACCTTCCAGCGCACAGGATTGAGCTGGTTGATCTGTTCGGTTAGGTCTTCATGAACATTGAAGCTGTTGATAACGGAATTGATTTTGAAGGCCACTTTATATTGCTGGCACCAGCTGCAAATCTTGTAGAGGTTCTCAATGTGACTTTTTCTGCCCTGAGATCTGCCAATCGTCTGGTTGGTTTCTTCATCAAAACTGTCACAAGAGATAGCCAGGATGTCCAAAAAGTCTCCTACACAAGACAAAAGATGAGAGTGATTTTCAAGCCAGGTAAGCTCCTTAAATTCATTGCATGATATATAGAAAACCTGAAAATAGTTCAAACAGAAACAATGAATGCTGCATTGACACTATACAGTAAGGTAGAATGTCAATAACAACTTGATTAATTTCAATAATTAAGTTCAGAAAATAAATGTGAAATAATATGTAGATTCATTTCACCAAAGGTGATATATTTAATATATTTCTGTTAATTTTGATTATTTTGGATTACAGCTAATAAAGACCACAAGTTCAGGTTTATAACAGGTTTGTAATACAGATACAGGTCCTTCTCAAAAAATTAGCATATTGTGATGAAGTTCATTATTTTCCATAATGTCATGATTAAAATTTAACATTCATATATTTTAGATTCATTGCACACTAACTGAAATATTTCAGGTCTGTTATTGTCTTAATACGGATGATTTTGGCATACAGCTCATGAAAACCCAAAATTCCTATCTCACAAAATTAGCATATTTCATCCGACCAATAAAAGAAAAGTGTTTTTAATACAAAAAACGTCAACCTTCAAATAATCATGTACAGTTATGCACTCAATACTTGGTCGGGAATCCTTTTGCAGAAATGACTGCTTCAATGCGGCGTGGCATGGAGGCAATCAGCCTGTGGCACTGCTGAGGTCTTATGGAGGCCCAGGATGCTTCGATAGCGGACTTTAGCTCATCCAGAGTGTTGGGTCTTGAGTCTCTCAACGTTCTCTTCACAATATCTCACAGATTCTCTATGGGGTTCAGGTCAGGAGAGTTGGCAGGCAAATTGAGCACAGTGATACCATGGTCAGTAAACCATTTACCAGTGGTTTTGGCACTGTGAGCAGGTGCCAGGTTGTGCTGAAAAATGAAATCTTCATCTCCATAAAGCTTTTCAGCAGATGGAAGCATGAAGTGCTCCAAAATCTCCTGATAGCTAGCTGCATTGACCCTGCCCTTGATAAAACACAGTGGACCAACACCAGCAGCTGACACGGCACCCCAGACCATCACTGACTGTGGGTACTTGACACTGGACTTCTGGCATTTTGGCATTTCCTTCTCCCCAGTCTTCCTCCAGACTCTGGCACCTTGATTTCTGAATGACATGCAGAATTTGCTTTCATCCGAAAAAAGTACTTTGGACCACTGAGCAACAGTCCAGTGCTGCTTCTCTGTAGCCCAGGTCTGGGGAATGCGGCACCTGTAGCCCATTTTCTGCACACGCCTGTGCACGGTGGCTCTGGATGTTTCTACTCCAGACTCAGTCCACTGCTTCTGCAGGTCCCCCAAGGTCTGGAATCGGCCCTTCTCCACAATCTTCCTCAGGGTCCGGTCACCTCTTCTCGTTGTGCAGCGTTTTCTGCCACACTTTTTCCTTCCCACAGACTTCCCACTGAGGTGCCTTGATACAGCACTCTGGGAACAGCCTATTCGTTCAGAAATTTCTTTGTGTGTCTTACCCTCTTGCTTGAGGGTGTCAATAGTGGCCTTCTGGACAGCAGTCAGGTCGGCAGTCTTACCCATGATTGGGGTTTTGAGTGATGAACCAGGCTGGGAGTTTTAAAGGCCTCAGGAATCTTTTGCAGGTGTTTAGAGTTAACTCGTTGATTCAGATGATTAGGTTCATAGCTCGTTTAGAGACCCTTTTAATGATATGCTAATTTTGTGAGATAGGAATTTTGGGTTTTCATGAGCTGTATGCCAAAATCATCCGTATTAAGACAATAAAAGACTTGAAATATTTCAGTTAGTGTGCAATGAATCTAAAATATATGAATATTAAATTTTCATCATGACATTATGGAAAATAATGAACTTTATCACAATATGCTAATTTTTTGAGAAGGACCTGTATATGGTCCTACTGAATAGTGTCTACATGTACAGTTTCTGGACTCAGTGCTTGGTTAGGCCTCCTTTTGCATGAATTACTGCAGCAATGCAGTGTGGCATGAAGGAGATCAGCCTGTGGTTCTGCTAAGGTGTTCAGGAAGCCTGGGTAGCTTTAATAGAGCGCTTCAGCTCATCTGCATCATTTGCATCTTTCTAGTTTCTCTCATCTTCCTCTTTACAACAGCCCATAGTTTCCCAAAGGACTTCAGGTCATACCAGTTCGCTGGTGATACCATGGCAGGTATTGGTACCATGTTCTGCAGAAAACTGAAATCAGAATCCCCATTAAGCTTTTCAGCACAGACAATTACAGAGTGCTCTAGAATCTGCTGGTAAGTTGGCTTCACAGAGTTTGGACTTGGTAAAACAAAGTGGACCAAGGCAAACACGGCTCCAGAGGCATTCACCTGGGGGTGGGGGGGCTCAGTAAACAGTATTTTTATTAAATATAAATATCTAAATAATTATTTATGTAGCCATTTAAATGAAATAACCATGTTGTTTATTAATACAAAATAAAGAATAATGACTTAAACAGCGACACGTAAGAGTGCATCAGTCAGCACAAAAAAAGTAATTATTCTCAGGTTTGCATAAACTTTAGCTCATGCGTTGCAGCTCGCTATGACGTCATCGTCCTAAAATGCACCTTTCGAAGGATACAGCGCCCTCTGCTGGTTGTCTAGGGTGAATACATTGCATAGTTGCAATTTACACAGGGTTTGTAATGTCTTGGGCGGGTCCACATACCTGAATGGGCCATAGGCCGGTCTTTTGGCGCAAGGGCTGGACCAAGATACTCTTTCCTTCCACTAAACTTTTCATCAGAACACTTTGATAGAGCTCTCTGTCAACCACCTGTACCAATATTGTGGGGATCGGTAACTGTCTGCTGGACAACTATTAAGTCAGCAGCTCCCCCCACGATTAATTAAGCCCTAACATTGACACAATTGTTATGTAGTTAATTGTTTCTTCATTAGCTCTAAGCCTAGAACACTGAAAATACATCACTCTGTGTCATATGAGTTTCACCTTTTAAACTGAATCACTGAAATAAATCAGCTGTTCGATGATGTTCTGATATACTGTTGCTAACCTGGATCTTACCATATTTCTGGAACCACGTTTCTTTGATCATGCTTCCATTGCTGACAATGCTGACACTGGGAAGCTGCAGGTCAATTTTGCAGTACTGAACCATTTTTCCCAGGAAATCTCCCTTTTCGTGCAAAAACGGCTCCCCTCCAGAAAAGTTGATCTTTTCCATGCCTTAAAAACATAAATCCAACTTTCAGTAAAAAAAAACAAAAACATAACAAAACAGTATTTTATGCTTCTAAGTGAATTTTAATATTAATAAAAAAAAAAAAAAACAACAGTATTTTATGCTTCTAATTTGTAAATGTTACCTGCTTCTTTAAGAAGTTTGAGCCCTCTCTTGGCTTCCTCCAAAGGAAGAACGAAGGACGTTTTTGCGGTATGAAAACAAAATCCGCATTTATAATTGCATTTGCGAGTAAAATGATAGTTGACGCTGGTTGGGGTCGTCACATTCTCGTCTGTGCGTTGCTCCGACTGGCTGTTCGCGTCGGAAACGAGTGACTTTGTTGCCCTGCAGGCTCCTTTGGACCAGGAGCAAACTTTTGAAAATACGCTCGAAAAAATGCAGTTTATGGTGCTAATGCAGAGCTCCAGGATGAACCTGGGAGAGACGATCAGAGAAGAGAGAAGCATCTTCAAATCAGACGTTGTCATCGAATCGTTTAACCTCAGAATGCAGACTGCCTGGTCCTGCAGGGCGTCACTTTATATAGGCTGACAAATAGAGGCGATCAGCTGAGCGGCTGCAAAGTTTCAGTTTACAAACATTGAAAACGAAACCAGATTATGAACCATTGCGCAGGTTCAGTTCAGAGTTTTACAGCGTCAAATTATGTCGTTTTACAACCGTGGAGTAAACTGGGGACGAACTGGGAGCCATTATTTGTATACAAATAATGATAATAATATACATTGTATATATGTATATTTAAGAACATAAAGATATATGCATAAATATATCTCATAACGCATTTTTTTAAAAACCCAGAGAGGAAAGTGTACCGGAGTCAAATTCCTTGTTTGTATGTACGAACTTGGCAATAAATATGATTCTAGCAACAGCAAAAGACTTTAACACATATGCATGTGTCCATGCTTATGTGTTACATTTTATATTTAGTGGCTTGTGAAGAAATTCAATTCAGTTTATCTATATAGCGCCAATTCACAACACATGTCGTCTCAAGGTTCTTCACAACAGTCAGGTTCATACATTCCAATTAATACTAACCATTGAACAGTTCAGTCAGATTCAGTTATTTATTCAAATTGGACAAAAGTTTTTCTATCTAAGGAAACCCAGCAGATTGCATCCAGTCAGTGACTTGCAGCATTCACTCCTCCTGGATGAGCATGTAGAGACAGTGGACAGTCACTGGCGTTGACTTTGCAGCAATCCCTCATACTGAGCATGCATGTAGCGACAGTGGAGAGGAAAAACTCCCTTTTAACAGGAAGAAACCTCCAGCAGAACCAGAACCAGGCTCAGTGTGAGCGGCCATCTGCCACGACCGACTGGAGGTTAGAGAGAACAGAGCAGAGACACAAAGAGAACAAAGAAGCACTGATCCAGGAGTACTTTCTATGGGAAGGAAAAGTAGATGTTAATGGATGTAGCTCCTTTAGTCGTTTCATCTAGAAAGAAAGAACAGATAAACTCTGAGCCAGTTTTCAAGGTTAGAGTCTGAAAGAGAGCATATAG
The DNA here is from genome assembly GCF_021462225.1 of Girardinichthys multiradiatus. Taxonomy (NCBI): domain Eukaryota; kingdom Metazoa; phylum Chordata; class Actinopteri; order Cyprinodontiformes; family Goodeidae; genus Girardinichthys; species Girardinichthys multiradiatus. Next base: position 4,348,284 of record NC_061811.1, read on the forward strand.
AGTTAGTTACAGTAAAAGCTCAGTCAATCGCCATGTCTAGGAGAGAGAAAGGGTTAAACACTGAAAGACAGAGCTATGTGGATCATTGGTAGAGGGTGAACATTAAGTTGTTGCCAGCAGAAGCTCGGACGATGCCCCTCTCCAGAAAGGTGTCACAGGTAGACACAGAGCCAGGCCAGGTGTAGCTTCTAGGAAGAGAATAGAGAGAACATAAAGTTAAAAACTGAAATAACAGCAAATAATGCAAAATTGGAGAGTAGTGTGAGAATGTAGCGAAGTGGGTGAAAGTGGTCATTATGTCCTCCAGCAGCCTAAGCCTATAGCAGCATAACTACACAGATAGTTTCAGTTTATTTATTTATATAGCGCTTATTTACAACGATGTCGTCTCAAGGCACTCCATGGCGACCAAACCACCGAGTGCCAGAGCTCGGCCACCCCAGAACGGGCCACATGTTTGGGCACTAAGTAAAATAATAAACTGATAAAGTTTGTCCATCTAGAGACCACTGATGGTCATTGTTATACTAAAAACCACAAGGATTGCGATACCTCTCTCTGTCAGACTGATTATAACCATTGGAAAAGAGAAGGGGTCATACAGGTAGCAGAAATGGAGGGTGTGTTTGCACCTCAACCATAACTGAGCCGGTTTAGGCTAAACCTGACTCCCCCTTACTCCAGCCAACAGGGAGGGAGGAAGGCAGAGGTAAAAAATAAGGAACATAGCCTAAGCCAGTCTAACTATAAGCTTTATCAAAAAGGAAAGTTTTAAGCCTAGCCTTAAAAGTAGACAGGGTGTCTGCCTCACGGACTAAATCTGGGAGCTGGTTCCACAGGAGAGGAGCCTGATAACTAAAGGATCTGCCTCCCATTCTACTTCTAGAGACTCTAGGAACCACCAGTAAACCTGCAGTCTGAGAACGAAGTGCTCTGTTAGGAACATATGGAACAATCAGATCTCTGATGTATGATGGAGCTAGATCATTAAGGGCTTTATATGTGAGGAGGAGAATTTTAAATTATATTCTGGATTTAACAGGGAGCCAATGAAGGGAAGCTAAAATAGGAGAAATATGATCTCTCTTTTTAATTTTCATCAGAACTCTTGCTGCAGCATTTTGAATCAGCTGAAGGATTTTAACTGCATTTTGAGGACATCCTGATAGTAATGAATTACAATAGTCCAGCTTTGAAGTAACAAATGCATGGACTAGTTTTTCAGCGTCACTCCTAGATAGGATATTTCTAATTTTGGCAAGGTTCTGGAGATGAAAGAAGGAAATCCTAGAAACCTGTTTAATATAGGATTTAAATAACATGTCCTGGTCAAAAATAACACCAAGGTTTTTTACATTATTACCGGAGGTCAATTTAATGCCATCCAGGTTAAGTGATTGACTAAGCAGTTTCTTTTTTGATGTTATTAATGTTCTGAACTATTAGAATAACAACCAGTGGCACCACTAAGGGGAGTAGGGGAAGCAATGGCCACCCCAGTTTATTGGAAGCCATTCTGGTCCTTATTCTTACCTGCATAAACACATTATGCAGATAAGACCACTGTGGATGTATCTTTAGAGGTGGAGCTCTCTCTATCAGCATAAAAAAAACATGCTTCATGAACATAAAGACTCTTTGGCCTTTTATTTTTGTAAAAACACATGCAAAAAAACCCCAAAAACAAATAATTGGATCTGAATTTCAAGTATGTTGTTCATTATAACAACATACCCATACAAATTTCCTGAAATTCTGTTGTGCACTCTACAACAACATGCATCAACACCACATTTGAGCAGGTGACTGGCTTGCTATGGTGGCTTTTTTCCACTGCTTCCTCCTGCAGCTGTAGCCCCCGGCCTGGCACTGGGCTGCGGTCGCAGTGGAGTGCGTCTTGTGCCTGTGCTGGGGCGGCTGGTGGTTGGTGTTTGGGTGGGGGCAGTTGGTTGGCCCGAGTGCTGATACCTGGCTGGTATAGGCGCATGTTTACTTTATTTTTTTGTTTCTCATGGATGGGTGGGCTGGGGCTGCTGGTGTTGGTTGAGCTCGGCATGTGCTGCTCCGCTCGCATGTGGTGGCTGAGGTGCCGTCGTGCTGGGCTGCTGCCTTCCTGTCGCAGGGCACTGTGTCAGGAGCTGTGTGCAGAGCTCACGCTGTGTAGATGTGTCTTCAGAGCCATCTTGTGGGGGTGTGGCTTTGGTTGGCTGGCTCGTTTGGACCTCTCCTTTGTTGTTATTTTTGTGTCCCCCCTCTCTGGATGGGGTTCACTGGGGGAAGCCGTCAGTGTGGGGGGCTCGGTCTCTGGGCCGGGGTCATTCGGGTTAGGGCTGTGCTGTTCTAGTCTGGACTGGTGGTTCGGGCACTCTGCTTGTCTCCACCCCAGAATGAAGGGGATGACCTCCTGGGTCTGGTTGCCTCTCGGGGGTGTCGGTACTTGGACTTGGGAGTATATTGTTGTATGTGGAGTGCAAGTGAGTGTAAAGCGTCCATTCTCGTGTGTCTTTTTGTTGCGTGTGTGGGTGAATGCATGTATCTGCATGACACTGGGAACGTGTGATTGTGACTGTGTGCCTGTTTTTTAGTCAGCTTGGATTTTGGGCTACAATTTGGGATCAAATGTGGGGCCCGTTTCTCCCCTATCACGTCGGTGGTTCTCTCTGGCTCTTGGGGGCCTTGGGATGTCTGTGGCTCCAATCTCCTCTGTGTCCATTTTGGGGCCTGGAGGGCAGGTGTGTGTTTCTTCATGTCCACTACTGAATGTTATTATGAAGAAATCTTATATTGTCATACCACTAGACCTGAGCACTGGTTGGTTTGTGTGTGTGTGCAGTTTTTTGTTCTCTCTTACCTCTCCTCTAGGGGGTGATAGGCAGGTGTTTCCACACAGCTGAGAACCATCAGAGGTAATCAAGCAGACTGGGGCGTCAGATTGTTATTCTGCCCAGAATGGTAATCTGACCAACAGACACTAATCTGTCTTTCTGTGTTGTCAAGTCTTGGTTACTTACCTGAGCCTTTGTTCCCTGTCTTAGGCTGGATTCCGGTCCAAATCCTGGTTCTGCCCAAGGCACCCTGCAGTGTTTGCCGGACCAAGAACCTCTTCCTCCTCCAGAAAAGAAGCGCTTCTGGAGACTACTCACCTCATTGTCAAGTCTGGAACCAGCCTTTCACCCACCTGTCCACCCTCCAACATCCCATCCAGTTGGCTGAAAAGCAAGAGAGAGAACCCCAATCACCACACAACAACAACCTTTCCTGTCAAACTCCATCATCATGGTGTGACTTACTTGTTCCCCTGGAAACATCAGACCTACAGAAAATAAGCTGCCCTGCCCGAGCCCGAACCCAAGACGACCACACTCTTACCTCTTGTGACTCAATAAAGCCATTAAACCTAAGTTTTGCCTCTTTGGCTGTTGCCTGCACTAGAGTCTCCTGGTCTATAGCAATGACATATATATACAAGCATGCTCACACATAGAACCACAGGTGTTTGGATTCAGGTGTTTACAGACACACAGATAAGCTGCATCTGCCACTTAAGACATCCTGTAATAATTAATTTGTGTACTGCCAAAAAGGGTCAGCACACTATACATATAATCATGTAAATATCATTGTGCAGATGAGTATTATAAGAGATGACTGTTTGGAATGCTATTTGTTAGCTTTTATTTACAGCTGTTATGAATTCTCACTATTCATGCTAATAAGAAGTTCTCCCTTTTGGATGGAGTCTGACTGGATCACATGGCCACACCTGAACCCATTTGATTATGCCCAGATGCTAAAAATCACAGAGAACTGGAAGCCATAATAACACAAATCCTAATATGGTGCAGCTGTTTTAGGAGAAAGTGATCAGTAAAGGGGGTTTGTGGTTGTGTGTTCATTGTGAAACTACGATCTGAAAGGATTTATGTTTGAATGGTTTGACAGTGTCCCCAAAAAATGTTTTGATAGCTGCCTTGTTCTCGCGTTTTTCACTTTTCTTTAGATATTTCTCAGTTTCTGGCATAATGAACATAACAGACGTTGCATGAATTAGGGCATGTGCAATTTAATATATGCATTTCTTGGATTGAAATGAAACAGATGGTCTACAGTGTTTTTGAATGGAATGATCTATTGAAACGTTGTATGGATTTTATGCTGCTGCATTTTTATTTTAGATTTCTATGAAGTCTTTCCTAAAACGCATCTAATTGTTTGACACTGACGTTTATACACATATTGTGTCTTGGTTTTCTTTTACCACAACTTGCCCTTGCTGTCTTTAAGATACTCGATCAGTGATATTTTGCAGTGTCAAAGGTCCACAAACATTTCCAAAACTCAAGTTTAACTTTCCGGTTCATGGAAATCGAATCTTTGCTGCACCCTAAAGGCGCTGGCTGTAAGTTTCGTTTTTGCCCTCTGCTCGGTTAGTTTCGTTTTCCTTCCAGCTGATCGAAGCAGCGCAGCGGACCAGAAACGTACTGATACCAAAACATGGCCAGGCACCTGAAGCCCCTCGTTCAGCGGTGGTCCTCCCGTGTTTTTTCTGTGGAGCTAGATGGAGCGCCGCTGTATTTTGGAATCAGGGAAAAGCTCCGAGGAGCAACCGTCCTACCTGCGGTTTTCTCTAGGCTCCAGAAGGAGGACAGGTGCTACTCTCTGCTTGTCTGCAGCAGGGACCGAATCAGAGGAGACAGGTTTCACTGGGAGCTCAGAGACAAACTGCTGAAGGACTTGCCTCCGAGCTCTGATGTAGCCACCATGTCCTCCTTTCTCCCAGACGAGAAGGGCTCTCTGGTCAAAGGCTACTTTTTCAAAAGCAGGGCTGACAATTCCCCCCTGATAGAGGGAATTTTAAGCGATTTAGAGCACACTGATTCGGTGTTAGTGTGTTCATACTCTCAAAGTGAAGATGGTCAGCAGTGGACTCAGAGTCTGTGGTCCCATGCAGAGAAAAAACAGATGAAGTTCTATGTGGTGCCTTCAGAAGCACCAAAACATCACCCGTCTGCACTCAACATGATCAACTCTGATGTTTTCTATAGCTCGGATGAGGCCTGTGACGTGTTGAAAAAGGTTTGTACAGACTCAGTTTAGAAAGAAAGTTTTTTTTTGTTTTTTTTATCGTTAACACAGTTTAATAGTTCATTTGCTACATTGGCAAAAGGGCGCACTCATGTGGAGGAAAAGGGTATTGCAATTTTTGCAGCTTCTTCTAGAAGTTCATGTTGCGTTGCAAAAATACCCCTACCCTTTGGTGTTTTTTCATATTTTTCCTACGGTACAAGCACAAAGTTGGACGTATTCTGTTGGGGTTTTATGTGATTGACCAACACAAAGTAGTGCATAATTGTAAACTGGGAGGAAAAACATGCATGGTCTATTTCTTTTACAAATACAAATCTTAAAAGTGCATTTAGCCATCTTTACTTTTATACCATTAAATAAAACTCAGTGCGACACACTAGTTTTAAATGCCCTCTGATTGGTAACTAGAGAAACCAATTGCCTCCAGCAACGATTAGAGTATAGAGTCTCCCTCAGTTCTAATGGCAGCTGTTCTGTTTCTGGCCTCAGAGGTTTGGTAGAGAACATTAAAGAACAAACAACATCATGAAGACCAAGTGACAAAGCAGATAGGTCAGGAAGAAAGTTTTAGGAGAAGTTAAAAGCAGGGTTAGGTTCTAAAACAATACCCCAAGTTTTGAACATACCACAGAGCTCTTTTCAGTCCATAATCTGTACATGGATAGAGGATGGACCAACCTATGAAGACATGGACATCCACCTAAACTGACAAAATGAGTAGGAAGAGCTTTAATCATAGAAGCAGGCAAGAGACCGGTGGTAACTCTGGAGAAGCTGTGTAGATCCACCGCTCATGTGGGGAAAGTTGTTGACAGGACAACCATTAGCTGTGCACTCCACAAATGTGTCCCTTTTGGAGGAGGGGCTAGAAGAAAGACATTGTTGAATGAAAACTATAAGAAGTCCTGTTTGAACATTTGGTTTTGGTCAGAGAACAAAGTGTAACTTTTTGTCTAATATACAAAAAAACTGCATGAGGAGGATCACTGAGACCTGAACACACTATGCTGGTGGCAGTATCATGCTGTGAAGATGCAGAGAAAGGGAAGCTGGTCAGAGGTGATGGGAAGATGGATGGAGCTAAATCCAGGACAATCCTGGAAAAAAAAAAACCTGTTAGAGGCTGCAGAAGACTTGAGACTGGAATGGAGGTTAACCTTCCAGCAGGACAATGACCCTAAACATATGGCAGAGCTAAAATGGCCCAGTCAAATTCCAGACCGGAATCCAATTGAGAATATTTTGCAAGACTTTAAAATTGATGTTCACAGATGCTCTCCATCCAATCTGACTGGGTTTGGGATATTTTGAAAAGAATGGTCAAAAGCTAGTGGCGACATACCTCACTAGATTTGCAGCTGTATCTGCAGTTAATGTTGGTTCTACAAAGGGATAAATAAGGGGGCTGAATATAAATACGCACCATGCCTTCCAGATTACTACTTGTAAAGAACTTTATATGACTACTTTTGCAAGGCACTGTAAGTCAAACAGGACCAGGTCAGTTAATGTGGGGCACCCTTTATAACTCCTTCACAAACAACAGCAAAGAGATGTTTTACTTCTTCTGCAGTGTGGTGACATCATCCCAGAGACCCAGTCTGTTCTGAGGATGCTTCCCAGCAGAGTGGATGCCAGAAGAAAACCAGACTTCCCTGTTATTGTCATAGAGGGCCTGGATGCCACAGGTTAATGCCATTACCTCATTAATAAATATTGGTTTAGCTTGATGCATAGATGTTTGTAACATGATGGGTGACTGTTCTCTGCTAAAAACATTATCTGTCAGTGGGCTTTGCCTAATGGAATATCATGTATCATGACCTCAGAAACGTTACATCACTTGAAAAATGGTTTATTGAATCACCCGCTCATCTAATACTCTTTTGAAACCTCATTAAGACACTGCCTTGCAGATAATATGGGAATGTTAGGAATACTCTGTTTAATTAAGAAAACGTAATCACTCCTTGCTTCAGTGTCTTATGTTTTTGTTTTACTGTAATTTTATTGCCAACAAAGGAAAGACTACTCTTACAGAGTCTCTACGGGACACTCTGGGGGCCACACTTCTGCGGTCTCCTCCCCAGTGCTTGTCCACCTGGAGAGCCCGCTTTGATCGAGAACCACCTATAATTCGGAGGGCCTTCTATGCAGTCGGCAACTACATCACTGCTGAGCAAATATGTCAAGAGAGTGCCAAGTCACCTGTTATTGTTGACAGGTATAAAACTAAAAGATGTTGTGGGTGAAGTACTGTCCTGCCAAAAGATGTGGATCCTGCTGATCTCTTAATATTTCAGCCTAGTTGTCACATGGTACAGGAAGTTGTCATTCGCCTTCAGTCAGCCATCTTTTATCTGTCCCCAGATTCTGGCATAGTACAGCCGCTTACGCCATCGCCACTGCAGTAACCGGCCCAGTGAGTAACCTTCCATATGACGGCTCCGAGGTGTACTGTTGGCCCGGTGACCTCCTCCAGCCCAGCCTGGTGGTCTTACTCACTCTGGACCCAGAGGAGAGAACGAGGAGGCTGAGGAACAGAGGTCTAATGAAGACTGATGAGGAGCAGGAGCTGGATCACAACAAACGTTTCAGAGACAGGTTAGAAGTACTTGTCAAGAATGTTTGGTACTGTACATACACATATATTTGGGAAAGGCATCTAAAACATCAGAAAAGCTCTCAGTTGAATCAATGTTTTCAAGTCAATAAATCTTTGAATTACACATTCATGTAAATAGAAGCTCTTGTTTAAAATATAATGTATTATAATAATGTAATAAATATAATAATTTTTTGGGATTTTATGCCAAAAGTCAAAACAAAGTACTGCATAATTATGAAGTAGAGCAGAAATAATGCATGATTTTCAAGATTTTTTACACACAAAAATCTGAAAAGTGTGGGATAGGTACGTATTCCTTTTGTAGAACCACCTTTCACTGCAGTTACAGCTGCAGGTCTTTTGGGTAATTATTCTACCAGCTTTGCATGTCTAGTTAAGTTGCTGCCTGTTTATTCATGCAGAAAAGCTCAACGTCAGTCAGACTGGATGAAGAGCGTCTGTGAGAGCTACCATGAGATTCTTTTTTGCTGTGTTCTTTGGTCTTCAGGATGCTGTTTGTTCACTGATGCTCTCTAACAAATCTCTGATCCCAGAAACAAAATAGCTGCCTTTATACTAAGATTAAATTACACACATGTGGACTCTCTTCACTAATTCAGCCACAGCTGATTGCAATTGACTGGACTGCATTTTATTCAGGGACTGAATTTATGGAACACTTACTTTTAATTTGTATTTTATAAGAAAAAAACATAAGTTTCCACCCACTTCACAATTGTGCACTACTTCGTGTTATTCCTGGTGGAATATGGGATTTAAAGCTGGTAAGAAAGCTTAAGCAGTAAGAATACTTACAAGGCATAGTTCATATTTTTAGCTCTAATACAGATTTAATTGACAGGTCTGCTAGACATTTATTGCAAATAACCTAATTGAAAAGGTTTTTTAATCAAATGAAATTGTACCAACAAACAAATGCTGCACAAAATTTCTGAGAGTTCTATGCTGTACCCAAAGTTTTAAATATTAGATAAAGAGGGATAAAAATCTCACATCAGGCCTGTGTCACATGTGAATAAATGTTTTTTCTTACTTTTGGTGAAAGGCTGTGTTTGACAGTGAAGTCACAGATGGGTGCAAATTGCACACTTTCACAGTGAGACCAGCTCAGTCTTAGTCTTATCCATGAAACACTTAACAATCAATTACTGTCCCATGGGATAAGAAGCTGATGAGAAAAAAACAGGTGATTAGTTGCCGAGCTGCTGTGCTTCATTAAGCTGGTCAAAACTTGCAGCCGTTGCCGTCCGAGTTAGTCACTACTGAGACAGGTCGATAGCTACTTTCATTCATCTTCTGCACTGACGTAATGGCCTGTCCACATGGGACGGCCAGATGTTGGGCCAGCGGAATTAGAAAACAGAAGGAGTTAGGAAGACGGGGAGATTCAGCAGACTGCCACTTGCTAACACAAGCACGATTTTTATTCGAGTAAAGAAAAAAAGCTGCATTCTGAGCCATCTGGGTTGTTTCTTTTGCTTGAAATAAATTTAGCAGCAAAACCGAGAGAAAGAACCATCCTGTGCGTTTTCTGTTTATATTCTCACACTGCTCACTTGTTGGCCAATGTGTTTGTGTTTTCCTGTGCAGAGTTGAGGAAGCTTATCGGAGGATCATCGGCCCACTCTGCATCACCGTGGATGCAAGCCCCTCTGCAGACCTAGTGCTCCAACAAGTGCTGCTTTTAATTAGGGCCAAATGCCACTTGTAAACAGTTCTCCCTCTCACTCCCTGCTGACAGCCGATAAGCCAACTGATGCAGTACCTCCTGTCGCCACTGGGTGCCAGTAAGGTGTTGTCAATAAGGCGGCAGGAGGGCAGGTGGCCAGATTGGAGTATGGAAAAGAGATTCTGCTCACAATGAGTAAAGGTCGAGTGGCCAGGAGCCAGAATGGCATACTGCAGACAAAAAATACATATTAATGTGGAACACAAACATCCTCTCACAGGAGGATTGTTACAAACAAGTCTGTATTTCACTTTTTTAAAATAGGCTGTTGTGCAGCCCTCATAATTACACTTAAGCTCTAATAATATATGCAGCTATCTAAATTAATTTGTTAAATATTTTTAAGTTTTGAAAAATAAACTCCAAATTTGAACAAATCTTGTTTAAAAAAGAAAGACTCACAATGTGCATTGCTAACTTTGGATGGATAGTTAATCTCACTTTATTTAATGCAGAACTTTGCCGTAACATGAAACACATGCAACAAGTCTAATAAAACATTTAACCATTGCTTCATTACAGATTTTGTATATTTGTAAATACCTATGTGCACACTTTGTACAATACATAAAGTTAAAATTCCACCTACATTCCCAAACAAATCTGTGGCAAAGTTGTCTTTTTTTCTGATTAGACAAAAATAAAGAAATGCACCTTGAGGGTCTCAGCTGGAATGGTGAAATCACATGTACGCAGAACGATTATGTCATTTCATTGACTTTGTACATGGAGTTTTAATAATGAGGATTAAAGTTTTAACAGCTGCATGATGCCAGCAGTCAGTCTTATCTGTCAAAGAAACTCAATTCCAACTCTATGTTCGGCAGACTTTCTCAACCCGTCTCAACAGTGAGCTTCAACAAGATGTTAGCTGAACCATTTTCACTGTTTTGCTAGTTAAATACGAGTATTATATGTTGCAGGTCCTAGACCAGCATTTATCAAATGTTTTATAGCAAGGACCACCTCATTTAGTACCAGGTTTTCCAAGTACCACCATACTGTCTGGGCATTTTAACAAAGATATGAGTTGGACTTTTTGTGTTTGAGATTTGTCACAAAAAAGAAACAGTATAAAGATGCTTATTTATTCCCACTGGGGGTTGGGAAAAAACAGACAAATTCCAGGTTGGAAAAGTAAACAGAATTTCTAAAGGGAAAGAAATAGGTTTCTCAGAAGCCTTGACCTCAAAATCCAATCTTGTTGCTGTGTGTTGCTCTGTTTTATTAAACATGGTGGTTGATATGGTAACAAACGGTTTACTGGTAGTTTACATCTCAATAAATCTTTCCCATACATAAATACATGTACAACCACTAGTTAGTTGTGAAATGTATTCATGTCTGCACATTTTTTTTGAGCAGAGTCAAAAATCAAAGTTTGCATTTCAACCGTCACTTACATTCATGAGATATGAATTGTGACCAAAAGAATGAGATACCAGGCAAGTGGCTGAAAAGAACTTCCATTGTAAGGTGGCAGGGCTCAGCTTTAGTGGTCGGAATGGAGCTCCATTATCTGTTGGCAGTGTAGCCGCTGCTCCTTCGTATGGAAAGCAGTTCGCTGAGGTGGTGTGGGCTTCTGAGTGGTATGCCTCATAGACACTCTGTTTGGAAACTCCAGGGCAGACCCAGAACACATTGGAGGGTTTTTTCGGCCTGGGAACGCTGTTGGGTCCCTCTGAATGCGCTGGAGAGCATCACTGGGGAGAGGAGATCCGGGTTTCCCTCCTGGATCTGCTAATGCTGGCAACCTGGTCCTGGATAAGCAGAAGACCTAGGATGGATGGAAGCGTCACATTCACGTTGTAAACAACTGACACCATTATCTCCCCTGAGAACCACTAAAGGCAGCCCAGGTACCACCCATGGAACCCCAGATCCTGAACAGATTGACTTAACTGATGCTACATGTTTGATAACTAACGTGGTTCATAGCAAGTATTACGCCCCCTAAGGATAATTATTACTGTTTATACTTGATGTCTTCTTAAACGTAGGCACTAAATACACACAAGTATGCACATTTGCTAAGAGTATATGTTGTAACTCTTTTATACAACCAGGAAGCATATATTTGGCCTTTGTGAGGGGAAGATTAATTGGAGGTTTTGGTAATTATGAGCTTGGCAAAGCTGCGGGCCGGAGAAGACGGAGTGACCCATCTCTTATACGGCGATGCATCAGCGGCGGGCCAGCCAATGCAGACCCCGTTCATATGGCAATTAATGGAGCACTGTATATCAATGTCATTCCTATGGTCCTGCACATGAGTGTAGGGCTTCTCGTATCACCCATTACTGCAAAGCAATCTTTTTCTAAATGCTATGGGTGAACGTCTTACCACCACATGTCGCCGCATAAAGTTAAGTGTAATTATGTTGATGGAGTATGGATCTTTTTATTTAAGGTATCTAAATACAGTTTAATGTATTTATAATGTTGCAGCCGCCTAGAGTGTATAAGAAAAGAAATTACACCTTGAGCCAGAGATCATACTTTATTGCAAACCTGTGTTCGTCGGTGGTGTCAGCTATATTTTCCTGTCAGATGTTCTTAAACACTGATTTTCTATGCAACAAACAGTGAGTGGTGAAACGGTGCCACGACTGCCTTAAAACAACAGTAATATGACACTAAATGACCCATAATCAGACACAGTGAAATAATTCACGTTTCTCAAAATAGTTTTCTTGTTGGGAATATTTTCGAGGAGCTTTTCTTGCATTGCCAACATAAACACAGAGGTTGTAGGAACCACAAAGCATGCTACAGTCTGTTTGTTTTAAAGTGGAGCTGTGGTTTAAGGGAAAAGTTAATAACTAACAGATCTGTTTCCAATCTGTTACTTCACTACTGAAGTTGCAAGATAAAAGTCCAAGCCAGATGTGGTAAAAAACTGAGATACATCCTAAAAGCACAGATGTATGAGATTCACTAAATGTCCGCAGGCAGTGAATCTCAAATGTGTACACACCTGTGTTAAAATGATGTAAAACACAGTGCCAAAATAAATTATTACAAAACTTTACTAATATTTAGGTGACATATATCATGTACAATTCAACAAAAACATTCTGTGCACACCCATAAATAGTTTGTTAAAGCACTTTGATTCATTTCAGCAATTATTCTTCTTTGGTTGAAGTTTGTTGACATCCCACAACTTCATTGGGTAATATTTTCCCACTCTGCCTTCCAAACATTCTCCAAACCTTTAAGACTACAAGGGCAGCTCTTATCCAAAGCCCTCCTCATGTGACCCAACGGGATTTCTGTTAGACTTAGATCAGAACTCTCAACAGATGTTTCCACAACTCAAATTTTTACTCGTAAGGCCATGCTTTCACTGATTTTGACATATTCTTCAACTTTGGTGCTTAAAAATGAAAAGCTTTCTAGCAGATACCTAAAGGTTTTGGGCCAAAACAGACTAGATTTTGGCACTGTTAATAATTTCATACTTTGTGTAAAAAAAAGAACATTCCCAGCTGAGAAAAGCATCATGCTGTCACCACTATTTTTCACCGGGGTTATGGTATTTTTTGTTTTAGTGCCAAACAAACCTTTGTTTTCTCTACTGTATATGTGCAAATACAGTGTACAGTAGAGAAGTAGGGGACCAAGAGGGGCAGGCAAGTGCATGTACACATACAAAAAAACTCACCCTGTATGATGCCACTTTGCACTACACTCCTCAACTTCAATATTTCATCTGCACAACAGAGAAAGAGCGGCGGTGAGGAGGAAAGCCCTCCATGAAATAATTAAAGATCCAGCGGGGATGCAGCAGCACAGCAGCCGTTGTCCCGTCCTGACTAATAGATCAAATGAAAGCTGTCCCTTAGATCATGAATAATGAGTGTAGTGTAGAGAGTTAAGGCGTGGGGGGTGGGAGAAGAGTGGAAGGGCTCAGGGTTGGTACAGGTTTGGAGGGAGGTGAAGGGAGGGTGCGGAGGAAGTACAGGGTCTTTTTAATGTGCATTCAGTTGGTGGGGGGTTTGAATTGTAGTCTGATTCCCTTGGCAAAAGCCTCAGTGAAACCTCACTTGGCAGCCACATGAAGCGGCACAGCAAGAGGAGTCATGCATATGATTTGACACAGAGTGTATGCCAAACGCTAAAGCCCGTCAGTATACATCCCTCTTCCAATAAACAACATTTTAAACAGTGACAGGGCAGGTTAGCAGGGGCAAATAATGCTCCCTTCAATCAGTGAGGCCTTACAGCACTAATGGAGGATTTTTGAAGAGCTGATATACAGCCAGATACGAGTTATCTGAGATGGGGGAGGGGAGGCAGAAAAGAGGAGCTGAGGGGAGGACTGGAAAAGGGTTGGGATGTAGGTGGAAATAAGAGTGGGGGTGGTGAGAATGACGGGGGCTGTTTTGGTGATGTTGTCATCTGCGAACTCTGGTCCCTCTAGATTCCTCTGGCTGTCAGGTACGCATATTTCCTTAGACTGTCCTCGCTCCTCCATCTGCTGCCTTCCTTAACCACCTTCAAAATGCAAGTCTTACTGTACCACATATATTTACAAACACTACCCTCCATCACAGCATCAGCTGTTGAATGAGAAGGTAATAAATAAACCTGGATTAAAAATACAGCTAGGAAAATATGCATTGAACACATCACTACTTTTCTCTGTAAAAATGTTTCTAACAGGGCCCCTGACAAGCACACCAGATGTCAGTAACAACCCAAGTTTTAAACACAAAAAAGCAACTCAAATAAATCCATGTTATAAGTTACACGTAATGGCACAGGGCATAAATAGTTATGAAAATGTATTCAACACTTAGTGAAAAAGCTGTTTTTGTTGGTAGCTTCAAAACATCTCTTCATGGTAAAAACTAGATGTATGGATTGCTCAGGTGTGAATTGGATCCATTCTTCTACACAAACCGTCTCCAAAGCTTGTTGTTCCTGACATCGGGTGTAAGACTCAGTCAGTGGTCCCATTCAAAATGTATTGAATGAGAAAACCCGGTCAATATGTACTTTTTCTTGCTGTAACTCAAACACATGACAGAAATACGTTTTCAGGTTTATAAACACTTTTAAGACCATGTCACTTAAATTCCCTTTCTTCTTCATTCTGGTGATCCGCTTGAACTTCAGCAAGTCGTCTTCACAACGTCAGGAGGATAAATTCATTCAGTTGCTGTCATTTGATTGGCTGGTTTATGTTAGTAAGCAATTAAACAGATTTACCTTATGAAGTGGTTGGTTAGTTTATGCATATCTTTTCGAAACCTTTGTTTAAAATCGTGTAAAAACTATTTACTCAAGGTTATAATGCCATGACCAGTGAGGCTTAATATTTATAGGATAAACATAACACGGTGTCCATCAGCCTATACGTGAAGAGCAGAGTTAAAGTCTCTCGACTTGCTTCACTCCTCAGCACATAAAAGCAGCACATACACACCAGCATCAGATCCTTCTGAACACAGCAGGTGGTGGCAGACACCCCGGCTCCGCTCTCTGTGAATGATGGGTGGTGGGATAGAAAAACATGAAGGGTGTAGGAGTTGAACAGATCGCTGGTGAAATGCTTCTCAAAAGTGAACAGCGAAAGCTCAAAATGAGGAAGAAAAAGCAGAAGAAAGGCAGTGACTGGAGGGAAGAAAAGTTTTGAAAATATCCCATTAAAAGCAGATGTATAATTCAGAAGCTCTTTAACTTCGTGCTCACCCTTTGTCACAGTGTCTGGGTGCATATTTGTGAGAGCAAAGCCAGGATTTCTGTTGATAGGTGAAGGTATTACGCTCAGCATGCAGTGTATTCACAATGCCATTATACATTCAGGTTTGGCATATTTTCCAGTGTTTTCAGGGGTTGGTTCCTGTATTGTCTGCCATGATTGCATGAAACCTCACTGGGTTTGCCTGGCGGCTGTTAGGGAGGCTTCACCGGGAACAGTTAAATATTTAAACACTGCTGAGAGATCTCATTAAAAACGGCATGTCAGCCCCCAGAAGGACCCTTCAGCAGCCCCCACCCACCCCAGACACTCCCAAAAAACAGTAAGAACTTGGTGGAGTGTGACAAAACATGTATTGTGTATTTACTGAGGAGAACTTGTGATAAATCATCATATACTGTCAAACAAGACAGCTGGCAGTGGTGTTGACGAGTGGTAAGATGGCATGTGATTGAGATTCAGTTCTGTTTGACAGCAACAGACAAGCAGAAATATACCAAAAACAAAAGAAGTTGACAACTAGACCAGACTAATGCTGCCGTACCACTCGTACAAAACAAGACAACAGAGGAAACTTTGGATCTCTGGAGCCTACTTGCGTTCCCTCACAATCTGAACAATTAATTCTAGCGCTGTTGTTTGGGGCTTCCCTATTTTTAGACTGGCTGCCCTCTCTAATAAATTGATTTCCGGTGGCAAACTTGGAATGTTCCTCGTGTTTTTGTTTTTTTCCCCCCTCTTCAACATGCACAAATGCAGTCCTTCTTCCCCCCAGAGAAATAAATCAAAGGGAACATAGCCAAGCCCCACATTGCTGTGTATATGCACCTCCTTTTACACTTCAAAATGGTTTATTTTGGTTTCACTTCCATTAATGCTCAGGCATGTCTCACACTTTATCAAGCATCAGCAGACAGTTGAGAGGCTGCTTGCTTGACAGCTAAGTGGTTGAGTGACTCTGAAAATACCTACACTGACTGACTCTTCCTTGTTCTCCGGTCCTAGGTCTTTGATTCCGACTCCTTAGAGACTCAGAGGTCTGTTTTTGTGGTCTTTACCGCAGAAATAATGGCTGGGTCAAAACAGACTAAGGTCTCCCATTGCAGAAATATATTTAAACACTGGCAATGACACATAAATAAAAGTAAAGCAACCTGATCCTGGCTTCTTGTAGCAGTGTCTGGGGAGTCACTGCTCCTTGATGAACACTACCTAAGACACATGCACTGTGGCTGCTTCCGGGGAAAAAAAACCTCACAAAGAAAGTGAGAATAATAGCATGGAAACAAAATCATCTGAAATATTTTCTCAACTTCATGGCAACACCCTTATAAGAGTCCTTCCTGTTACTGCTTGTTGTATATCTATCGACTTTTTTAATTATAATGTAACACTTTGTAAAAGCTGAATGTGCATCGTGACATTACAAAATAAGGCATTTGGTCGAGCTTGTGTTTCAATTTTAGCCACTAGCTGGTATTGTCACAAACTGAATTGTTAGGTGTAAAGGATTGTAAATGAAGCCTTTGGTGCGTGAAAACAAATAGTAATAGATAGAGAAAGAGAGAAGGAAGGAGAGGCAGAGAGACAAATAAGAAAAAGATCTCACTAGAAACCAGAGTATTATCCAGACTAAGCTACCTGAATCCCCCTTACAGCCTTTTAGTTTGTTCTCTCCTGTGCTGGAGCCGAGGGGTTTGAATGCTTTACAGTCTTTTCACTGCACCTCGAAAAATATGGTGTTTTAGCTGCTCATCTCCATAATCAACCCTATATATACACTTAGCAGACCTGCAGAAGAGACTGAGAGCTGACATGGGAGAAGGATTCAGAGAAGCATCAACTCGCAGATCTCCCAGCAAGTCACTTCTTCTGCCTTGTAAACAGTTTGTGAACAGCACCTCTGGGCTTCTGCAAAGAAGAAAAAAACTTTTATAAAACCACAGAGTTACTCTGAAGTATTTTCAAAGATGTCCATCTGGGGTAAAAAAAAAAGTTAAATATGATGTAGAAATTGGAGATTTCTGTTAAAGGAATATCTCAGTTATAGAAGAAAGTTGACAGTATTTTAAAGGGCAAATACACTATTTCCAGCCACCCTTTATCATGTAATGCTGAATTTCTGCAGGATCAACATGCAGAAGAATGCTTGGGAGGAGCATGGTGAGTTGGAGCTTATTTTAATTACAAAAATAGAAGCTGACATACAGGGATCCTGGCCATGGAGCCAGATAGCATCCAGGAGGAACCAGTCACTTACCATGAAAACCAGAGAGGATAAATACTGGAGTATGGACCAATCAACAGAGGAGGCTAATCAGGGAGAGAATCAGGAGCAGCTGGTGGAAGAGAGACTAAAGAATACTGAGGAAGAATGACTAATTAACACAAATAAGCAGGGAGTACAGGCAGGAAACAGAAAAACATGTAAATGAACTGAAGCTAGTAAACAATATAACTAACTCAAGAAGAGACCCAGATCTAACAAGGGAAGTAACAAAAGCTTAACAGAAACTAAATGAATTGAAATAAAGCAAGTGAAGAAAATGGCTGTGCAAAAAAGGTAAACTGAACTCAAACCCAAAACCTAACACGGGCAGATTCTGACACCTTTAAGGTTGGTACATGGAGCTGGGAATGACATAAAATCTAACAACCTCAATGTGTGGGATCTCTGCTCCTCCCCTTCTGGTTGGTTCTGGCAGCTCATTGTCTGCAGCTGCAACACATTCTCCTAATGAGCTCATGGGCTTCTTAAGGTAGCTGCTGATACAGACCTTTGCTGGGACATAACCTCAGTTATGTGGACTCCTGTCTGCCTGCCTATCCGTCTGCCTGTCGACCTCCCTATCTGCCTACCTGGCTGCCAACATCTGGTAATACTCCCTCCTAAGGACTACACTGTAAATATTCTCATCACCAGTTCTCTCTCTCTCTCTCCTTGGATTCCTGGGTTTACCTCCTCCTCCTCTGGCTTCTGGACAACTCCAACTCAAGATTCCTTAAACAAAGTCTACAGTAGAAATAAACCTCATTTACTGTCTTATCCTGTGTGCTGAGTCTGTTTCATCCTCTGGTTTTGTTCTACTTCGACTATTTAAGCAATTCATGATAAGGATAGTGGCAGACTTCATGTAACTGAAGGAAGGAGAAGAAAGTTGAAATGTACATTGTACTTCTACAATGTACATTCTAGATGACAATCTGAAGATGAAACGTGTGAATTTCAGAGCAAGACAATAGCCCCAAACCCACAGCCAAGGGATCTCTTAATTGGTTTCAGAGAGAGATGGGAAATAACTTAAATGGTTCAGTCAATCACCTGACTTGTATCCAATTGTAAATCTATGGAAAGCAGTGAAAATCAGAGTACATAGAAAGAACCCCCAGAACCTTCAAGATATGAAGGCAGTTTGTGTGGAAGAGTGGGTCAAAATCATACCTTGAAGATCATGACTTGTTTTTTCAAACAGTTGTCTGAAAGTTGTCATTACAATAAAATTCTTTTCCACAGCATATTTATTACATCTCTGTAAGTTTGTCCAATACCTTTTCTTCTGTCATTCCAGTTTTTTTTTTTTACCTATACCTTTTTGTGGTCTAACTTGCTTCAACGTATTTGTATGTGTGGATCACTTTGGTTGTTGCCAAAATTTGCTGGCAATTTCATGTCAGTGGTGCCACGGGATATGTTTAAACTGCTTGTCTAAATGAGAACTGAATTACGGAGAAAGTCTCCACCACTTTTAAATTGCTTGTGTCTCAGCATTTTGTGTAGATTAAAAAAGGATCAGCGATTGAGCAACAGAGAACATGACTAATTTGCAGCCACTGCAAGAATACTGTGACTTGCTAAATGTTAGCTTCTAACAGCTTTAATGATCTGTGCACCTTTAGTCTAAAGTCTAAAATATTAAGATCGAAATAACCTCAACTGGATTACTCTACAATGAACAAAAATTTAGTTTTTAAAAACACAGGTCGAGATGATTTATAAAACAGTTATTCTGTTATTTTAACCAAAAAGGGAGATTTAAATGTTTGCCTGCAATTAGAAACACCTTAGAATTCAATAAACCTAAAACCCACAATGTATAAACCAGTAAAACCTGGACTGATTTTATTATATTTTACCAGTTCTTTAAAACATAGTTAGCTATCCAGGAAATTTAAAGAGAATATCCAGAAATTTGTGTTCTATTCATGAAAACTACAAATCTCTTCTTGTCTCATTGTCTAGATGTATCATCATCCTATTAACAAAACAACCTATTCATAATGCATTTCTTTTGCATTTAATGCACTCCCCCCAACTTGTTTCTCCCTCTTCCTTTGCTGTAGAAAGAAATACTGAATAATGAAGATATAATGGTTTCTTATGGAGGATGACAGGGAGGCAAAATTCTCTCACATGATGAGGTCCAAAACCTGTACATAAACAATAATGGTCACATACAGGTAGATGGATATCAAGCATAATTTCAAATTCAGTCTGACTGAAATAGTCTGTGTAATAGTGCATATCACCAGCGGCATGACAGGAGGATTAGACTGTATGCAAATTAACTAAATCACCGAACCTCTGAAAAACAAGGGAAAGATAACAATAATATTAGTTATTATTATTATTATTATAAATATACACTGGAATACTAATGGGGATCCTAATGAAATTTAGAAAACAGACAGAAAACTGAATACTGGAGTTAGCACTGTTGTCAAATTGCTGCCTGGGGTCCTTCTGCACTGACTTTGCATGTTCTCCCTGTGGGTTCTCTACAGGTAATTTGGCTTCCTCTGACAGTCCAAAAATATGACTGTTAGGTTAATTGGTTTCTCTAAATTGCCCTTAGGTACGTGTGTGTGTTTCTGTGTTGCCTTGTGATGAAGTGGCGGTCTGTCCAGGGTGTACCCTGCCTCTCGCCAATGACTGCTAGAGGTAGGCACCAGGCCGCCTCAACTCTGCAAGGACAAACGGGTTGTTGAGACAACGGACGGATACAAAATTGGAAAATAAAGATAAACAGTAGCAAACTTTTTCCCAGTATACTGTAACATAAATGTTGCACAATTCAACCTAAAAAACAAACATGTTTATGAGAGGAAAACATCTAAAAAAATAAAAAGCTACAAAATCCTGGCTGCATAACTTCGAGCACTCTTGAAACTAAAGTTCAGAAAACAACATTCCACTTGGACAAAAAGCATCTTAAACTGAACCAATGACAAACATCAGGAATAATGATGCAAACAAAAAAAAAAACGTTGCCTTTTTAACACCCCACACAGAGCCAAGTGATGATGTAGCTGGCCAACGTTGGGCGGGAGCAGTTATCTATCACAGTCTGCACTGCCAGCTCTCAGAGCGCGCAGCACGAGCTAGCACCGGTGGCAGGTGAAATCAATATGGACTCCACAGAGATTTACACTACCAGAGGCCAGTCTCCACTTTACAACCCATCTCTGTCTCTCCAGGGAAAACAGTAGGCAAGCGGTCACGGAGAGTACGTTTGATGTCTCCTCCGGGCCATGATAGAGCAGCTCACTATAGCTCTCTTACAGGGAGATGATTAATCCTGCCCACTGGATGCAGCATCATATTTGCGATAGAACAGCCTGTTTTTATCTGGTTAGGGTGTTCATTTTGCAAAAAAGTTCTACTGTTGAAACAGTAAGACTTCCAATAATTTCACCGATGGCATGCATTGCTGCAGCTTTTTGGGTTGTACTTGCATCAAAATTTGTTCTATATTCATCCTTATGCAGGAGTGTAGACGGATCCACTTGCTCTTCAACTGTTGATACGTTTTAGAAAGATACTCATTTCATTTTCCACCAGGACCCTCCGATAGATTTGGAAGCAAATCAATACCATATTTCAAATGAAAAAGCATTTTCAGAAATGCTTTTTCATTTTAAGAATGTGGCTGCATTGTTTGACTCATAAATTAAATTAGTAATCAATAATCCTATTTGCATTTTAATTTTCTTCTTCATGACTGCACATTTTATGCCATGATCAAAAAGAAAACAAAGCAGACATTGCTTTTTTGTTTTCGTGGTCTGCCTGCAAAGTACTGCCCAGAACTCGAAAACGAAAAAGCATTCCGAGCGGCGGGCGCAGCAGAGTGACGTCAGCAGCCGCTCTTCCTCAGCTCCCTGAGCTACCCATCTTGTTCGGTAGGGGGCGCTGTGCACGTCTGCATTGCATTACATTGCAAACGTACCGAGAAATTGATTGAATTGCAGCAGGGCCGAGCTCAATTTGTGGCAGTGGCAGGCTGTGGTAGTTCCGGTGGAAGCTGCCACCGGAACTACCACAGCCTGCCGCAGGGTGGCAGGGGATTCCGCGAGGATGCCAGAAGGTGCCAGATCGGCCGTAAAAGCTTGCCACTGCGGTTGCCGCTGTTTTTGTGGAAGCTGATGCTGATTATCGGCAAATGGGTTGTCATTGTTGTTATAGCCTGTTACCTTTACATAATGATTTAATTATTGATTATTATTTAATAAACAGCTTTAGACCCATAACATAAGGTGATTGTATTTACTTGACATGGAAAATAAATAGCACTATGTGTATGTGTGACGTGTTGAAAGGATGACGAAGATTTATTGCACAAACAGCCGGTTTATTATAGAGCACGAGCGGCTATTCTGAATTGTCACTCACAGAAAATTATCAATAAATGCTTAAAAACACGCTGGATGTCCCAGGCCATAAGGCTGCCACGAGAGAGCCACAGTCTGCCACCTGAACTGCCAGTTCTGCCTGCCACTGCCACAAATTGAGCTCGGCCCTGCTGCAATTCAATCAATTTCTCGGCACGTTTGCAATGTAATGCAATGCAGACGTGCACAGCGCCCCCTACCGAACAAGATGGGTAGCTCGGTCAGCAGGGAGCTGAGGAAGAGCGGCTGCTAACGTCACTCTGCTGCGCCCGCCGCTCGGAATGCTTTTAGTCTTTCGAGTTCTGGGCAGTTTTAACAATGCAGAATCTATATAATATTTGATTTTCAATTTTTTACTTGAAATATATGTTTTTTTATATTATGAATAATGGAAAGCACAAGTGTTTTTAACACTTTTTCACAATCAACATCTGGACCCTGAGGTTATTCATCTAATGTACAGCATTCTCACAAAACAGAAAATAAACTGATCAGCAAAACTGGTGTGATTTTGAGAGAAGTCCTTAAAGGTGAAAGATACTTTTAATTTTCAGAATCAGAATCATAATCAGCTTTATTGCCATGTTTGTACAGACAAACAAAGTGTACTAGAGTCAAATTGCTTGTTTGTCAGTACAAACGTGACAATGAAGCTGATTCTGATTCTGAAATTTAAAAGTATCTTAAACTTTTAAGGACTTGTCTCAAAATCGTGTAATCTGCGGATGAATCATCTGAATTAGGCTAGCATATACCTTTTGCCTGCAGACACAATTCTAAACACTATATTGCCGACATTATTGTGTCCACCACCAAATCAATGAATTCTGGTGTTCTGATCACTTCCATGGCTGCAGGTGACCTCATCCTTCTTCAACACCTTTGGGATGAATTAGAGCAGAAGCTGCAGTTCTGGTTTTCTCATCTAACTATGAACACACACCTAAACTTTGTGGAAGATGTTTACAAAATAGCTAAAGTTGCAGGCAATGGGGGGTCCATCAACAAATTGCATCTTATAGATTAAGAATAGGATGTCATCAAAGTTCATGTAAATGTAGACAGACAAATATATAGTGTGTTTAATAAAGTCATGCACTTTGTCAGCTTTATATTCTCCAGATTCTTCTGCAAGAAGCTCTGACATGCTGTCCAAACCCTTTTTTATATTTATACATTTAAGTAGTTGCAGTTGTTTTAATAGTTATAAATAATTTAAGACTAGTTTAAAAACAAATTATACTGATGTCCTGCGTGATAGCAGTGTTGTCAGTCGTTCCATAATAGCACTAAAACTATGGCTGGCTTTGAATCAAATGCCATTGAGGCATCTTCACAGAAGAGAAAACTGGTAAATCTCAAAACCAGCTGACACAGAGTGACCTCCCAGTTACCCTGAGGGATGTCAAGAAACAAAAGACAGAGATACTATTACGAGGTCAGATCTATCTCGCAGATGTATGCAGTGAACTCCACACACAGACACACCAAAACCAACACGGCCTCACATTAACAACAAGGGAGGGAATCTTTGTGACCAGCACTCCAGGCTGAGGTGGAAAACACAAGAGTACAAATCTACTGTTAGGCACAGATAGGACCCCAACCTATTTTTAATCAACACTCCTACCCACACAGAATTAATGGGTATTTACCAATAGGGAGAAAACAAGATGAGTAATAATGCATGCATGTGGGGTAGAATAATCTGCAGAGTCCAGTGTTTTCATTTGTGGAGTCACTGGTCCATTGTATTACCTATTAAGGTTCATTTAGTCCATGGTCAAACTGTCCGGTTCTGCAGGAGCAACTCTCTAACAGCTGTATATTTGACTAAAATCACATTAGTCTTTTTCCTATAATAGCTCGCTTAGGCTTAAAACGTTATTATACATATTTAAAAAATTTGGACTTAATACATGATGGTGTAGCTCCATCAGATATTACCTTTCAAATTTCATTCTGTAATCCTTAACTAGTGTTTATAAATTGCAGTGACAACAGAGTATTCATGTATTTTTTTCTTTTTATAAAAAAAACAAAACATTAAAAGCCACATTTTCATTAAGCAAACTCCATCTTATATTTGCTTGTTCTGTATATTCTGAACAGAGCACATCACGCTCCGATTGCAGGTTTAGAGTTGGTTCCTATAGTTTCTAGGCAAAGCTGCCAGTTATCGATCTCTAAACGCTGAATGTCCATGGTTATCTTTTAATGGCTGTCCAGATCTTGTCTCCAATCAACCCAGAAGAATACACAGAAAATTGTCCTTTGTTTGCCCAAAGATCCCATCCAAATGTAACCTCACTAGAAATATTAAAAGATATGCGTGGCTAGCTCATTTGATCAACCCCAAGCACCTTTTAGCCACATTTAAACATCAGTAGAGGTTTTTATGTGGATACACTCAACTACAATTTTAGGGAGATATCATCTTACCTGTGTATTAAACAAAAAATTGTTCAGGTGACAGGCTCATATCACATGAAACCAACTCTCAGTTTGGGTCAGGCAGGCAGAGTCCTTCCCTACATTAAGGCTAGACTTCCTTTTTGGTAAAGCTTATAGTTTGAGTGGTTTAGATCATTCCTCGGTATGTGTTTTCTTTTGCTCCTACAGGCTTTGGCTTCTGGATGATGTACTGACCACTGTCATTCGCTTCGAGTTCTCTCTGTTTTTTCTTTTCATTGAAGGTATACCTGGCTAAGTGCTTTTTTTGTTCAATTGTATCTCATTCCAGCCATCAATGAAAATGCAGTCTTCTAGGGTCTTCTTTCTTTCTTTCTTTCTTACTTTGGGTTAAATGTATTTTTAAAGGGTTAAAAAGCATTTTCCCACAACCAGCTGAGGAGACCTGAAAAAGGAGCCAGATTCTGCTTGTACACCATCACAGAAGACTGTGTGTGTATAAAACTCTTTCCATCATTTTTACTCCTGTTAATCCATGCTTCTCTCTCTCTGACCTCAATTTTCTGCCCCCTTCTAAGCGACTGATATTCTCTTTCCTCCGACCTCAAGCAAGTCAGGCTGCTCTCAGAATGATAGATTGGTGAAACACGATGGCCCATTTAAAGTTAACTCCTTCACTTTACACCATGCCTGACACAATGAAATGCTATGCCTTGATGTATGCGAGCGTGTCAGCCACAGTTGAAGCTGCAGCCGGTTTATTCAGAGATCAACGTGTTGCTGCAGCCTGTAGCTGAATTTTAAGCTTGTTGTCTCTTTTCTTCTTTGAAAGCAGAAAGGCAGGGGTCACACCTGTTCTCCCAGTGTAGAACGGATAACCAGAGGGTTTGTTCAGGCTTCAGTGTTTATACCAGTCTCAGCCCTGTCCCCATTAAAATCAGACCATGAAAGCACTGTTTCACAGGGCTGTATAGACGTGGTAGGCTACAGTTTCACTACCACTTAATGGTTCAAAGCTGTGAATAGTTTTTTTTTAGGTTTGAAAATATTGAGAACATATAGAGAAGAAATAGCTCCTAATCATACAGAGAGCAGTAGAGCCTTCCAAAAGTATGTACACATTTTGAACTTTTCCCACTTCAGTGGATTATATTGAGATGTTATGAACATCTGACAGAGCTCTGTTCAATCCATCATCTGAACATGGAGAGAGGATGGCACAACAAACCTACCAAGACATGGACATTCACCTAAACAAGCAGGCCTGCACAGGATAGCTTTCAAAGAAGGCCCATGGTAACTCTGGAGGAGCTGCAGAGATCCAAAACTCAGGTGGATGGGACACCAATTAGTTATTGCAGTCCACCAATCTCACCTTAGTGGGAGAGTAAAATTAAGTCATTTGTTAAAAAGTGGTAGGAAGTCCTTTTTGCAGTTTACTACTACAAGCCATGTAGGGTACACAGAAGAAGGTACTCTAGTTAGATGAGAGAAATATTTTACTTAGGTCTACATACAAAATGCAATGTGTGGCAAAAACACCGTGAGAACATAATCTCACAGAGGCAGCATCATGATGTAGGGATGCTTTTCTTCAGCAGGCACAGGGAAGCTGGTCATTGTGGAAGATGGATGGAGTTAAACGTAAGACTGTCATGGAAGTAAACATGTTAGAGGCTGCAGAAGACTTGAGACTGGGGTGGAGGTTCACCTTCTAGCAGGGCAACAACCCATAACTCAAACAAAAAGCCAGCGCTGAAATGGAAAGATTCAGATCAAAGCATGTTTGTGTTTGAATGGCCCAGTCAAAGTCCAGTATGAAAGTAAATCAAATTGAGAATCTGTTGCAGACTCGAAAATTGATGTTCGCAGACACTCTCCATTCTTGAGGTTTTTTGCAAAGACGAATTCTGACTACAAGGTGGGTCGATAAAGTATTGACTCATGGGGGCTGAATATAAATGAATGCCTCACTTTCCAGATTTTATCTGCAAAGAACTCTTGAAAATTGTATATAATTTGTTGTCCACCTCATACTTATAAATGTTATGGCTTGCGAGATATAGGACCCCAGAATGCAGACCAGCAGGCTGCGTGATGGTAAGTGAAAAAGGTTTAATAACAAAAACTCACTCTCAGCAGGAGGCAGGAACAAAACAACAAACGGGCAGGCGAGACCGGTATTGCATGATCAAAAAACAAGACATGGTTTGAGAAATGTTTCCGCAATGAATGACAGAACAGGTGTGTATTTATGGAGTGTGACCAGGTGAAACAAGAAGACAGATTAATAGGTGCAGGTGATCCGAATTAACAGAACAAAACGTGGCTGGAGCAAAACAGAGACTCTTGAACACAAACTAACAGAAACTAGAAAAACATGAAGCAAAAGCATAACCAGATCTGAAAACCAAACTTGACAAAACATGAACAAGACGACAAAACTAAAGCCTGACCAGGAAAATAAACAGAAACATGATTCAAAACTTGAACTGTGAATAAGACCAACAAAAACCCAGAAACCAAAAACCAAACAACCCCAAATCACAACAATAACAGTGTTTGTTTTGGTTTATCAATTAAAATGCTAATGTTCATTAGCTGTAAGCAGAAAGTGCTCAAAGGTCAAGAAGCAAGACAACCTTGGTTTTCACGTTATATCTGGGTCTGCACACAAATTGGCCAGAGATTGGCTGGATATTGCTTTGATTCATGGTGTAATTTCAGGATTTTGCTGCAGCATTGATATGCAAGAATGTCTGCTTCTCTGTTTTGGTGTATGGTTAATAACAATGAAGCTGTCAGACCTTAGAGGCAGGCAGACAAGTCTGACGTTATGGGTGATGGCAAATCTCATGTAGCAACCACAAGTCATATACAGGCATGTTATATTACACTGCAGTCTCCAGCATGTCTGTGCATCCAGGCAGAGAGAGTAATCAGATAAGATAATGTAGTCAGGAAAGAAAGAGGCAGTGAGACAGAAAGAAAGAGCAATAACTATAACGCTCAGTGTCAGGATGGGAGTGCATCCCTTGGAGGGAGGATCTATCACTCTGAGCACTCTGAGCACGCAGTTACGCCTGATGCACACACTTACTCCCACACTCAGAGTGGAGCTGAAAAGACAAAGCCGTGAGCAGCAGTCACAGACAGGGAGGATGTTTACAAAGCTGCCAGGCTCAGTGCATCTTTCAGGTTGTATTATGGCTGCTCCTAATTGGAGGTAGAGGCGGAGGTGGGCTTCGCTGGAGGTTCAACCTGAGGATAGAAGTCTCTCTGCGTCCCAGCTGCCATATTTCACTGCATTCAGCAAACTGAAGGGGTCACTCACACGCACAACTCACACACACTCACATGCACACACACTGAGTTTAAATGTGTGGATTAGAGTATAATTGTGGTATTCATGAGTTAAAATATACACACTTTATATTTTAACACTGAAGTGCCCTAATTAATCAATTCTAGGACTAACTTTAATCAGACAATGAGTTGCTCTTCAGCTGTATTACGTTAACCAGGAATATTCACATCTTTCTTCTTAGGTAGTTACATAATAAACAAGACAGTCAGAGATTGCAGTTCACCGCCACCGAAAAATCACAATCCTGGATCCGGAGCTCCAACCAAATTTAAGGGATTCTTCCTTGGGCTAGGGCACACCTCTGGTAAAACAATCATGACAATTCATCTGCAACACACACACACACACACACACACACACACACACACACACACACACACATAAATAAACTAGACTGAAAACATAACCTCCTTGGCTGAGGTGACAGCATTCAGTTGGAAAACACATCACAGTGCAAATAAAAAAAATATTTTTAACACAGCCAAAGAAGAAATGTGGTTGAATTAAAACAATTCTTCTAAGCATGAGTGCTGCCAAATTTCCTTCAAAGGGATGTAAAAGACTCTCTGCCAGTGATCACAAAGTGGCACAACCAGTTTTTTTTGCTGTTTTCACATAAGACCAGGCTGTTTGTGTTACCTTTGTCCCCATTTATCAAATGAAATCATTATTTGAAAACTGTTTTTGTATTTGTTCAGGTTATCTATGCCTGATGTTAAAAATACTTTGATGATCTGAAACTGACACTTCTTCTCACCTCATTATTTTCCATATTTTCAGCTTAAAGTGCAGCTTATGTGTATTGTTTTTATGTCCTTGTATGGAAAAAGCTATTTATTTAAATTTCAATGACAGCATTTTGAGAAGGTTTTCTAACCGATAAACTCTTAAAGATGCATTTTAAGAACTATTTTCAAAGCTAGATTCAAAGTAAAAGCAAGACGTAGAGACAAATGAGAAAAATTCTGTTTGCCTGGCAGCAAACATAACACACATCGTGAATGTTGAATATCTTCCTATCTTTTACAGTAACTTCTTCTAGATATGGGAAAGTTTCCATCGCAGTATCTTCTTTGAGCTCTCTCTTTGCCTTTTCTGCTCTCTCTAACAGCTAGTACTTTGCTTCAGTGTAAAGTGGCGAGCCCTGTCTGATCATTGGACTGAGCAGATCCCACTGTGAGGGAGATGGGGGGCTCAACTGTGTGATTAAGCAAGCCTCGGTTCCACCAGAGGGCCACCGGAGCAGATGTTCTCATTAAAAATGCAGGCTCTGTGAGCGAAGGAGATTGCTGTGTTCCAAGAAAAACCTGGCCGGAGGTTTAAAGCTCTCATTCCTCTCACTTGTTAGGCCAGCCAAGTTTCGATGCCTGTACACCCTTTAAGCAATGTGGAAAACAAAAAAAAAAAATGAATTATTCCAACATAATCCTGCAATACCCTTAATTCAATGCTAAAATCAAAAGGGATCTGCTCAGCTTCTGCATAAAAAATTAATTTGAACTATAAGCTTTTGGTTTTTCAGTGTCTCTGGTTTCCTCATTGCTGCTTTACTGATCTCAATAGGGTGTAGCTGTTGAACATTTCATCTGTTGAGTGAATAAAAGTGAATAAAAGCATGTTCAGCTTTGCAAAAAAAGGCCAGATGACTGTGAAAACTCTGGGTTTTTGTGGCTTGAGCACAAGCTGCTGATGACAGCTTGGGATATTCCGGGGTTTTCCAGCTGGCACCTAGTCGGAGCCTACAATTAACATGAAACTACATTGCAATTAAGGCGATTCAGCACTCCAAAGAATAGAGCTACACCTACAGTACACAGCTGCTTAATAGAATCAGAGATATCCATCAAAAGCTTGTGTAAACCCACAGTGAGACGGCGGCAGTCTAAAATCTTTGTCGGACCCTAGGGATAATACCGGAGCATTAAATATTGTCAACACAGACACAGATCGGTCTGCAATGCTAAAGTTGTTGGAAAGTTAAAAGGGGATTTGTGCAATCTGGTGGGGCATTCTGGCTTTCATCAAACAACAGACGTTTGGCTGGAGTTGGATGCGCAGGTTAGAATGTGTGAATGTGTTTCCACGTACAAAGGTACACTCCCTACATGGTGGGATGGTGGGTGAGTGGGAGGAAAGGTTGCTGATGGATTATACTCTTCGCCTTTGAGGCTGACCCCATTACTGGCTGCCACCTCTCCCTCCTTTTCCTGTCCTTAAAATTCCTCATCCTTGTGGTTCCCAAAAACCTCTTGTTCTTTTCTGCTCTAAAACCCAAACACACATGTTAAAGGATCTATGTGAACAAACTGGATTTTTGTAATGGGTTACTAACCCAACTGCACAAAAATACAATTGAAAATGTTTTGCTAAGTTGTGAGTCGCAGTGCTGTAAAAATATTGGCCTTCTTACATATTTCTTCAGTTTTTTTTGCTAAAATGTTTGTTATGTTGTGGTACAGCACTTTGCAAACACTAAATGTCAAAGTAAATGGGTTGTGCATCAGAAAATATCGGTGTTCATGACTATTTTCATTGTACATGGATTCTCACTGAAGGCATCGAAACTGAATGAACACATATGGAATCAAGTAGCAAACGAAAAACTGCAAAAGAACTTTAAATGTGTTTAAATATATATTAGATTCCTTAAAGTAGCCGCCCTTTGCTGTGATGACTGAAATATTAACCTTTGGCGTCTCTCAATGAATATCTGGGAAATTCTTTCAAGACTCATTGGAAAACTATTTCAGGTGACCACCTCATGAAGCTCACGGAGAGAACACCGAGAGAAATAAAAACGTTTAAAGTTATTTCACCCATAATTTCCCATATATATATATATATATATATATATATATATATATACACAGGGGTTGGACAATAAAACTGAAACACCTGTTTTTTTGGTGTGGGAGGTTTCATGGCTAAATTGGACCAGCCTGGTAGCCAGTCTTCATTGATTGCACATTGCACCAGTAAGAGCAGAGTGTGAAGGTTCAAAATTAAATGTGCACCTCAACTCTCCTGTTTCCACCAGAACTGTCTGTCGGGAGCTCCACAGGGTCAATATACACGGCCGGGCTGCTATAGCCAAACCTTTGGTCGCTCATGCCAATGCCAAACGTCGGTTTCAATGATGCAAGGAGCACAAATCTTGGGCTGTGGACAATGTGAAACATGTATTGTTCTCTGATGAGTCCACCTTTACTGTTTTCCCCACATCCGGGAGAGTTACGGTGTGGAGAAGCCTCAAAGAAGCGTACCACCCAGACTGTTGCATGCCCAGAGTGAAGCATGGGGGTGGATCAGTGATGGTTTGGGCTGCCATATTATGGCATTCCCTTGGCCCAATACTTGTGCTAGATGGGCGCGTCACTGCCAAGGACCACCGTACCATTCTTGACAACCATGTGCATCCAATGGTTCAAACATTGTATCCTGAAGGCGGTGCCGTGTATCAGGATGACAATGCACCAATACACACAGCAAGACTGGTGAAAGATTGGCTTGATGAACATGATAGTGAAGTTGAACATCTCCCATGGCCTGCACAGTCACCAGATCTAAATATTATTGAGCCACTTTGGGGTGTTTTGGAGGAGCGAGTCAGGAAACGTTTTCCTCCACCAGTATCACATAGTGACCTGGCCACTATCCTGCAAGAAGAATGGCTTAAAATCCTTCTGGCCACTGTGCAGGACTTGTATATGTCATTCCCAAGATGATATATATTAGAGGGGTTGGACAATGAAATTGAAACACCTGGTTTTAGACCACAATAATTTATTAGTATGGTGTAGGGCCTCCTTTTGCAGCCAATACAGCATCAATTAATCTTGGGAATGACATATACAAGTCCTGCACAGTGGTATCTATCTATCTATCTATCTATCTATCTATCTATCTATCTATCTATCTATCTATCTATCTATCTATCTATCTATCTATCTATCTATCTATCTATCTATCTATCTATCTATCTATCTATCTATCTATCTATCTATCTATCTATCTATCTATCTATCTATCTATCTATCTATCTATCTATCTATCTATCTATCTATCTATCTATCTATCTATCTATCTATCTATCTATCTATCTATCTATCTATCTATCTATCTATCTATCTATCTATCTATCTATCTATCTATCTATCTATCTATCTATCTATCTATCTATCTATCTATCTATCTATCTATCTATCTATCTATCTATCTATCTATCTATCTATCTATCTATCTATCTATCTATCTATCTATCTATCTATCTATCATCTATCTATCTATAGACATACACTGCCTGGCCAAAAACATAGTCACCACCAAAAAAAAAATAGGTTACACACTCTAATATGTCGTTGGACCGCCTTTAGATTTGATTACGGCACGCATTCGCTGTGACATTTTTTGCGATAAGCTTCTGCAATGTCACAAGATTTATTTCCACCCAGTGTTGCATTAATTTTTCACCAAGATCTTGCATTGATAATGGTAGAGTCTGACCGAGTCTGACCGCTGCACATCCTAAAGATTCTCAATGGGGTTAAGGTTTGGACTCTGTGGTGGCCAATCCATGTGTAAGAATGATGTGTCATGCTCCCTGAACCACTCTTTCACAATTCAGGGAATAAAAATTCATTGATGGAACCTGGTCATTGAGTATATTCAGGTAGTCAGCTCACCTACTTTTTTGAACACATACTGAACCTAGACCTGACCAACCACAGCAACCCCAAATCAGAGCACTGCCCAGGCTTGTACAGTAGGCGCTAGGCATGATGGGTGCATCACTTCACCTGCCTCTCTTCTTACCCTGAAGTTTGTGTTTGTAGTCTGATAAAATGTGAAAAAGTTTAAGAGGGTTGAACACTTATGCAAGGCTCTCTAAAAGTCACAACAAATAGACACACTCTCATGTGCACAGATGTTGAAATTATGACATTAATACATCTTTTGTTGCAGGAATCTTAATGATTCTTTCTCGTAATTTACCAGAGCATAAAAAGATGCAAAACACTGTCTGACATTGTACATAATTCACATTTTTCCTCTTTAATATGATGTTTTTAGATGATTGCACAGGGGAAATCATTCATTATGCTCAGCTCTCTCTGTTTGTGTCTGTTACTGGTGAGTGTTACCCTGCAATGCATATAGTCCATAAAACAAATGGCAGTTGTGTAGAACAGATTGTGCTGTTAAAGGAAACATTGTTTGTAACATTGAAAGGCATGCAGAATTTCAGCATAAAAAGTGCAATAACCTGTATGCTGCAGAGATTTATGCATCCCTGGATGGAGCGCTTCTTCTAAGCAAGGGACTGCCAGGCAGTAAATTAGGCAATGCCTTTTGGCAATAGTTACACTCAACATACATGCACACACATACTCCTTATTAGTGAGTTCAGCAACAGATCTGAGTCGCACCATTATTTGCTGATGCATTTGCATGGATATATGATACACGCAGTATCTCAAAACATTGAACACATAATAAAAAAATACTAAAGAACTCAGGTTGTCACTTTGCTTTAAGAGAGAATATGCTTTCTTCTTATAAAATTATTGTTAGTGTCATAACAGTGAAACGATTCACTAAAAAGGGGGATTAGACACACAATCTGGAAAAAACACATATTTTTCACTTATCCTCCATACACATGCATGCACAGCATCAACCCTGGGATTGAAACCCTTATGACACCTGATATGGCAGAGAGGTTATAGTGACACTTGGCCTTAAAGGCATGATGGGCTCTGAGATCTACATGCAACTTGCATGCTCTAATTCACTGTGCGAGTGCTTTTTTTACCTAGCAGAAATCACCAGATACCCCATATATTGTTGGCTGCAATCTATTTATGTGCAGAGCAGATCATGTCTAGGATGAACACTGGCATCTCACCACATTTAAGAATCCACCAGTAAGATGTGAGCCTAGCACGGTGGATAATTTATTTGAACAAATCCAGACAGATTTTACATAACCAGTTTGGCTGATTTAAAACTTGCACATTTTATCTTTGTTAGGCAACAACAGCTAGCTTCCCTCTGCAAAAGACAATGACCTAAAACTCACACACAGACACAATCGCACACTTGTCTACCAACATTTACAGTTTATGAGACAGCAGATGGAGCTGTGGGTTCTGGTGCACAGTAAATGTCATCCAGTTTTTCTGAGTGAGGTTGGCCTCAGAAGTCCTGCAGCGGTTTGGGGGTCAATGCTGAGGTTATGGTGGCAGCTCTCCAGAGGCCCAGAGTCAAACCTTTGCTTTCACAGCCTGTTGCTGCTCTTCGAGATGGAAGCAGTGCTGCTTGTTTTGGTTTCCCAGAAAAGTGAGAGGATTGTGGAGCCTTTTTCTTGTTGGAATGTTAAATTTTTAATTCAATTCAATTCAGTTTATGTATATAGCGCCAATTCACAACATGTTGTCTCAAGGCACTTCACAAAAGTCAGGTACATACAATCCAATTAGTCCTAACCATTGAACAGTGCAGTCAGATTCAGTTATTTATTCAAATTGGATAAAAAGTTTTTCTGTCGAAGGAAACCCAGCAGATTGCATCCAGTCAGTGACTTGCTGCATTCACTCCTCCTGGATGAGCATGTAGAGACAGTGGACAGTCACTGGCGTTGACTTTGCTGCAATCCCTCATACTGACCATGCATGTAGCGACAGTGGAGAGGAAAAACTCCCTTTTAACAGGAAGAAACCTCCAGCAGAACCAGGCTCAGTGTGAGCGGCCATCTGCCACGACCGACTGGGGGTTTGAGAGAAAGAACAGAGCAGAGACACAAAGAGAACAAAGAAGCACTGATCCAGGAGTACTTTCTATGGGAAGGAAAAGTAAATGTTAATGGATCTAGCTCCTTTAGTCGTTTCATCTAGAAAGAAAGAACATATAAACTCTGAGCCAGTTTTCAAGGTTAGAGTCTGAAAGAGAGCACATATAATTGGTTAGATTAAAGCTCAGTCAATTGCCATGTCTAGGCAAGAGAAAGGGTTAAACACTGAAAGACAGGGCCATGTGGGTCATCGGTAGAGGGTGAGCATTAAGTTGTTGCCAGCAGAAGCTCGGATGATGCCCCTCTCCATAAAGGTGTCACAGGTAGACACAGAGCCAAGCCAGGTGTAGCTTCTAGGAAGAGAAAAGAGTGAGAACATAAAGTTAAAAGCTGAAATAACAGCAAATAATGCAAAATTGGAGAGTATTGTGAGAATGTAGCGAAGAGGGTGAAAGTGGTCATTATGTCCTCCAGCAGCCTAAGCCTATAGCAGTATAACTACACAGAAAGTTTCAGTTCAGATTATTTAGTTAAACGGTGCTTATTTTCAACAATGTCATCTCAAGGCACCCCACAAAGGGTCCCACTGATGGTCATTGTTATACTAAAAACCACAATGATTGGGATACCTCTCTCTGTCAGATTGACCATAACCATTGGAAAAGAGAAGGGGTCATACAGGTAGCAGAAATGGAGGGTGTGTCTGCACCTCAACCATAACTGAGCCGGTTTAGGCTAAACCTGACTCCCCCTTACTCCGTCCAACAGGGAGGGAGGAAGGCGGAGGTAAAAAATAAGGAAGATAGCTCAGGATAACCTAAGCCACTCTAACTATAAGCTTTATCAAAAAGGAAAGTTTTAAGCCTAGCCTTAAAACTAGACAGGGTGTCTGCCTCACGGACTAAAGCTGGGAGCTGGTTCCACAGGAGAGGAGCCTGATAACTAAAGGATCTGCCTCCCATTCTACTTCTAGAGACTCTAGGAACCACCAGTAAACCTGCAGTCTGAGAACAAAGTGCTCTGTTAGGAACGTATGGAACAATCAGATCTCTGATGTATGATGGAGCTAGATCATTAAGGGTTTTATATGTGAGGAGGATAATTTTAAATTCTATTCTGGACTTAACAGGAAGCCAATGAAGGGAAGCTACAATAAGAGAAATATGATCTCTCTTTTTAATTTTCATCAGAACTCTTGCTGCAGCATTTTGAATCAGCTGAAGGCTTTTAATTGCATTTTGTGGACATCCTGATAGTAATGAATTACAATAGTCCAGCATTGAACTAACAAATGCATGGACTAGTTTTTCAGCGTCACTCCTGGACAGGATATTTCTAATTTTGGCAATGTTCCGGAGGTGAAAGAAGGAAATCCTAGAAACCTGTTTAATATGGGATTTAAATGACATGTCCTGGTCAAAAATAACACCAAGGTTTTTTTACTTTATTATCAGAGGTCAATTTAATGCCATCCAGGT
Source organism: Girardinichthys multiradiatus (assembly GCF_021462225.1). Taxonomy (NCBI): domain Eukaryota; kingdom Metazoa; phylum Chordata; class Actinopteri; order Cyprinodontiformes; family Goodeidae; genus Girardinichthys; species Girardinichthys multiradiatus. Next base: position 4,384,156 of record NC_061811.1, read on the forward strand.
TAAGTGATTGACTAAGCAGTTTCTTTTTTAAAGACTCCGGTCCAAAGACGATAACTTCTGTCTTGTCTGAATTTAGAAGCAGAACATTTAAAGTCATCCAAGTTTTTATATCTTCAAGACATGCTCTGGTAGCTTTAAATGGGCTTTGCTATCTGCTGAGAGGAACCTTATAGAGCCAGAATCTCAGAAGCTGAGCATAGTGTGTGAGCGTGAAGGCTTCTGTTTCTTCTCACTTAAATGGTTCTTATTTTACATTTTTGCTTATGTGTTTTGTTGTTTGCCTGCACTTCAGAAAGAACTTGGTGTAGATTGATGGTAAGTCATTAATCAGAGTTGCATTGCTTTCCAATAAACTGAAAATCAGGTCTGCATGATGGTTTCATGGATAACATTATAGAAAGTCGCAGGTTCAAGGGTCAGTGTGGAGTCAATCATGGTAAACAAATTTTAGGGTTTTATTTATCAGAACATAATAAAAATGATTCTAGGTTCTTGAATTATATATATATATGCAAAATAAAGTCTGCAAAAACAATGAATTTGGTATTTTAAAAATCCATTATTGAATATTGGACAAGGATTTATGGATAAGTAAAGCTCAGTATCATCAGTGTAACAGTGAAAATGTATCCTATGCTGCCTGATAATTTGACCTATTGGAAGCATATATATAGTAAAGAGAATTGGCCCAAGTACTGAGCCCTGTGGTACTCCACAATTAACCCCGGAGTTTAAAGATGATTTATCATTTACTTGAACAAACTGAAATCTGTCAGACAGATAAGATTTAAACCAGCCTAGCGATGTTCCCCTGATCCCTACAGCATATTCCAGCCTTTTTAAGAGAATATTATGGTCGACTGTATCAAATGCAGCACTGAGATCTAACAGAACCAGTACAGACACAAGTCCAGTATCTGAGGCCATAAGAATATCATTAGTGACTTTCAGCAGAGCTGTTTCAGTGCTATGATGAGCTCTGAAGCCTGACTGAAACTCTTCAAACAGGTAATTGCTGTGTAAATGCTCACACATTTGATTAGCAACAATTTTCTCAAGAATTTTAGATAAGAATGGAAGATTGGATATAGGTCTGTAGTTTTTCAAGTTATCTTGATCAAGCGAAGGTTCCTTAAGTAAAGGTTTAATTACAGCTACCTTAAAAGCCTGTGGTACATATCCATTTACTAAAGATAGATTAATCATATCTAAAATGGGGCTGGTAATCAGAGGGAACACTTCCTTAAATAATTTGGTTGGGATTGGGTCTAACATACAAGTTGAAGGTTTAGATGAAGCTAATATTTCTGATAACTCAGGAAGCTCCACAGGATCAAAGCAGTCCAAACACAGATCAGGTTCTACAGTTACTTCCAATGTTGTCTCACTTGCTGAGGATGAAGTAATCATCTTCAGGAGTATGTCAAAGATTTTATTTTTAATAGAATCAATTTTATTTAAGAAGAATCCCATAAAGTCATGACTGCTAAGAGCTAAGGGAATGCATGGCTCAACAGAGCTATGACTCTGTGTAAGTTTAGCAACTGTACTAAAGAGAAATGTAGGATTGTTCTTGTTCTCTTCTATTAATGATGAGAAATAAGCTGTTCTGGCTTGGCGAAGTGTCTTTTTATACAACAGTAGGCTATTTTTCCTGATTAAGTAGGAATCCTCTAGGTGTGTAGAGCGCCATTTTCTCTCCAATTTTCTAACATTGTGCTTTAAAGAACGCAGATCTAAATTAAACAAAGGAGCCTGCCTCCTATGAATAATTACCTTCTTTTTCAAGGGTGCTGCATTGTCTAATGCACCATGCAATCATGAAGAAACACTATAAACAAAAGAATCAATTTGTGAAGTTGCAGAAACAGAATTATTGCCCTCCACTGTGTTTTTCTGTGGAACAGATTCTTTAAAGGTTGTTACAGCATCATCTGATAATGATCTACTATAAAGACATTTTCTTTCAGGTGTGGAATACTCGGTTAAATTAAACTCAATGGTTATTAAGAAATGGTCAGACAGGACTGGGTTATGAGAAAATATTGTTATGTCTTTACACTCAATGCCATATGTCAGCACAAGGTCCAGAGAATGAAGACAAAGGTGGGTAGGTTTGTTAATGTTTTGAGCAAAACCAATTGAGTCTATGATAGCATTAAAGGCTATATTTAAGCTATCACTTTCAGTGTCAACATGAATGTTAAAATCCCCCACTATAATAACTTTATCTGTATTTAACACTATATCAGATAAAAGGTCTGAAAACTGATCTAAAATTGAGAGTAAGGGCCTGCAAACAACAAACAGAAGTAGTTTTAGTGCTTTGCAATTTGGATGAGGAAAACTAAGGATTAAATATTCAAAAGAGTTGTAGCTATTGATTGGTCTGGGACTAATCAATAAATCGGATTGAAAGATGGCTGCTATTCCTCCTCCTCGCCCAGTATTTCAAGGAATGTGAAAATTTAAATAATTAGCAGGAGTTGACTCATTTATAGTAACATAATCCACTTGCTGCAGCCAGGTTTCTGTTAGGCAAAATAAATCAATCTGATTGTCACAAATCAAGTCACTAACTAGCAATGTCTTTGAAGAGAGAGATCTTATGTTCAGTAAGCCACATTTACTTGTTTTATTTTTCTTTTTAGTCTGAGTTGTGTTTATTTTTATGAGATTTTCCTGATTTCCCCCTTTTACATTATTTTTTAATCTATTCAATTTTGGCCTTGGGCGGGACTCTGTCTTAATTGGGTAATGGGTGGGTAGCAGTACAGAAGCTGCAGAGAGGAGTGTTAAACTACGACCCTGCTTCCTGGTCTGAACCCTGGGTTGTCAGAGTTTTGAAGAACTAATAAATTCGGCCAGATTCCCAGAAAGAAGACTAACTAGAGGTAAAAAAACATTCTAGTTTTGGCCCAGGTTAGCATTTATTTTATTTTTATGTATTGTCCTCTGCTCAGCTCCTTGATTTTAATACAAAAACAATTTTTAATTGGATTCGTATGGTGCAGTACATCGAAAATAGTTGTGGGTTTGATTCCAGCTTTCTCCATTTTGGCTGTAGTCTATTCACCATTTATAGGTTTTATTAACAACTTACACAGTAGAAACTGTGCATTTTTGTTAATAAAAAATATGAAAACAAAGAATTCTAGTTCAGTCTGCAAACTGTTGGGGTCATCCATTTTGGGGGGATAGACCGGCTGGGCTGCGCAGTTCAACATGTGCAGCTCAACAGACAACGCACCTCTGACATCACCTGGGATTATAAAATCCACGAAAAATAAACTTTTGTTGCCATTTCCCGCGTGTCTCATGGGACAATGGTACAGAGGCGCACATCTGGAGAGACAAAAGCTCACAGGTGAACTTTTCCCCCACATGGCCAATCCTGGAAGACCTTGATAACTGGAAATCTGTTGGATACAAGAAGTTCAGAAGATTCATATACCGATCGAAGTCCTCTACGACACTCCGGCGCAGGTGGAAACCCACAGGGATTTTATTTTCAAGGAGACCCCATGTTGATTCAGTCGACTGCAACGGTTCCTCATATTTTTCCCGTTTTGGACGGATGACAAGTTTACCGTTTTTGAGTTGATCACGGACGTGTGTCACTCTGATTCCCTCCCTCAGACCTGCGACCCATCCTCACGCCGGTGGAGAGAAGAAATCAACGTCAAAGTAATTTCATGCTTTTTTTTAATATTAAATTGGATAGGTGCGCCTGTCCAGGGTGTACACTGCCTCTTGCCCATAGACTGCTTGAGATAGGCACCAGCTTCCCCGCGACCCACTATGGAATAAGCGGTAGAAAATGACTGACTGACTGACTGGATAGGTGCATTTAGAGGTCTGGGCAGGATGAGACATAGTTAAGGTGATTTAGAATCAAAAGGTATCAACTTGTTGCATGAAATACTAATTTAAGTGTTTTATGCTGAGCTGTTTTGATTTGCTGTTATCTACTAGCTGATAGCTGCCATCGAGACGCATCAGCACACCAGGAGGACTTCTCTTTCCAAGTTAACCCAAATTGCACATGTTGTCCATAAAACACACTCCTCAGCCTCCCTGGTAAGGCCTACGCCAGGGTATTGGAGAGGAGAGTCCGGCCAATAGTCGAACCTCGGCTTCAGGAGGAGCAGTATGGTTTTCGTCCACTTCGTCCAGTACCTCTGCAGGGTACTCAAGGGTTCATGGGACTTTGCCAATTAGTTTACATGTGTTTTGTAGACCTGGAGAAGGCATTCGACTGTGTCCCTTGTGGTTCCCTGTGAGGGGTGCTCCAGGAGTATGAAATCAGGGGCCCTTTATTAGGGGCCATCCGGTCTCTGTACAAGCCGAGCAGGAGTTTGGTCCGCATTGCCAGCACTAAGTCGGGCCTGTTCCCGGTGCATGCTGGACTCCGGCAGGGCTGCCCTTTGTCCCGTTCATAACTTTTATGGACAGGATTTCTAGACGCAGCAAAGTGCCGGAGGGGGTCTGGTTTGGGGGCCAGTGGATTTTGTCTCTTCTTTTTGCAGATGACGTGGTCCTGCTGGCCCCCTCTAGCCAAGACCTACAGCATGCATGGGGGCGGTTCGCAGCCGAGTGTGAAGCGGCTGGGATGAAGATCAACTCCTCCAATTCTGAGTCCATGGTTCTCGACCGGAAAAGGGTGGCTTGTCCTCTTCAGGTTAGAGGGGAGTTTCTGCCTCAAGGGGGGGAGTTAAAAAATCTTGGGGTCTTGTTCACGAGTGAGGGAAGAATGGAGCGGGAGATCGACAGACGGATCGGTGCGGCTGTCGCAGTAATGGGGGCACTGTGCCGGTCCATTGTGGTGAAGAGAGAGCTGAGCCGAAAAGCGAAGCTCTCGATTTACCGGTCGGTCTACGTTCCTACCCTCACCTATGGCCATGACATTTGGGTGATGACCGAAAGAATGACATCCCGGATACAAGCGGCTGAAATGAGCTTCCTCCGTAGGGTGGCCGGGCACTCCCTTAGAAATAGGGTGAGGAGCTCGGCCATCCGGGAGGGGCTCGGAGTAGAGCCGCTGCTCCTCCACATCGAGAGGAGCCAGTTGAGGTGGCTCAGGCATCTATACCGGATGCCTCCTGGATGCTTTCCGCGGGAGGTGTTCCAGGCACGTCCCACCAGGAGGAGGCCCAGGGGACGGCCCAGGACACGCTGGAGGGACTATGTCTCTCGGCTGGCCTGGGAACGCCTTGGGCTCCACCCGGAGGAGCTGGAAGGGGTGTCTGGGGAGAGGGACGTCTGGGTGTCTCTGCTGAGTCTGCTGCCCCCGCAACCCGGTCCCCGATAAAGCGGAAGATGACGGGTACAAGTACGAGTAATCATAATCCTTACATAACCCAGACTGAAATAGGAGGGACTTAGTCATAGAAAATGGAGAGCAATTTGGGAGCCATAGCAGCCCAGCTGTTCTAAGTGAACCAAACCAAAAAAGCCAGAACTCCCATCACTAATTTTCAGGGCACTGCACTCGAATGGTTCCAGTTCTATTTTTTAAAAAGCAGCTTTTGCTTTCATCTAGGACAGTTTTCTTCATTACATTCCTTTCTTGGCTGTGCAGTGCCTCAGGGCTCTATTTCAGGCTCCATCCTGTTTTCATTGTGTTTACCAGCATCATTAATCAGAAATTACATAATAAATACATACACACATACATCTGCTTCCCTGGTGATTTTCATATCTTTACGCCCATTATAGCTAATTATTCTGCTTGAGTTCAGTCATTACAGGATTGTCTAAGGGACATCTAATTTAACTGAAAACAAACAAATAAAGAATTCCCAAAAGGCTACAATAGTGCCATTGATCCATTAGTCCTTTTTGGTAATTTTACCAAACATTTTCCTGTACTGTAGTTTGATTAAACTTGGGGTGCTTTTAAACGTGTTTCTACAAAAGAAAACATACCTAAATGAAAATAAATTTCTATAAGAAATGAATGTATTTTACATGTTAGATTTTCCAGTCATCATTTGCTTTGAGTAACTTATCTTTCTTCCAGGAAACTGATAATCCTCTTTAAGGAAGACTTCTTCAGGCTTCAATTCATTTTAGAAAACAAACAAATATAAAAAGACATTCTGGGCCATCTGTGCTCTTTGCTCATGCAAGCGTCATTAATACATGGAAACTCACATGCACACAGCCACACAACTTCCTCGCTCACAGTAAGAACTACATATGGCAGACTGCAAGCAGGCGAGTTGGGCAGCTGGCTGGAATTAAATTGGATCCCTAGGTTCCCCGCTGTTCATTGGGACTTAAAGCCATATTAAAGGCATCTCCTATAGTCCTGCAGTACTGAGAGAACATGGACAGGGGCCAAGGAAAGCAGCCTGGTGCCAGCAACACCCCTGGAGGACTGCATCTGCTCTCACTCTGTAACCTGGCCTCTTTATGTTCAGCGTGACATATCATCTCATGTGCCCATATGCCTCTTGTACCAGCCTATGTGCACTTTCGAACAGGACTGTGCTGTTCCACAGGGGCAATTACCTTCCCTAAGTTCATCTCTAAATGTGTGCAACAAAGTTTTGTTTGACTTAGTAACTGTTTATGTGTTTAAAATAGATAAACCTCAAACATTACATGTACCGTGCCTTGCAAAAGTATTCCCTGAAATGTCCCTGACAGTCATGTTTTTGGACTGCGGAAGGAAGCCAGAGTAGCTGGAGAGAACCCATATATGCATGGGGAGAAAATTAAAACTGCAGGATTTGAACCAGTACCTTGCAGGATTACAGTGCCACCAACTACAGTCCTAAATAAAATCAAGTGCATCTTCCAAAGTAAGTAGTAATAGAGTACATCTCTATGTAATTTAACATAGGAATAAATGCAACTATTCTGTGAAGACCTCAGATTTGTTAGAGAACATTGTGGAACAAAAAGCATAATGAAGACCAAGGAACACAGTAGACAGGTCAGGGAGGAAGTTGTGGAGAAGTTTAAAGCAGAGTTATGTTCTACACCAATATCCCAAGCTTTGGTCATCTCACAGAGCTCTGTTTAATCCATCATCTGAACATGGACATAGGATGGACCAAATGCAGACCTACCAAGACATGGACGTCCACCTACAGTGACAAGCTGGGCAAGGAGAGCATTAATCAGATAAGCAACCAAGAGGCACTGGTAACTCTGGATGAGATGTAAAGATCCACAACTCAGATATGAGAAACTGTTGATACTGTAGGTCAGCTCTTAGTTCTGAGCTCCACAAATTTGATCTTTGATCAGGAGGGGTAGCAAGAAGGAAGCCACTGATGAAAGAAAACCATTAGTTTCATTTGCTACAAGCCACGTAGAGGATGCAACAAAAGTGTAAAAGAAGGTGTTCTGGTTAGATGAAACAAAGATTAAATGATTGTGGCTACATGGACAACATTTTTGATTTATTTCACAATCATGCACTACTTTGTGTTGGTCTTTCAAAAAAAAATCTAATAAAAACCATTTAAATTTGTGTTTGTAATGTGACACAATGTGAAAAGGTTCAATTGGTGTGAATAATTTTGCAGTGTTTACATGGAAGAGACATTTGTTTTAATTCACAGGACAATCAGTGTGTCACATTCTGTTTGTATTACTCTGTGTGATCTTCCTGTCTTCCTGGAGAGACATTGCTGATGGGTGTGGTGTGCAGACTGCTTCTGCACACCTGTATCCAATCTTTGGCTGGAGCATTTTTAAGGAGCTGCAGGACAAGCATTCTTCACCTGATGCTCCACGTTGAGTGGTAACTCAAGCCTCCGAGATATCAAGCTCCCTAGTTATTGGCTGAATCTTTGTAATTCCTGTGCTAACATTGAATTAACCAAGCTTGTGTTTTTGCTGCTCTCAGGTTGTATGGATCACAACCCTGGATTCTCAACCTTCACTTTTGGTCAGAAACACAGGACATCATCAACTGGCTGCCTCTGCAAGCTCCTATCGAATCCTCCAGCCTGCCCGCTCTCCAACAATTACTGGGATTACACCTTCTGACTCTCCGGACCTCTGGCCCACAGATTGTGCCCAAAACCCCCCGAGATCTTTGCTACCAGGAGACCGCAAGCCTGAGAACCAAGACCCGACGACCAGAGACAGTTATTCCTTGAGATAATTAAACTTTTGAACTTACCGGTGTCCTTGAGTGAATCTGCATGTGGGTCAGGAAACTCTCTGCTAATATGGCACAGTGAAGAATGAAACAAATCTGTGTGAACGTCTCAGACAAACATGGAGCTCCATCTAACTTCTGTTAGAGTTGATGTAAGTTACTGTTCAACCTGCTGAAACATTTTGTTGAAGGGAGTGTCTTTGTGCTTCCTGTGGCTATCATAGACTAGCCACATATTGTCTAAGCATTTTTATCACCACCTTACCCCATAGACCCCTGACATCAAGGTAGCAGTGCAGTCATGCCTGGAGAACATGAGAAGGAGTTGCATGTGGAGTTTTTTTTAAGGATCTGGCTCGCACACTTAACTGAACTGGTTTTACGTTTAAAAGCTAACCCAGATGTTTCACAGTTAGGTTTTTCTAAATATATAAACAATATTTGGGACTGATATAAGAAAAGAGGGAAAGTAAAGTTGTCTTTCAAACTACTCGTTCTGTAGTAGCCTTTAAAATATAAAGGATGGTAGTCTAAGTTTTTGCCTGGTTAGTGCAGATTGTTTTGTCATAAAGCTAATTAGCTGTCAAGACCCTGGGTACCCACCATCCTGCAGCACACTGTGGCCAGCACAGCTACTCGCTCATCCTGTCTAGCCTGCACCAGACACATTTCTGTGTCCCTGTACCTTCAGATTGTGTCATGTTTAAATTGATGGAGGGTCTCGTCTTGTCTGTACGGTCCCAAGGTGCCTTTCCCCACAACACAGGGCTCCTCTAGAGTCTTCCTGGCCCACAGTTGATTACAATAAATCAATCTGAGGGGTCAAATACTTTGATTAGGCCACTGTAATCCACGGTGGCTTTGAGGGTAAGCTGGCCAATAATGAGAGATTTCCTTGAACCCTGTTTACCCCTGTGACCACTCTTTACCTCGGTGAGAATTTCATTAAGGAACAAATCTCTTCCTGAAGTTAAAACCTGGGATGGGGGATGAAATCAGGGGTTTCTTCTTATTTTTTTTTTATCCCATTCCTCTCTGCTCCACCTCCAGTGGTCTTATTTCTCCACGTGGTAGTGCCCATAGCTAAGCAATTTCGCCCACCCCCTTGGACTGTTTTGCAAACGATGCCGGAGACTTAATCAATGACCGAGAGGAAAAGCAGGACCAAATCAATAGCAGCCTGGATGTATGCTACCCCGCTTTGAAGGTGAGTCCAGGCCTTGGACTAATTGAAGAGCATGCTAGGAAACAAGCCCTTTTCAAAGCATGTTTTTGTCAGCATGTTACTCGCATGCTAAATCCATCATCTCAGAAATGCAAAGCTCTGGGATATTAAATGATGTAGCAGGAAAGAAAACCTGAATGGATCAAAAACATATTAGATCATTTAATATTAGATCATTTCTATTCAAGGTGTGAAAGAATCCCTGTACAACATATGCATTGCCTACAGTGATACAATGCATTGGAAAAGCCTTTACACCCCGTTTTAAATTTCATGTATTTTATAGGGATTTTATGCAGAATTGTATGTGTGAGAACACAAAGAAGCGTTCATTATAAGCTGAAAGAAAAATAATTCATGTTTTTCAACTTTTTGTGAATAAATAAAAATCAAAAAAGTATTTTTTGTTCAGCTAACCAAGTCAATACTTTGCAGAATAGCCCTTCATTGCAGTTACAGCTCTAAGTATGTTGGAGTATGAATCAGAATCAGAATAGCTGTATTGCCAAGTACGTTTTTGGACATACAAGGAATTTGTTTTGGCGTAGTCGGTGCAATGCAATACAAATTAAACAGTATAAACATATCTACAATATAATATCAATATATGTGCACAGTTTTAAATGAGTGAGAGTATGTCTCTACCAACTTAGAATTTAGAAGCAAATGTTTTTGTCCATTCTTCTTTGCAAAACAGCTTAAACTGAAGTCTTTGGATGGAGAGCTTCTGTAAACAGAAATGTTCAAGTCTTGCCACAGATTCTTTAGGATTTAGGTCTGGACTTTGCCTATGCCATTCTAACACATGGATATGACATTAGCTCTGGCTGTATGTTTAGGGTTGTTGTCCTGCTGAAAGTTGAACCTCCATCCCAGCCTGAGGTTATCTGCAGCCCCTAACAGGTTTTAAAGTTGTATTAGGATTTTTGCACAAAAGGGTTAATCCAAACTATAAAACTATCTCTCATGTTTTACTCAGATTAAAAGAAAGAGTATTCTCAGTGACAAAAATTGGATTTGAGTCAGTGCAGAACTGTATGTTGTTCCATACACATACAGGTCCTTCTCAAAATATTAGCAAATTGTGATAAAGTTCATTATTTTCCATAATGTAATGATGAAAATTTCACATTCATATATTTTAGATTCATTGCACACTAACTGAAATATTTCAGGTCTTTTATTGTCTTAATACGGATGATTTTGGCATACAGCTCATGAAAACCCAAAATTCCTATCTCACAAAATTAGCATATCATTAAAAGGGTCTCTAAACGAGCTATGAACCTAATCATCTGAATCAACGAGTTAACTCTAAACACCTGCAAAAGATTCCTGAGGCCTTTAAAACTCCCGGCCTGGTTCATCACTCAAAACCCCAATCATGGGTAAGACTGCCGACCTGACTGCTGTCCAGAAGGCCACTATTGACACCCTCAAGCAAGAGGGTAAGACACAGAAAGACATTTCTGAACGAATAGGCTGTTCCCAGAGTGCTGTATCAAGGCACCTCAGTGGGAAGTCTGTGGGAAGGAAAAAGTGTGAGCTAAAGGCCGCTATCGAAGCATCCTGGGCCTCCATAAGACCTCAGCAGTGCCACAGACTGATTGCCTCCATGCCACGCCGCATTGAAGCAGTCATTTCTGCAAAAGGATTCCCGACCAAGTATTGAGTGCATAACTGTACATGATTATTTGAAGGTTGACGTTTTTTGTATTAAAAACACTTTTCTTTTATTGGTCGGATGAAATATGCTAATTTTGTGAGATAGGAATTTTGGGTTTTCATGAGCTGTATGCCACAATCATCCGTATTAAGACAATAAAAAACCTGAAATATTTCAGTTAGTGTGCAATGAATCTAAAATATATGAATGTTAAATTTTCATCATTACATTATGGAAAATAATGAACTTTATCACAATATGCCAATATTTTGAGAAGGACCTGTATTCTCCATCCTCAGTACAAATGTACACCATACTTCATTTTTATTGATGAAACTATTTAAAGACCATGTATTATTTTCCTACTAATACCCAATTATGCTCTACTTTGTGTTGATCTGTCACATAAAATCCAACAAAAATGCATTGTTGTAGTGTGACAAAACATGGAAAGATTCAGGGCTTTGAAAACTTTTGCAAGGTTTTATATATCACCATGAAATACACCATATTACAAAAAAAGACTTACCCTGAGACATCTCTGTTAAAAAACTGTCTTAAAATGGGGAAATGGGGCATATGCCACACTAACAAATGTGTCACAATAAAATGCTGGTTGCTACATTAACTATCCGACCTCTCTGCTGGTCAAGATGAGATCCTCCCTGACCTCAATCTATTTCAGGTCTCTCAGGTTCTTGGTTGTCAGCTCTGCTTTAATTATTAACATTTGTTGGAATTTAAAGAACAACAGCAAGTGTTAACCTTGTTAGTGCAGCGGCATGCTGCAACATTAAGTGAAAAGGGGAAGGGGGGAATTTAAAGATCTTTGCTGCAGATTGGCTCACAGCACGGGAGGTAGAAGATCGGAGCCCACATGAAATGATTGTATCAGATAGAAATCAATGACAGTCCATGCCTTTCTTAATCCTGCTCCAGCTCCCAGATCACTTCCCAATGCAGGCAATCCCCTCAAGCATCATTACGACACACAGATCGATGGTGGGCAGCAAAGGCCTCCGGTTAAGTTTCTGGCTACACTGCAGAAGTGTGGAGGAGGCGTTTAAAGGAGAAGAAAGATGGGACAGGATGATGAGAGATTCCAGGACAGCTTCATGTGTCTGGCTGTCCTGTTGGTGAATGTAATTAATAAGAGAGGATGGAGAAAACAGGCTATTGAGCTCAGTATAAAAAAAAAACGTAACACCTACATCCTGCTAATGCTTCAAAGCATGATATCTTTATGCATAGGAACTCTTTACAAAGCTCTTTCTAGTCTTTGGCGTTGACATACTGATTTAGTTCATGACAGAAAAAAAAAACCTCAGGAAGAGTTAGTGGATGAGATGTTTGTTTTGCAATAACTCAATTTTCATCCAGCCACTTTGGAAAAACAAAACAAAAAAAAAAGGTTCAGTAAAACACAGCTTTAAGACAAATATGAAGTACAGGTGCATCTCTGCTTGTAGACTTTTATTAATTACTTCATTTCCTAAAGTAATTCAGTTCACAAATTGAAAGTTGTATGTGATATGAATCTGCACTAATATGAATTACTGCATCAATGCAGTGTGGGATGGAGCAGATCAGCCCTCAGTTCTGTTGAGGTGTTCAGGAAGTGGCCTTCAGCTCTTTTGATTTTTTTAGTGTCCCTTGTCTTCATTTTGACAACAGCCAATAATTTTTCTATCGGTTTCAGGTCGGGTCAGTTTGCTAGGGTTACCATGGTGATTTAAGCAGGTATTGGTACTTCTGGCACTGTGGACAGGTACCAAGTCCTGCTGGAAAAGGAAATCAGCTTCTCCATAAAGCTTGTCAGAGGAAAGAAGTATCGAGTGCTCTAAAACTACCTGGTAGAAGCGTATTCTAACTTTGGACTTGATAAAACCCTGTGGACCAAGACCAGCAGACTGAGGAAGCTTCACACTGGATCTTGACCAGCTTTGATTTTGTGTCTCTTCAACTTTTCGCCAGACTCTGGAATCTTGACTTCCAAATGAAATGCAACATTTACTTTGATATGAAAAGAGGACTTTGGACCAGTGAGCAACAGTCCAATCTTTTTCATCCTTAGCACAAGAAGATGCGTCTGACATTGTATCTTGTTCGGGAGTGGCTTAACAAAAGGGATACAACAGTTTTAGCCCATGTCCTGGAAGTGCTGACAAGTTTGCACTCTTCCCTATGATTGTGAAGAGTAAAATATGGTTATAACATAAAATGTTTGGATTAAAAATCTTTTTTATTGGTCTGAAGAACTGAACTTCGGGGTTTCTTTAGCTGCAAGCCATAATGATACAAAAATAATAGAAATAAACTTTTCAAATATATCAATCGGTATTTAATTAATCTAATATATTAATTTCACTTTTTGAACTAAATACAATTTTCAGATAACATTCTAATTTACTGAGATATATAAAAAACAACACACATGGATTGTTTGTGCATAATTGTCACGCTTTTTGCCTTTAAAAAAATAATTGGGTTATCTTTGACAGCAGCAGCCTTAACAGCAGGACAATCCATCATTAACATCAGCAGTCTGTTCTGGAAAATGTTCAGAGAAAGAGCCTTTAGCATCATTTTTTGCTCTCTGTGTTTTGTAGTCAAGTCACAATGTCTGTTTTAAACCCCGAAATTAAAAGCACTAAGTCGGGTGCTGCTTTAATGATAGCTGTGATTTTAATCAGGAGCATGGTATTCCTCGTAGGTCCTGCAGGTCTGGAGGCCTCACTGCACTCATCAACGTATTGCTCTCTTTTTTAATTTCCCACCTGAGTCAAATTCTGCTTTGCTTGTCCCCGGCTCCTACCTCTCCTACTGATCTCCCCCATCAGACCAAGCTGTTAGGATGCACATACTAAAAGAAAATGAAAACAGTATAAGTAATTAATTTCAATAGCATCAATATTCCTGTCATGAGTGACAATCACAGGCAGGGAGAACCAGTACAGGAAGTCTCAGTGAGGGAAGCACAGTGAGGGAATATGTGTAGGAAGATAGATGGGAAGAGTGAGAGAAGCATTGTTTACTCTTTCCCTGCTCTCCGTCTCTGTCTTCTTGTCTTTTTGAAGAAGACCGCTGGCACAAAGGAACTTTTCCCCTGCAATTAAGAAGGGCTGCAGACGCTCAACGTAATTAACGCCACACATTGCTGCTGTCACAAAACTCTGTTTGCCCTGCGGTCATAAAAAAAAAACACACTGAAGAATATTTAGGGATGAATTATTCAAAATGATTGTTCGCACTCAATTATTCATGGAACCTCAGCGCAGGGAGATTTGCATCTCGGTGCTGTAAATATTATTAATCTTGCCAATTACTAAATTCTCTGCTGCTCCAAATTCTTCAATTGATGTTCCAAATGTGCGAGGCATTTTATAGCCTTTAATGTTTAAGTGGCTCGAAATGAATGTGGTGCAGCTATTACAAGTCATCTGGAAAAATAATCAGGTTCTGTTGAACGAGATTTTTCACAGTGTCTGACACAGAGCTAGCCCACAAAGCTGCCAAGTGCAACTCAGTCGCACATCAAATTCTGCTCTGGCCCACACTGCAAAAGCTATTAGTTTCATAATGAAAGACTGACACCTTGTAAAACTGATATGTTAGTTTGGCTTATTTTCCTTCTTGTGGTGTTCCTATATGTCATGTTCTGTCTGTGTTCTTGAAATCTTTTGGGTATTTTTTTGCAATCAGTTTTCTTTGTTCTCCTTAGGCTGAAACATACCTCATCTCAATCATAACAACACAGTGAAAAGCTACCGTCATTAAGCCACCTTTCTGCCAAGGTTTATATCAGAATTAACTCAATTTATGGTACAGTCAGAATATTACAGGAAAAGACAACATTACCATCACCAGAAACTATGGCAGCAGGTCTGGATTCAGACCTGGAGATGTAGGTATGACTGGCTGACAGATATTACCATGGAAGTGTTAAAAGAAAAAATCATTTTTGGTGTGTCTTGAAGTGAAGAAATAGGGTGAAACATACAGAAATAAAAACACAAACTCAAAATATGTTTTTCATAATGTCATTATGTTGATGCATTCATGTGACATTCCTATTCTTGCATTTCATAACAAAGATTGAGCAAACACCTTGGTCAACATTTGTCTGCAATGTGGAGTAACATATAAAGGTTTGAGAGTTTTCATTTTGGGATGTGGATGGAGAAATTGCTGCCATCACCTTAATGTCTTTGAGTCTTTTTAAAGAAAGTACTGCTCACCCAATGCCTCTGTGAATCTTTCCTGTATGGAACCATTGACAAATCTATTTCTGCCATTAAATTTGAAAACTCGGTTTTTCCATACAGGAAGTACTCTTGGGTCTATGATTCTGTGTGTGCTTTTGTCCCTTTTCTGGACAAACCCATTGATGGAGCTATTGCTGCAATTAACTGCTTACATTCTTTATTTTTGTTTCCATAGAAATAATGTGTGACTAATTGCTGTGGTGTCATCTGTTTTTTCCAGAATGATGTAACAGACAGAGGTATTGCAGCCATTACCTTTAGGATCTCTTTCTCATAGAAAGTACTCCAGGCCCAGTGCTTAAATTCTTTCTGTCTCCTTTCTGTCCTCTCAGTCCCCAGCAATTCACAGCAGATGGCCACTCATACTGAGCCTGGTTCTGCTGAAGGTTTCAGTATTGTATGTAAACAAGGATATGAGCTAAATTTGGACTGAACTTGACTGTATAATTGAGCAAGAATGAGATTATCTTCTAAATTGCCTTCAGTTAACCTTTGTTGTGAATTGACACTACATAAATAAACTGAATTTATCTGAACATGGAATCATAAACTCAAAGCCTTTTATAACACTTATATTAAATTTGTTTAATTACGTTCTTGTGCTTTCAAAGATGGCAACACACAAATGCAGATTTTGATATTTTTTAGCAAGATTTTGGTTTTAAAAAAATATAGAACCTTTATAAAATAGGATTTATCATCAGATGACTGTCGCTGCCATGACGAGACTATGTCACCCTAGCCTTCCTTCTTTCTCCTTCTTTCCACTTTCATTAGTTTTTGCCCAGCCTATGGATGTGCTTGGGGTCATTGTCTTGCTGCATGACAGAGTTGGAACATATCAAACAAGTTCCTGGAGGTATAGCATAAAATGAGATGGAGTGACATCCATGTGGCTTTAGCATGGCTGTTTTTTTTTTTTTAAGGTCACTGACTTTGCCTGCAGCAAAGCACACCAAGCCATCACTGATCGTCACCCATTGTTCATAGCTGGTGCTTCACACAGAGGCGGCCGACTTTCATCGATTTATCAGAGAACATAAACATAATGTTGAAACCAGAGATCATAAACTCTGCCCATCCATACAAATGTGACCAGTGTGAATGTTCTCTAGCATAAATGATATACAACTTTGCATACTTAGTATATTAAACCTAAAGGCTAACATTGGTCTTTGAATGAAATAATGAAAAATGCAACTTTAGTCGGGGGTATTTAATTTTTAGTTATTTCTCAGGAACGATGGTATCCGTTCCACTTAGTTTCAAACAAAGAACATCACTTAGTTGCATCATTCACATTTATTGCATTAGGTTTTAGGTACATCAGTCTGTTAGGATTTGTGATTTCCTGTTAAGTCAGAAATTCATATATTTTTAAAATAAACCTTTTACACCAATTATCATTAGTCCCTTCAAGGATATGCTTGGAAGAACTCATTAATTGAAAGCTTTCAGTAAAAATGGATATTTAAAATTAAACTGTCCTATTTTCAATACTTTATGATGTGCAGATTAAATAATAATTTTGTGTGAAATGAATTCCCTTGGTTTTTATTACTGAATACCAAGCTACAGTGCCTTGCATAAGTGTCCAGACCTCTTGACCAAACCTCTTTCTTACATTTTTCCACGTTACAGCCACTCATTTGAGTGTATTTTATTGGGATTTTATTGCTATTTTTTTTTATTTGTTTTTACCGAAAACAGTGCTACAGAGTAGCACTCAGAATTGTTGTCTGGGTGCCAAGAAGAAGCCCAACAGATTTACTTTCACAAGTGGAGCTATCAGCTAACGGTATAATGCTCTGCTTAATATTTATTAAAAAAATTTTTTTAGAAACTGCTTTGGGATTATTTCAATTGCAATGAACACATACAGGTGTTGGACAATGAAACTGAAACACCTATCATTTTAGTGTGGGAGGTTTCATGGCTAAATTGGACCATCCTGGTAGCCAGTCTTCATTGATTGCACATTGCACCAGTAAGAGCAGAGTGTGAAGGTTCAATTAGCAGGGTAAGAGCACAGTTTGCTCAAAATATTGAAATTCACACAACATTATGGGTGACATACCAGAGTTCAAAAGAGGACAAATTGTTGGTGCACGTCTTGTTGGCGCATCCGTGACCAAGACAGCAAGTCTTTGTGATGTATCAAGAGCAATGGTATCCAGGGTAATGTCAGCATACCACCAAGAAGGACGAACCACATCCAACAGGACTAACTGTGGACGCAAGAGGAAGCTGTCTGAAAGGGATGTCCGGGTGCTACACCATACTTATAAATTACTGTGGTCTAAAACCAGGTGTTTCAGTTTCATTGTCCAACCCCTGTATATGGAAACAAAAAGAAAAAAAGGACAAGAAAGAGAGAGAGGTGGGGCAAAAAGGAAAAAGGGAGAGAAGTAGAAAATAATAGAGGAGAGAAAGATGGTGAAGAGAATACAAGATAACACCATAGAAGACTGCTTCTACACCTGCAGAAACAGAAATAACAACAGCATTGTTGCTGAAAGGTGCACGGTACTAATGAATACAAGATGTATTTACTGGTAAAATATTTGTATCTGTTAACACCTGAATCTAAACACTGAGGGGGTAAGTGTGACAGTGCTTGTGTATATAAGGTACTCGTACTTATCGTCTTCCGCTTTATCTGGGACCGGGTCGTAGGGGCAGCAGACTCAGCAGGGACACCCAGACGTCCTTCTCTCCAGACACCTCCTCCAGCTCCTCCGTGGGGAGCCCAAGGCTTTCCCGGGCTGGCCGAGAGACATAGTCCCTCCAGCGTGTCCTGGGCCATCCCCTGGGCCTCCTCCCGGTGGGATGTGCCTGGAACACCTCCTGAGGAAGGCGTCCAGGAGGCATCCATTATAGATGCCCGAGCCACCTCAACTGGCTCCTCTCGATGTGGAGTAACAGTGGCTCTACTCCGAGCCCCTCCCTGATGGCCGAGCTCCTCACCCTATTTCTAAGGGAGTGCCCGGCCACCCTATGGCAGAAGTTCATTTCAGCCGCTTGTATCCGGGATCTCATTCGTTCGGCTATAACCCAAAGTTCATCGCCATAGGTGAGGGTAGGAATGTAGACCGACCGGTAAATCAAGAGCTTCGCTTTTTGGCTCAGCTCTCTCTTCACCACAACGGACCAGCACAGAGCCCCCATTACTGTGGCAGCTGCACCGATCCGTCTGTCGATCTCCCCTCCATTCTTCCCTCACTCATGAACAAGATCCCCTCCAACCTGAAGAGGACCAGCCACCCCTTTCCGGTCGAAAACCATGGCCTCAGACTTGAAGGAGCTGATCTTCATCCCAGCCACTTCACACTTGGCTGCGAACCGCCCTAGCATATGCTGTAGGTGTTGGCTAGAGGGGGCCAGCAGGACCAAGTCATCTGCAAAAAGAAAAGACGAAATCCACTGGTCCCCAAACCAGACCCCGTCCGGCCCTTGGCTGCGCCTAGAAATCCTGTCCATAAAAGTTATGAACAGGACCGGTGACAAAGGGCAGCCCTGCTGGAGTCCAACATGCATCGGGAACAGGTCTGACTTAGTGCCGGCAATGCGGACCAAACTCCTGCTCCGCTTGTACAGAGACCGGATGGCCCTTAATAAAGGGCCCCCAATTCCAACTCCTGGAGCACCCCCCACAGGGCACCACGAGGGACACAGTAGAATGCCTTCTCCAGGTCCACAAAATACATGTGGACACGGTTGGGCAAACTCCTATGAACCCTCGAGTACCCTGTAGAGGGTATAGAGCTGGTCCAGTGTTCCACGGCTGTGACAAAAACCACACTGCTCCTCCTGAAGCCGAGGTTCGACCTTCCGCTGGACTCTCCTCTCCAATACCCTGGTGTAGGCCTTACCAGGGAGGCTGAGGAGTGTGATCCCCTGTAGATGGAACACACCCTCTGGTCACCCTTCTTATAAAGGGTGACCACCACCCCAGTCTGCCAGTCCAGAGGCACTGTCCCCAACTGCCACGCAATGTTGTAGAGGTGTGTCAACCATGACAACCCTACAACATCCAGAGACTTGAGGTACTCAGGGCAGATCTCATCCACCCCCGACGCCCTGCCACCACAGCGCTTTTTAACCACCTCATTGACTTCAGCCTGAGTGATGAAAGAGTCTAAACCTGAGTCCCCAGCCTCAGTTTTCACTAGGGAATGCGTGATGGCAGGATTGAGGAGATCCTCAAAGTTCTCCTTCCACCGCCCGATAATGTCCCCAGTTGAGGTCAGCAGCCTCCCATCCCCACTGTAAAAAGTGTTGGCGAAGCACTGCTTCCCCCTCCTGAGGCGCCGGACAGTTTGCCAAAATTGCTTCGAGGCCAACCGGTAGTCCTTCTCCATGGCATCATAGAACTCCTCCCAAGCCCGGGTTTTTGCCTCTGCCACAACCCGGGCCGTGGCATGCTTGGCCTCACGGTACTCGTCAGCCGCCTCAGGGGTCCTTGTTGGGACCCACAGCCATGGATTTCAACATTAAACTCCGGTACATACTTTTCTGGAACTTTCAAAATAAATTGCATTTAACAGACTTTCAGCACAACTTCAGAAGGGGGAAGGGGGGTAACAGAGGACTTCCCATGATGCCACTGCCCGCATAAAACCCCCCACCTTCCCACAAGTCTTTCTCTTCCACACCATTGACCATCAGGATAGGAGGGGAACAAAGCGCACTGATGTCTCTTTGCTGGCAAACAGACATAAACTCTTCAAACTGGATCCAAGAGTGTCATACGATCATTGATCATATGCACAAGATAAGTATGAGTGGAGCACTGTTTGTGTACCCGGTGATTTCATTCATGAACGGGGAAATTAAGGTGTAAGAGTTGCTTACCTTTTCTCTCCGAAGCCCCCACAGAAGCAAAACTGTGTCGCAGAGAAATCCCCAGTAGAGAAGCTGTCTCTACAAGCCGAGCCTGAAGGAAGGACAACGGCCTGCACCACCGTGTTTACGATAACGAACAGCTGGTTGACGGACAGAACGAGCTGTCTTTCAAGCCATAGCTCCGGAGGTCAGGTTAGCTGAAAGCTAACCGCTTGTTGACTGTGGACGTTTATTCAAACTTCACCCTTGGACAACGTTTCTTCACCATGGTTCATGAGGTTAGGTGTTTTGGACAGAGACAGATTAACAGTTAGGATGAAATGATCTGAACGTTTCTATGAAGTTTGGTTTTGTGAAACTAGGCTACCTTAGTGCTAGCAGGCTATCTGCAGCAAACGTGCCGGTTTGTGTTCTTTGTATGTTTTTAAAGTTAAGACAAACTTTTTTTAAAGGGTGATTTAAACAGAACATTGATCATAACGCGCATAATGCATAATGCTTATGCATTTAACCCTTATATTAACCCTGGTATTTTAAAGGTATGTGTTTGTTTCTGGTGCTAAGCTATTAGCTTCTTTTGTTAGCTCAACTGCTAACCGGTAAGAACACGTGCTTGCTACTAAAGAGTATTTAAACACCATTAAGCCCATTTCTCCAGAAAGATTTGGCTCGTTTCCAAAATATTCCCATAATAATATTTCTTCAAATATTATTTGAATAAATGAAGGCAGCTAATTGGACACCGTTGAGAATTAGTCATCCAGAAGGTTGGTTTTATTCAGAAGATCATTCTTTAAAATATTATTTAATTAAAATAATATTTTATCTGATCTTGCATTGTGAAGGGTTGTCTAAATGTTGCTGATTATTTCCGAAGTTGGATCCAAGACTAACTTAACTTCACTTCCAGATTCTTCAAGATAATCCTTGGTTCTCAGACATAAACATTGCATGGTAATGTTGCATCACTCTTTTGGTCATAATTTCCAATCATATTTAATCAACTTGTTTATATTGTACATAGCCCATTAGTCTCCCTTATTCTTTAATTCTGCTTGGTAGTTCAGTTGGATTGTTTTATCCTAGTAAAGAGTTTGTTGATTGAAATATGTTTGACTTTGAGATGACTTATTTTGTTAATAAATTCTTGTATTTTAAGAAATGTGTGAATTCATTCATATGTGCAGAGTTTATGCAATAATGTCAGAGCTCGTCTCACACCTTTCTACTTTGTCCTAATACCATCGCCTTACTGGGCTGGTATTCACAGGACAACCCTTAACAAACCGAAATATTATTTGATGAAATATTAATATTAAATATTAAATAATATTCTCAGATTCATAATCACAACAGTCCCACAAGCCCACCATAGCCGATAGGATTCCTTCTTCAGCTTGACAGCGTCCCTTACTGCCGGTGTCCACCACCAGGTTTGGGGATCGCCGCCGCGACAGGCACTGCAGATCTTACGGGCAGCAGCATCGACAATAGATGCAGAGAACATGGTCCACTCGGACTCTATGTCTTCAACAACCCGCAGAATCTCTCCCAGAGGTGGGAGTTGAATACATCCCTGGCTGAGGGCTCTGCCAGACATTCCCAGCAGACCCTCACTATGCACTTGGGCCTGCCAAGTCTGTCCGGCTTTCTCCTCTTCCAGCGGATCCAACTCACCACCAGGTGTTGATGACTGGACAGCTCAACCCCTCTCTTCACCCGTGTGTCCAAAACATGCGGCCGAAGGTCTGATGATACGAAAACAAAGTCGATCATCGA
Source organism: Girardinichthys multiradiatus (assembly GCF_021462225.1). Taxonomy (NCBI): domain Eukaryota; kingdom Metazoa; phylum Chordata; class Actinopteri; order Cyprinodontiformes; family Goodeidae; genus Girardinichthys; species Girardinichthys multiradiatus. The sequence continues at coordinate 4,406,058 of NC_061811.1, forward strand.
CCTGCCTAGGGTGTCCTGGTGCCAAGTGCACTGATGGACACCCTTATGCTTGAACATGGTGTTCATTATTGACAATCTGTGACAAGCACAGAAGTTCGTAGGCTGAAACGACAGTTAGAGACCTGTCCCCAAAACGAGAGCTGGGGGCAACAAGCAAACCCACCCCAGCACGCCGCCTCTCCCTGTGGGCCACTCCAGAGTAGAAGAGAGTCCAGCCCCTCTCGAGGAGAAGGGTTCCAGAGCCCACGCTATGCGTGGAGGTGAGCCCGACTATTTCTAGTTGATATCTCTCGACCTCCCGCACAAGCTCAGGCTCCTCCCCCCCAGTGAGGTGATATTCCACATCCCTAGAGGCAGCCTAAGCATCCGGGGAGCGGGCCACCGAGGTTTTCACCTTCGTCCGCCGCCCAATCCTCTTTGCCCCGGTCCCTCACGGTTCCCCTTGCAGGTGGTGGGCCCACAGGCCCCGCTGGCAGCTGTCTACACCGGAATAGATCCAGCCATGGACACAGACACCCCAGACCCCAGGGCGCATTACTCCCCAAGAATAGGCACCACAGAGCCAGGGGGCCAAGGCCCCAGCAAGCAGTGAGCCGGCACACACCAATACACCAGCAGGCAGAGACACCAGCCACTGGCAGGGAGTATGGCGACTGCCCCAGCACCAGCGTATTGCAGGCACCGCCTAAACCCGAGCGACCCCGGCTCAGAACCTAGCCTGGACCCTAGCCCCCAATGACCACTGTCCCTATTCGAAGAGGGAGCCACGTACAAAAGAGTGGTCTACCTGGTCCAAACGAGACTGCGAACCAGAGCCGTCCCAGGCGCCCGAGCATGCCAGCCGCACACACTTTCTCACGGCACACTCTGCCTCACTAAGCAGGCCAGCTGGACAGCCCCTCCACCAAAGTAAAGCCACATCCCAATCACTGCCACACACTGCTTGGGGCCCTGGGAGGGTCTAGGCCGGGGCCTAGTCAGCTGGGGCACTGAAACCAGGGACCGAGATCCTAAAAAATCCAAACAATCCTGAGAGAGCCAAAACGCCAGCACTAATCCATCCCCAAGACCTGACTCCCAACCCCTGCCCAAACCCCAACCAGAAGGCCTGCTCTTTCTCCCCGCCTCCAACCCCAGACGGCAAAAAACGAACTGGGATGTGGAAAGACCCCATGCCTACCTCCGACCGCTCAAATCTGGTGTTAATGCGTGTTGTTGTAGAGTGCATTTAAAAAGAAAAAACAAGTTTGGATTAGGGTCTGCCCTGCCCCCCACCCTAGAATCCTCAATGTCTACATGCAACTTAACCCTTAGAGGTGGGCGCAGGCACCAGAGGTGATGTTAATAAGCCTCTGGATGTCATTGAGCGTGCCCACCCCCAAGGCCCTACATGTGTGTGTGTCATGAAAATTTTATAAGTTAGAGTGTTTGAGTTAAACATTAAACATTAAAATTGGGGCCCAGGCATCCATGGGACCGTGCAGATGGAAAACCCTTGCGGCACTCCACCTGCTGGCCGGCCCAGCGCAACATGGGGCAGAGTGCCCAGTCCCCGATGTCCCCAAGCCCAGCACCGGACCAGTGCCACAACTAGGTCAGCAAAGAAATTAAAAGCACCCCACACCAACAAGTGGTGTAGTTGTATATCCCTTAATACACAACTGCAGTTGTTTATTAAGGGAATTGTGGAAAGAACAAGTAATTGGAAGAACAGTATATTTTAACCAATTTATGGAATAATCTAAAACTCTTGAGAAAGAATTAATCAATCCAATTAGCTGAGAGAGAGGTTTGTGTTTATTAGGATTTTAGGTGACAGATCATCATAAAACAGTGAAGTAGAAGCAAGACTACAGATTTTACACTATTTATTTAGGATTTTGCAGGATATTTTTTCAATGCAGTTACAGCTGAATGTCTTTTCCACCAGCTTTTCAAAACACCTAAATCTCAGTCGCATTTGATGGAGAGCATCTGTTAACAGAAGGTTCTAAGTATTAAAAAAACATTTGTAATTGGATTTAGGTCTGGACTTTGACTGGGCCTTTCAAACACATTAATATTACATTACATGTTTGCTGTTTTCTCTGTATGGCTTATGCTAATCTACAAAGGGGACCTTTTATTTCAACTCTGGCCTTCTTCTTGCCTCAAACTAAATCAATAAGGCCAGATTTGCAGTGCCTAATCAAAATAGTTTCTGACTGGAGCTGTGGATCTCTGAAGCTCCTCCAGAGATACCATGGGCCTCTTGGCCTGTCAGTTTAGGTGGATGGCCATGTCTAGATAGGTTTGCAGTTGTACAAATGTATGAGACACTTTTCTCATTTAAATTTGTTATATTAGGGATAATTATTATAATTATTATAATTATAATTTGTGTTTAACTTCACAATGATGCACTACCTTGTAATGGTTTAAGGGGTGTGAATACTTTTGAAAAGTACTCTGTTTATGTTTATGTACCACCTTACATATCTCCATATTTGAGGAGGATGTCTGGATTTTCTGATGAAAATTAAAAGATAAATCATATTTCTCCTATTTTAGCTTCTCTTCATTGGCTCCCTGTTAAATCCAGAATAGAATTTAAAATTCTCCTCCTCACATACAAAGCCCTTAATGATCTAGCTCCATCATACATCAGAGATCTGATTGTTCCATATGTTCCTAACAGAGCACTTCATTCTCAGACTGCAGGTTTACTGGTGGTTCCTAGAGTCTCTAGAAGTAGAATGGGAGGCACATCCTTTAGTTATCATGCTCCTCTCCTGTGGAACCAGCTCCCAGTTTTAGTCCGTGAGGCAGACACCCTGTCTACTTTTAAGGCTAGGCTTAAAACTTTCCTTTTTGATAAAGCTTGTAGTTAGAGTGGCTTAGGTTATCCTGAGCTATCTCTGTAGTTATGCTGCTATAGGGTTAGGCTGCTGGAGGTCAGTGACCACTTTCACCCTCTTTGCTACATTCTCACACTACTCTCCAATGTTGCATTATTTGCTGTTATTTCAGCTTTTAACTTTGTTCTCTCTCTTTTTTCTCTTCCTAGAAGCTAAACCTGGCCTGACTCTACCTGTGAGTTTTTCCTCTCCACTGTCGCTACATGCATGCTCAGTATGAGGGATTGCAGCAAAGTCAACGCTAGTGACTGTCCACTGTCTCTACATGCTCATCCAGGAGGAGTTAATGGTGGAATTCACTGACTGGATGCAATCTGCTGGGCTTCCTTTGATAGAAAAATGTTTTAACCAATTTGAATAAATAACTGAATCTGACTGCACTGTTCAATGGTTAGGATTAATTGGAATGTATGTACCTGACTTTTGGGAAGTGCCTTGAGACAACATGTGTTGTGAATTGGCGCTATATAAATAAACTGAATTGAATTTAATTGTACTGTTGTCTGGCTGTCATGAAATTGCATCAGAGCACCGAGAAACCCTTTTAGCCAGTACACCATGAATGGGGTCTTGTTCATGAGTGAGGGAAGAATGGAGCGGGAGATCGGCAGACGGATCGGTGTGGCTGCCACAGTAATGGGTGCGCCGTGCCGGTCCATTGTGGTGAAGAGAGAGCTGAGCCGAAAAGCGAAGCTCTTGATTTACCGGTCGGTCTACGATCCTACCCTCACCTATGGCCATGAACTTTGGGTCATGACCGAAAGAACGAGATCCCGGATACAAGCGGCTGAAATGAGCTTCCTCCGTAGGTTGGCCGGGCACTCCCTTAGAGATAGGGTGAGGAGCTCGACCATCCGGGAGGGGCTCGGAGTAGAGCCGCTGCTCCTCCACATCGAGAGGAGCCAGTTGAGGTGGCTCAGGCATCTATACCGGATGCCTCCTTGACGCCTTCCTCGGGAGGTGTTCCAGGCACGTCCCATCAGGAGGAGGCCCAGGGGACGGCCCAGGACACGCTGGAGGTACTCGGCTGGCCTGGGAACGCCTTGGGCCCCCCCCGGAGGAGCTGGAGGAGGTGTCTGCGGAGAGGGACGTCTGGGCGTCTCTGCTGAGTCTGCTGCCCCCGCGACCCGGTCCCGGATAAAGTGGAAGATGATGAGTACGAGTACGAGTACCATGAACGGCTAAGCATTCTGAAAGGATAATTGTCTCAAACCTTTCTGCCTGTTGCTTCTTGGTCTCAGGTGAGTTTGAGAGGGACACTAAATCATACGATTAGCTCTTCTAATTGGTCTGTGCTTAATTAGAATGGGGAGTCCCCATGTACGTAAACCCTTTGAAATAAAGTTGCTGACACATTGTAACACATTGTTAATACACACACACATACATACACACACACACACACATTGACTGTAAAGACAAACTAAGGGAATGTAATTTCCTTTGGACCATGATGTGCTTATTCCAACCCTTTCTTTTTATCTATCTTCCACTCATTGCCCTGCAGGCTGCAGAGTTATGTGTCATTTCATAATCCTTTGCTGGCTAAATTACATTAAGAATTTCTTCTCATTAATTAGAACTGCTATTGACAGCACCTGAGATAAAACAGATTAGAAGTGCTGTGAGTGAAATCACAGAGCACAAAGTACCAGCATCAGCAGTTTCCATGTCTGTGTGGGTTCGTGGGAGTGTGGGGAAGCAGCATGAGAGGATAGAGCGGCACAGTTAGGATCTGTGCATGTTTTTTTGTCTATAGATGGTGCTGCAGCTATGGATATTGCCAGTTTCACTACAGAAAGCTAAATCTTAACACATCTTCTTTAAGAGTTGCTTTATTCACAACATAAAGGTAATTTCAAATTTTTCTGTAACCTTCAGTGTGCCTAAAGCACGAGGACTCTACAAAAAAAAAAAAAAAAAATGGCCTGAAGCATTTCAGGCTTTTCTCCCCTTGACTAATGACATCATTAGAAATTACATTTGCATAATGGCTGGCCAGTCTGTATCAAAAGTTGCAGGAGGAACTTTTCATGTGGCTCATCAAATACAAAAATCGTTGTATAATCATTGGATTTGAGAGAGTTTGACAAGGGGAGCAGATTGTGATGTAGGCTGGGAACAGAGGATCTCTAAAACTGCAGCTCTTGTGTTCTGGGTCTGGAGTTAATGAAGGTATTGCTGGTTATGACAGAAAAATTACTATTTTTAAAACATTAAAACTTGAGGAATATCAGGTAAATCCCAGTGGAAAAACATGTTGTTCTTCTAAAGCCATAGGTTAGTTCAAGCAGGTCCTTCATGAATGAACAAATCTTTGTCTCTGGACACATTAATGACAGTATCTAGCTGTTGCTGTGCAAGGCTAAACGGAGACTGGCTGAAACTCTGTTTCTTGGTATGCTGCAGCACCCCCACCCTTGTTCTCTCACAAAGTGCTTGATCTAAAGTGGAAGATTAAGTTTGTCTCCCTGTGAGTGATGAAGTGCCATTTCCCCCCTGATTCTCTATGACTATGTCAGATGTTTGATTCTCAGATAGGCTCCTCTCCTGTCTCCCAAGAACAATTTGGACAATGGATTTTTACATCTGGGAACACTTGTTCAATACAGTTTCCCAGATTTTCATGGATGGATGGATGAATGGATAAAAACTGGGTAATATTAAAAATGTCTGGAGAAATCAGCGGGTGACTGGAGTCAGTTGATTACCAGCTTGCACTCTGAACTATGAAAAAGTCTGAACTTTTTATGATCAGTGAACATATTATGTAAGCTAAAAACAACACTGCATTGTGGAAGTTGTTACAGAGTGAAGAGCTACAAAGTTAGCTATTTTCAGTATTAGTAAGGTTCTATGTTTTGATAGCAGGTGGCGTGACATCACCTCGGTTCGTAAAATAAATATTTAATGACTGCTCACTAAAGGAGTGGAAGAAAATATTTGGAAATCTGGTATTTTTCATATTTTTTCATATTATTGAAGACAATTTGGAATGGGCTAAAATCATTATCAACAGATCCAAGATTTATAAAAACTGGAGACTCTGAGTATTTTGATAGACTTGGAGTATTCCTGTAAACTGCTTTTTAAAATTAAACTGACCGATGAATAATAAGCATAATTAAATTTTTTTTACTTATTTTTCTGTTATTTAATGCAGTAAAATGATGATGTCAGACAATAAGATGTGTGTTAGGGACAGTGATTGGTCAGTGACTGCTCCCTTTTGCTTTGTTTCACACCTATGACCTTGAAATACTACACCAGATAACCCTAGACTTGCACCATAAAGTAAATTATCAAGAGTCATCATCATGCATGCAGTCATACATGTGAGTCTTATTGTTAACCCAGCACCCCACCTTGTTATTCCTATTGTCTGCATCTCGCTGATGGCTAAAGTCCTCTGTCGGGCAACCATTTGAAGAACAAATGTACTTTCTACTAATCTCATAAATGTTCTGTGTCTCCTCTCCTCTGTCCCTCACCCCTCCCACCCAATGATACCGGCATGTAATAAACCACTTAAATAAACCTTTCAACCAAGGAAGTTTTACTCTGACTTGGTTCAACCTCTCCACCACCCCGACCCCCTCTCATGCTTGTGATTTCCACTAGGAATGCTTTATTTGAATCCTTCATTACATGAGCTGTCCCAAAGCCTTGAAGGGCGGTTTTAATATGTGAATCCTCTGCGCTGCAGAGTGTGAAACAAGTATGAGGCACAGTGAAATATATTGACATTAATGAGCACAAATGCATTTCACTGGGCCACTTGTTGTGGAGTCGTCAATACAGGTTGGCATTACTGTGGAGTAAGTAACTGCTGTTGTGACAAGGAAGGCTTATTTTACAATTTTAGCTACAGTTATGGAGGAGAACTGAACTTGTCAATGAAACAATAATTCTTTTTCTCTTGTTTATTAGTTAAAGTCTGCCTCTCACTACTATTGAGAAGCCTATATAACCACCTTTCAATCTCATATTTGTTCCTGTATTTTCAGTGCTGTCCTGTTACTTATTATTGTCATAGGCCAAAGATGACCCTGGTGTTAACCTTGGTCAGACGTCTGAGCACATTCAAATGATTTTTACTTTATTTAGACTTATTGGTGTAGTTTGAAAATGGTCTTTGTTTCTGAGTATAGTTCATGTTGATGTAGAGTTTTCTTTGGCACTTACATTGTTTAAACAATATACACTCACCAGACACTTAATTGAATAAACTTGTTCAGTTGCCTGTTTACATAAATATCAAATTAGCCAATGACAAGGTAGCAATGCAATTAGACATGGTGAAGATGACTTATTGAAGTTTAAACTGAGCATCACAATGAGAAAAAAAAGGAGATTTAAATAAATAACAAAATGCCATTGTGGTAGATGAGTGTTTCAGCAACTGCTGATCTGTTAAGATTTTTAAACGCAACCATTTATCAGGTTTTCAGAAAATTATCCAGAGAAAGAGAATATATTCAGTGAGCTGCGGTTGTATTGACATAAAAAGCTTGTTGATATTAAAGATCAGATCTGCAGACTGGTTTGAGCTTATAGAAAGGAAACCACAATTCAATTAAGCACTCAATGAAAGTACGCAGGATCCCATTTTTGAATGCACAATACAAACACTGAAGTGGATGGGGACCGTCAACAGAAGACTACACCAGGTGGCACTTCTGTCAGCTCAGAGAATGACACTGACAAAAGACTTAGGACTGTCCCATAAGAGATTGTGTTCCCTTATCATCCCGTCTGGAATAAACTCTGCAAATAAGTCCCTTTCTTTTTATCTGTTGTGTACTTATAGTTGTTCCTGGCTGGGATCCAAGGACTTATTCCTCCAGACATCCAAGTTTGTTGGACAGACAAATGTTGCCTCCTCATTCGCCCTCATTAGAGTAACCCTGTGTGGAGGCCCCTTCAACAGAAAGATAAGGAGATGGACATTTATCTGGACTGCTGGGTGTGAGCGCGAGGTACATAGAGCAAAAAACTGATGCTTCCAATCCGACATGAAGTGACAAAATTCTGTTACTCTGCTAAACTGGACTGAATGGGTAAGATGTGGGTGAAAGAACTTTAAGCACGTTAGATCTGATCAGAAATCATTCTGATTTCTGATATGACAACTCATGCAAGGTTTTATGAAAGTCTAATGAAGTCTGGATAACATTTGAGCTTAATCTGTTGAATAATAAGATTAATCAATGTTCATTTTACTGTTTGTTCATGTTTATTAAGCTAAATTTAAAGATTCGTTTTTTGGCAAAAATAAATCTGGGAATTCTAAGATGAAAATAACTCAAACTGGTAATTTCAAAAGGGTTGATTCCATATTTATTGACCAACAAACCCTATGATAGAGATCTTCCACCGCTAAGATTAGGTTACTAGTGATTAAACAGTTTCAAACTGCAAACAACAAAAGCAAAGCTGGATTTCTATACCTGTTTTCAGTTTTAACAAATACAAATTTGAGGCAAGCTAAACACATGGAAGATGAGAGACTGAGAAGGCAATGCAGAAGCCCATTTCCAATCCAGCTCTCTGTTTATTCTTGGACATTAACCTTAAAGTCTAAAAGTGACTGCATGAAAGATGTGGCCTAAATCATTCACTTTACCCTGATAATTGTCATTTTAAGTGTGATGCAGTGCATGTGTATTCATTGGCTTTCAAGCATCTTTTTCTAATTTCCATATCTCTGATTAGGGTGTCCAGACATATAGGTACTATCATCATTCATTACCTGCTCTTTTCAGTCTTTCTATTCAAAACTTTCTTTACCTGCACATCTCCTTCCATCTTTTATTGTCATTTCTCTTTCCCCTCTATCACCAGTGAAACTACCTCTCCACCCGGCACCATATGATGTGCCATCATTCACGTCAGGAGAGCCATTCTCTCTCTGAATGGGATCATAATCGGCCCAGCTTTACTTTTAATAGCCCAGGCGACAATACCTTGCTCGTGCATATGGGTAAATGCGTGTGCCTCTTTGTGCGTCTGACACCTCTGTGGCTGCTTCGATGAACATGGGCAGATGTGCCCACTGGAGCAGAACTGCTGGAGCGTGCAGAGACTTAGACATTAATGAGATGGTGACAAACTTCACACTCTCCAATTAAACAGACTGAAGAAAGGCCATTTAAAACAAGGGGAGTGGGAAGGACAAGAAATGAAAAGGATATGTGGAAGAGAACGTAATGCTGGGTAATAATGTAAAAAGGAGGAAGCTAGTTTGTAACAAATTACTGAACACTACAGAAATTCAAGACCTGCAATTCCAGTAATACTGAAACAGTTTTATTGGATATAAGGAACACATATTTCATTACTTTCGAGTTTATGGCCTTAACCCCACTTATTCCCAGAGATATTTTAGAGCTGGCTTTCTTTACAAGCGTTGAGTTATTAAACATTATTGTTTTTTACAACACAGATTTTTCGCTGTTATTAATGTTTCTATTGATTGCATTGGCACATAATTGAATCACATATCTTTCATTGAACTGCATTGCTTTTATTGCTTTTTAAAATATCATAAAATGTTAGGGTAGCATTTAACGGTCTAAGGTCAAATTTCATCTCACGGTGTTACTCTGCAGCAAAGGTTAGCCCCACACCTTTATCTATCAAGAACTAATTCAGAGTCCAGTGGAAGCTATAATTATTCACTCTTTTAAGAAGCCAATAAGTATCTGTTTATAAAGCTGTAGCATGAGCCAATCTTTGAATTTTGACCTTTTACTTGCAGAGACTGTGCTCTCCTGTCCACTTCAACTTGTCTGCTGGATTCTACAATTTAGTCAAAATGAAACATGAATTTAGCTGTTACAGCAGCTTTCTCAAAATAGTAATCCGTTTCCTTAAAAAAAAGTTTTTTTTGACTTTCCTAACTGTTTCAGTACTGTTTTACTCCTATAAAAACCACCATTAATATTCCCAACGCTGGCAATTTGTGGTAGTGTTTAGAAAGAAGTCACTGGGTCCCACATGACAACTCTGTCACAAGCTTTTGCCAATCTGAGTAAGTTGAGAGAATCAGGGGAAAACATTTCGACTGTCAAAACAAAGCTATTCCTATTAAATTATAAAGGTTTTATCAGCCTTTAATTTTGATTATTATCTGGTTTAACCGACCAGATATATGATCTATCTACAGTACAGACCAAAAGTTTTCACACATCTTCTCATTCAAAGAGTTGTCTTTATTTTCATGACTATGAATATTGTAGCTTCACACTGAAGGCATCAAAACTATAAATTAACACATGTGGAATTATATACTGAACAAAAAAGTGTGAAACAACTGAACACATGTCTTATATTCTAGGTTCTTCAAAGTAGCCACCATTTGCTTTCAATACTGCTCCACACACTCTTGGTATTCTGTTGATGAGCTTCAAGGGGTAGTCACCTGAAATGGTTTTCCAACAGTCTTGAAGGAGTTCCCAGAGATGCTTAGCACTTGTTGGCCCTTTTGCCTTCACTCTACGGTCCAGCTCACCCCAAACCATCTCGATTGGGTTCAGGTCCGGTGACTGTGAAGGCCAGGTCATCTGGAGCAGCACCCCATCACTCTCCTTCTTGGTCAAATAGCCCTTACACAGCCTGGAGTTGTGTTTGGGGTCATTGTCCTGTTGAAAAATAAATGATGGTCCAACTAAACGCAAACCGGATGGAATAGCATGCCGCTGCAAGATGCTGTGGTAGCCATGCTGGTTCAGTATGCCTTCAATTTTGAATAAATCCCCAACAGTGTCACCAGCAAAGCACCCCCACACCATCACACCTCCTCCTCCATGCTTCACGGTGGGAGCCAGGCATGTAGAGTACATGGGTGGTTTGTACATTGGTCGTTGTCTTAGCTAGCTGCAGGTTAACCGTCAAAGCGCACAAACCTTGTTATAGCATATTTAGCATGGTTTTGTGAAGTAGTCCGTTAATTAGATTGTTTTTATTTCAGAGTGCGAAAAGAAGTTCGTTAATGCACTCAAAGAATTCAACAAGTTAATATGTATAATTATTTTGCAGCATAAATATAAGCACTAGCTAGTGGGTTAAAAAACACCCACAGCTTGTTGTATGCACATGTTTTGTTATGCGTAATGTGAGTCACTTTCTTCCCCATTACATTGTTTTTGTCGATATACAGACAAGAGTAAAATATGTACGTATGGTAATATGCATCAGTTTTCAACCTGTTTTCTTAGCAGTTTCATGTACACTTAAGCTAAGCTAATGCTGGTGATCTGCAGCTTTAGATTGACAATATTTATAAAAGCAATTAAAACTAAGGAAAATTGAAAAAAACAAGGAACTAAACAAAAAACAAACAAACAAAAAAAACAGGCAGGCCCTGTTAAAAATGTTAACTTCTTAACTTTACTCAACTTTCAGGATACCTACAGGAGCTAAAGAGACAGACAGAGGAGGTTCCTTTGACCTGAACCTAAACCTAAACAGAGGTAAGTTGCAACTCTTGTAAAAATCCAATTTATCATATTGTCTGTTTAAATGAAAGTAATTAAGATTAAAACTAAGATCATTCTGATGATGTTCATGTACTTGACCATTTTATAAAGATGACAATTTCATTTTGGGAAGTGTTCAACCATTAAAATATTTTAGGGGACAAATGTAAACACAGAACTTTAGTTGTGGAGACACTGGTAGAGTTTTCTTTATTACTTTTATGTAGTTTCTTTGTGTATTGGTTTACAATTGCAGATCTGTACAGCTGTTTGGTTGTCTGTTATCCTGTTTTTTTAAGCTGGAGCTTGAATCTGAAATAAAGTTTCTATCTGTCATGTAGGTCTGGACAATAAATCAGTAATATATATCACAATATACACGTGATCAGTATCAATAGGTAGTACGTTTGATAGAATATTCAATATATAGAATATTCTCTGAACTCTGATCCAGAACCACACAGCATTCTGGAGGATGTAGGTGGAGGAAAAGCTTTAGTTACTCAACCTCTCAAGGCCAGCTCAGCTAGGTTGATGGTATCGTTTAACTCACTCACTCACTGGTGAACTAGCAGCAAGCTAAACTTGCGGAGCAGCAGTTTCATGTTTCACCACTGTGCCTCATAACTGTTTAAAAAATAATTATTATTCATTATTCATTAGTTATTGTGTGTAACTGGATGGATGAGATATATGACTTCTTAAAATCACGGGATGTTTCAGAGGAAGTCATACAACGACTGGAAAAGGATAAGGTAGCTAGATTGTTAAGGAAATCAGTACCATTTAGCAGTTATCATACAACACTGTTATATAGACATAGTGAAGACAGATACGTTTTATCATGTGGCCGTTTTTACTGTTTTTTTTCTTCCATTTTTAAAGGTTAAATAACTGTTTTAACAATTTTCTTTCTCTAGATTGACTCCAGTGTCCTTCTGCTCATGACAGATAAGCAGCTTAAGGAGTATCTCCCATCGTATGGTGATCGACTTGCACTTCTTGGATATTGCAGACGGAGGGAAAATGATCCTGCTGGCCGGAAATCAAAACTTTTTGACCGATTGAGAGCCAAGATTTCAAAAAACAAAGGCAACGATCAGAAACACGTGTCAGAAAATGTTAGCATCAGAATGCTCAAAAAAGTATCCGAAAAGTTGAGATAGGATGGCTGAATTCTCAAGATTGGAAGTTTTTTTAAGTTAGGACAAAGAAAGGTGGTGGAACAAGAAAGATTGATGTCAAAGGACTGTAGAAAAAATGAGTTAATTGAAAAGGCAATGGGTTTGTTTTTTCTGTCTCAAAGAAATTCACAGGGAATAATTACAGATTTTGAGGTTGACATGACAGAATTTCAGAAACATTCACTTGATCAACATATTACCGTTGGAGAACTTTATGAACAGACAAAACTACCTGTTTTGCAATTTTACCTAACAACCAAAAAGAAGGACACTGGCAGTGACTCAGAACCAGACAACCCCAGTGGAAATGACCAAGGAGCTTTAAGTTTTTCTACTCACTCTCAGGTTTGCACACCACTGAGTCAATCCAAAGCACCAGACATTGTTGATGTCATATATGTTGGAACCAGCAGTGACCTGACTAACAGCGGCATTGATAACGTTCACCTAGTTTACTATACTGATGACATGGGTGATTTGTCCAATGTCCAAGAACTAGATGCAGCAATCAATGTTGACATTTTAAAAGACAGTGGCACTGTTACCTTTTTCACAGGACACATTCTAACACAGATAGTCTCAGTCTTGATGACACCCTTCCGCTGTCTTCACAGTCATCTAGTCCAGTGCTTTCTTCTTTACACTTTGATTCTTTGGACGAGCCCGTTGTTCAGAGCGAAGGGATTAAAAACATCCTTGTACTTCACCGTGGCCTAATTCTGAAAAAACTAATTTCACATTTTTGTGATCTAAGTGTCACTCAGGAGGACATATGTATTCAAGTGGTGCTTCCTGATGGAAGGCGAGAAAAGGTTGTTGATGATGCTGAATACCTTGAAGTTCACTCAACTTCAAGGTATTCAGAGACGGCCAGTTGCCCACACATGCGGTTGATACCTAGAGTTACCAGTTAATTATGATAACTTTTCAGAGTTTCGACACGAAATAAACAAGGTCCTGGAAAGTAGTGTATGGGTGATGGACTTCAGCTGAAGAACATGTGAGTTTAAGGATATTTTTGGCACTAAACTTTCAAAGTTTAGCATTATCTTAAAAACTGTTTTTTAGCTCATCTTACTTCCACAGTGTTTCTATTTTGCATTGTATTGTTCTCTGGAGTATTTTTAAGACCTGCAATGTCACAGTAGGAACTCTCCTACTGGTGTTTATGTTTTTTTCTGTTAAAGTAATCCAAAGTTAAAGTTTAAAACACAAATTTGAGTTGGCAGTAAAATGTATTTTCTCAATATTTTGGGTTTAATAAATGTTGGGACCCACAGCCATGGATTTCAACATTAAACTCCGGTACATACTTTTCTGGAACTTTCAAAATAAATTGCAAAAAACAGACTTTCAGCACAAATTCAGAAAGGGAGAGGGGGGGGTAACAGAGGACTTCCCATGATGCCACTGCCCGCATAAAACCCCCACCTTCCCACAAGTCTTTCTCTTCCACACCGGTGTTCATCGGGATAGGAGGGGGACAAAGCGCGCTAATGTCTTTTGCTGGCAAAAAGACATAAACTCTTCAAACTGGATCCAAGAGTGTCATAAGATCATGTGATCATATGCACAAGTTAAGAATGAGTGAAGCACTGTTTGTGTACCTGGTGATTTCATTCATAAAGAGGGAAAATTAAGGTATAAGCATTGCTGACTTTCTCTCTGAGCCCTGCAGAAGCAAACGGTGTTCGAGAGAAACCCCTGCAAAGATGCGGTCTCCCAGTCTGGAAGGAAGACAGCAGAGACCCCATCATCGTGTTAACCTGTGTGGTCAGCGGACAGGACGGGACGCCCAGCTACAGCTCCGGAGCTAACCCTTTTGTTCACAGAGCGAACGCACCTTCAACCCCCCCACCCCGCGAAGCTACCGAGCAAACCGCTTGTTGACTGTGGACGTTTCTTCAAACTTCGCCCCTTGGACAACATTTCCTCACCATGGTCAGAGGTTAGGTTTGGGCAGATTAACAGTTAGGATGAAATGATCTGAATGTTTTCATTCTATGAAGTTTGGTTTTGTTTGTGTGAAACTTGGCTATCTTAGTGCTAGCAGGCTATCTGCGGCACACGTGCCCTGTTTGTGTTCTGTGTTTGTGTGTTTTTAAGTTAAGTCAAACTTTACTTGAAGGGGGATTTTAAACACAGAAGATTGCTCAAAACGCGCCGTCTGTGCTTATGCATTTTAACCCTTTTAGTAATGGTATTTTAAAGGTATGTGTTGATTCTGGTGCTAAGCTATTAGCTTCTTTTGTTAGCTCAACTGCTAACCGGTAAGAACATGTGCTTGCTACTAAAGAGTATTTAACAGAAAGGTTGTTAGTTTTCAAGATAGTGAATAATAGTCCCTAAACATCATTTACTACATTTGATAACTAAGTAAACACCATTAAGCCCAATTTCTTCAGAAAGATTTGGCTCTTTTCCAAAATACTCCCTTAATAATATTTCTTCCAATATTATTTTAATAAATAAAGGCAGTTAATTAGACACCGTTGAGAAATGGTCATCCAGAAGGTTGGTTTTATTCAGCAGATCATTATTTAAAACATTATTTTATTAAAATAATATTTTATCTGATCTTGCATTGTGAATGGTCGTCTAAACGTTTGCTGATTATTGCCTAAGTTAGTTCCAAGACTAACTTAACTTCACTTCCAGATTCTTCAAGATAATCCTTGGTTCTCAAACATAAACATTGCATGGTAATCTTGCATCACTCTTTTGGTCATGATTTTCAATCATCTTTAATCAACTTGTTTATATTGTACATAGCCCATTAGTCTTCCTTATTCTTTAATTCTGCTTGGTAATTTAGTTGGATTGTTTTAGAATAGTAAAGAGTTTGTTGATTGAAATATGTTTGACTTGAGTTGACTTATTTTTGTTAATAAATTCTGGTATTTTAAGAAATTTGTCACAGTCTGTTGTTCAACCTGCCTGTTACTAACGTTCTCTCACCCCTATGAGGCGCTGGAGCTGCAGACCGGAGTGTTGAGAGGTGTACGTCGTTGCTTCATCAGCTGGAGGACTATATGAGGGTGGTTCGCTGGCTTTTCTATGCCTGAGTGTTTTGCCTACCGTGGTAGTGTTTACCTGGTCACTATCTGCTGAATTCTGGAAGCTCCACTTGTTTTTCGAGCCTTGATTAATTATCCGTCTATTTCCTTTGTCATAGGCTGTTCACGCCAAGCTGGGGTTTCCTTCTGAACCCACCTCCTGTCAAGACTGGAATCTGCTGCTGCCCTTGCGAGTCCTCCAGCTGGAAGCGCAACCTGTCCACCACTTTGTTACCTGGAACATCAGATCGCTCCAATCGTTTCCGTGAAGGCACTACCACAGACTTGAACCGGCTTCTCCCCCTGGTGGAACGATCGCCTTCCGGAAAGTGAGCATAGGTCTTTGCTTGAATATTCCAATCTGTTCCTCCGCTCACCTCTGTTCTTCTTTTGCAGTCTGTCTCCTGATCGCTCTGACCACCTCGTTCCTGAGTCGAAAAGAAATAAAAGAAAAACTTAATTTACTCTTCTCTGTCTGAGTGTCCTCTGCATGTGGGTCAAGTCGGCCTTAAAAACTATGACAAAATTGTGTGAATTCATTCCATGTGTGTGCTTTAATTTGGAAGATAAC
Source organism: Girardinichthys multiradiatus (assembly GCF_021462225.1). Lineage (NCBI taxonomy): Eukaryota > Metazoa > Chordata > Actinopteri > Cyprinodontiformes > Goodeidae > Girardinichthys > Girardinichthys multiradiatus. Next base: position 4,422,246 of record NC_061811.1, read on the forward strand.
ATTGGTTTTTCACAGTGTGGAAATTTGAGTGTAAATAAGTAAAAAGAAAAGAAATTAAAACTTTCCTGAAGGAAGTTTCATTTGTCTTAAATATTGCGATCAGTCGGAAAAGAAGGTAAAAAGTGAAAAGGGACATTAGAGAATCAAAAAAAAAGTTGTTTTAGAAAGAAGTGTAGTGCATGTTATGAAAGGAAGTGACAGGCAGGGGGACAACTGACTGACTGACTGATAATATTTCTTTGTGCAAAATCTGAACCTATACTAAACTTTTCTTCTGCCTCTCTCACACACAAATACACACATATATGGGATTTGAGTTCAACATCTGCGTTTTTGAGTTTGGATTTTAGAAACCTGCCCTTCTCCATGGCTACTCCGCCAGAGACGCTTCTCCAGCACAGCCTGAAAGAGAGAGATCTGCCTTCCTGTCTGCCTGCTTGTTGCAAATCGCAGTGTGAGTTTCCACAAAAACGAAACTCAGAAGAAGTCTGGACCCACTGAGATGGACAACGATCCATGCTGTTTGCAAGAGTCAGAAGAGTGAATGCACTGGATTTATATTGAAAGCACATCTTATGCGGGCAGAAAAGAAAGAGGCCAAAGTTTCTTGTTTCTCCCTCCTGAAAGAAGTTAAACTGGACAAAGAATGATTGAATGTCTCACCAACAGACCTGGGAAAGGCCTGGTTGTTTTTTGGACTGATAGAGAACTGTGTGCCATGACAGTCTGACTCTGGAGCGATTTAGAAACTGATGGGGGTAACGTACAAACACACACACATTTGCATAAATCTTTTCCTATTTTCTGCAACGAAGAACGCTTATTAACCGCTGCTCATGTGATGCTTGCTTGACGTTGACAGATATAGCGGGTAAAATATTATTTTAGGGTTAGAAAAGTATCTTCAAAAGGGTGATAAATTAGCTCATTTGATACTTTCCGGTTAATTCTTTCAGAGAAACAAGTTCTCTTTCATCGTGGAATATTCAGGTTAAATTATTCTAGTTATTAAAAGTTATTAAAAAGCAGAGGAAGTTACATCTCCAAAACTCAGCAGTAACCATGTGTTACCATGTTATTCTCAGGACACATCTCATGAAGGAGCATTTTTAAAACCCAGCGCATGCGTAAAACCTGATGGGTTTCTCTTTCAGGTATTATTTTCTGTTGTCAGAGTTTGTATCCCATAAATCTAATGGGTAGAGATGTCATTAAAACAGTCTTAGTTCTACTGCAGATGGTCTTCATACAGTCTCTGACACAGTATTTACAGTTTGGTGCAGTTTTTGTCCACAAGTGTTAACTGAGGCTTGTCGAAAGTACAAATTCATTGTTTTTCACAGCAGCTGCTGGGAAGAGGTTATATTAGTTTTTTCTTCCCTCTTCTGATTCATGCAGCGTGTTGATAAACACTGTACCTTATATCAGGTCCTGACAAAAACTATGAAAGGCTTGGTTCTGCAGTTTCCTTTTTTCTCCCTTTGGAGAAGGAAAGGAAACCTAATCAGTTCTGTGTTGCATAGAAATATTAAAACACTTGTTTTCTAAGATATCACCAGCTAAAACTTTTGAGAGTAATTGGTTTTGTTAAACACATTTTCCTTGGTAAAACAAACCTTTAAAATGAGAATGAAAAATGGGGTTATTTAGAAAGAATCTGATTGGACAGTGGTACCACACAAAAATTAAACTAATCTCATGTTTCCTAAAAGACTCTGCATGAAAAGGCCTTCAGAACCGTGGAGTTACTTTCCACCACAGTACCAAGTTTTTTAAGCATGCTTTTTTTTAAATTTTAAAACAGATCTGGTTTTTGTTTGTCTGAAGCTTCTTATGAACTGGGTTAGAAGCAAATATGATCTGAGGTAAATTAGGAGCTGTGAACTAATAATTTTAAATCTGATTATTGTCCAAGCAGAAATAATATATTTAGCCAATCCTTCAATCTCTGCAGAAAGTTAACACCATTGTTCAATGCAGTAGTACTCAACCTGTGGTTCCTGGACTCCTGAAGCCCGTGAGCCATAGAATTTGGGTCCATAAAATTATAATACTTAATTAAAGGTAGACCGATTACCTATTAAAATTGATCTAAGCCAATGATGAGTTCCAGTCATTTGGTGGCTTTGAAATGCAATAATACTCAACATTTCTACTCTGGGGAACACAGATTGGGGTTGAAGAGTTTAGTTTTGGAACCAAGGTTAGGATGTTTATAACAGAATCAAGACAAGTAAAATCCTTCATTTTAGGAAAAGAAAATAAATAAAGGCTCTCAACACTAAAGAGGATGGTCGGCTCAAACTCCAGTCTCCTTGTTTGATTTCTTAGGGTTTAAAGATTAAAAGAATACATAGGAGTAGAAAAGTACACAAGGTGATTTCAGATTACTAAGAGATAAAATATTGGAACATTTATCAGCATTTGGATTATTAAAGAGGGGTTCTAGTAATACGTTTTCCCCAACTCTCAAAATTTAAATAGCCCAAATTAAAGAAAATGAGGTTTGTTCTTTTTGAAACACTATGTGGGAAAAAGTCCAGTTTGGAGACAAGCTTCTTATCTTAATTTCTGATTAAGTCAAACACTGCAGTTTTGTTTAGTTTGGGAATAACATGAAAATGTCAACGCCGACTTTTCTAATTTCCCCTCGGGGATCAATAAAGTATCTTTGAATTTGAATTTAATTGAATTAAAATACTTCTTTGCATTTAACCTGAAATTCTGCAATACAGCTGCGATCAAATTGAGCCGCACAAAAAGAGAATTATAACAATAACTCAGGATTGTAGTTATTATTATTACAGAGTTACAGTACAAAGAATTAGCAAAAGGTTTCAGCATCAGTAAATTTGGATTCATTTAAGAGAAAACTGTTGCTGTGCTTTTAAATACTTTGAGATCATTTTGGGCTATGTGCACTCATTTAAAAAAAAAAGGATAACAACATTGATCAATTATAGCATTAAAAGATATGGCTGAGAAAACATATTCTGAAAAGAGATTGTTAAGAATTTATTTTAATTCTTGAAGCTTCAAATTTGGCCATTTGTTTGTCTTTGTTGTTTTGTGTTTGTTTTGTTGGAATGAATGTTTGTTTAAATGTTGCATGACACAATAATCCATGTTTAAAATAATGTTTCTAAATCCCAGATTGATTAAAACTTTGAGTTTTCAGGAGAGTTAAGAAGCAGCTTGTTTCTGAGGTAGGTGCATGTTAACAGTTTTGCAGTTTAAAGTACACTAAGATGGGTTGGAATGAAGAAACTGTGGGTCCGCCCATAGGCTGTCATCATAGGTTAGTTCTGCCTGACTCCGCCCATCTACCAGGTTGGTTCATGCCTTTGCTGTCATGGTAACGCTCAGTACCTCCCTTCCTGTGTTTTAACACTGTTTAAGACACAATCGAATCAAAATGCTTGTAGTGATTGTTGCCTTAAAAACATGTTTTTGTTTTTTGGACGTAGCATGACTTTTAGATTTATGTGTTTTACTATTAAAAGGTTAATGAAATAGTTTAAACTAGTTTGAAGAATTAGTTTTGCATACAGAATCATTGGTGATTTATTAGATTGAAAGTTTCCCTGGTACCATTAAACTAGCTGACAGTTCAAGATATGCAAAAGTAAGGAATATATTTTTGATAAAGAATCTGAGTCATGGCTTTATACTTGGTGGGAATTATTTATTAGATTCGAATTTGTAGGGTTTATGCATCTGAATTACATTAGATGTCCATTAATCTAATACTCATCTTCATACAAGACAAATCAGGATGATATGTGACTAATTTCTAAGTGAGACATTGATGAACTGAATAATTAAAGTTTGTGTTTTGTTGTTAATGGAACTGAATTGCAGTTAAAAACATCTGGATTTTCTTTATGTTACTTTCGTTAAATTCATAGTGACACATAGTTATGTCAAAATTCATTTCTTTGGTTCTAGGTAATGTGATCTTGGTTACTAGAACATTTTTGTACAAACGTTTTGCTGGATTGTCGCATGGGTTGGACCCTGCGCCAGAAGAGGGGAATGTCAGAATAAAGTAACATGTGGTTCCAAAAGTTGTAGCACTCATGGGAAAAAAAAGGTAGCTCATACCTCCAGTGAGGACTTAGTGACAATGCGAGAGAGACGTTGTACTTTGTTTATATAAATGGTGCATAGCTCCCTAAGACCACATTCTGAAAACCTGTCTGAAAGTATGCTGTTGATTCTTTTGTAAAATTTTACATCTCTACAGAGTAGACCATCTTTGAAATTCTTTTTGGGTTTTCTGAAACTATGAAATAATGACCTGTAATCAGACCTTCCTCAAACATCATGTCACATTTTTGATATTCAGAATATTTAGCTGATGGTCACTGCTAGTATATCAGGTGAAGTCAGAAGATCAATTCTTTGGATTTTTTGATGACGTTCATGTAGTTAAGCACTTAGGTTTGAGAATGGGACTTTGAATTGAAAATTAGCCAAGCGTTGTGAAGGCCCTGTTCTCACTTATATAAGATTGAGACAAAAGACACAGGCAAATCTCAGTCCTTTTGAAGTGCTGTGTGGCAGGTCTCCTAATTTGGACATGGGGATATTGCCAAGATAATTTTCTTCCACATCTTTGTGTGAAGATAGGATGTTGTTTTACTGTCAAAACCTGTCCACTGTGTTTTCTCAAGTTTCACAGACGGTGAAGGCTGCATTACCAGAAACAGCCACTTCCACCCTCCAGTCCTTTATTCCTGGCGACTGGATTCTGGTCAGAGAATTTAGGAGAAAACACAGGAAGTCCAGGGCTGGAATGGCCCATATCAGATCCTACTAGACACCCAGGAAAGCTGCAGTCCAGCTCCTCCAGCTTCATCTGGCTTCCAGGACACAAGTCATCTTCCAACTGGACCATCTACGGCCTGAAAGGTGTGAGGACAGCGGACCACCACAAGACAAAGAACTGTAAGCTGATCACTGGCAAGTGATTGAAGAGGTTGTTGAAGAACACTGTTCTTACAAGGGCACAATAATCCCTTGGGCAGTGCAACGTTATTTCAGAATCTACTTAAGGCCATCGCATTGCCTGAAAGTTAGAAATCATAAGGTCATTTGCCTCACTGCACACACACCACAGTGAGAGACACATAGGAAACATACAGGGAAGACCTCTACACATTGCACATAAACTTTCTCTGGATGATGGACTGGTGACGTCTGCAACAGAGAGACAGTCAAACAGGTGCCATGATGCTTATTATCTAACTTTCATGGTTATTGCTTGATATCTATCATTATGGTATTATTACAAATTTGAACGTGTTCATTTCCACTGTTGTTTAGTTGGACTATGGAAGCCTAACTTCCAGCAGGTTAGAGTTCCTGTTTCTAAATATATTTCTAGAGGAGCTTCCTATGATCGCCCACCAGTACCAGACTGGTAACAGGGCAGCTTGAAGCCACTCAGTACCAGAAGAAAGGACATTCCACTTCAAGGTCACGATGCAGCTATATGGAAGATGGTCTGTTCTGATGCTAATGATTGGTATTGCAAGTCTTTTTATAACTCTTGTGTTCATTTGGGAAAAGGTACAGCAAAGATAATGTAAGGCTAATCTGAGGAATTATGCTAATAATACTCATCAGCGGATTCAAAGAGAGATTCATCACTTTTCTGACTACCATGATCATGCTGATAATGTTTGGTGGCAACGGATGCATCAAACTGTGAGGAAGATTAGAAATGACAGTTGCTATGTTTGTTGTTTGATTGCACATGCTATTAATGATCAACCATTTTTAGTACCTGTTCCTATTGATACTACTTTCTTTTCAGATAGGCAACATAACCAGCTGGTGGAGGTCATTTTTCCTTGGGTGAGGAATTATACTGTAAGGGAAAGCAGAAATGTTAGTAGATTTTCTAGTGAGACTAATTTAACATGTGCGTCTACGGGAACTCTTTATAGAATTCGGGGTAATAGAAATCCAATTAAAGATCCAGATATTTGTATTACACAGGAGGAAAGTAGACCTTATTTCCTTGGGAAGAAAGTATGTTGCGAAGCTATTATATCTGTTTTATGTGCTTTAATCAACAGACATAAATTTGAGTCATGTCCTATCAGAACTGATCCTTCTACTATTTCAGAATCTTTGGTCCCAGATCCCTTTGTGTTAACTCTTAATCTTACTGCTTTATCTGAGGAAGGTTTCACTGTTCTAACTACAGAACAGCAAGCTATTAGAACGATGAGTTTGCAAATAGAATGGCTTTGGATTGTCTGTTAGCTGAGAGGTGTGTTGGTTTTGCAGAATTTTCCTTTAGTTGTGATTATCTTGTAATCAGAAGTTGTAATGGAAATTCTTGCAGTAAGCATTCCAAATTGTATGACCTTTGGGTTACCTCACTCCTCTGAGCATCTGTGTTAGGGGAGGAAGCTGTGAAAGCCATTATCAGAAGTTTAATGGTTAAAACCCACAGTTAGGATGATGTGTCAGGAAGGACAGATGGGTTCCTAGAAACCTTTGTCACCTCTGAACCCAAGAAGGGTCTGGGGTCATAAAGCACAGATTCTTTGAAGTTGAGATAACACTGCCATGTTCTGGTATAAATATTGTGTGTAAATGTTGATCGGGGCTCTGTTTCACTGACTAACCTCAGTGTCAGGGTCTTCAAACGCTGAATGCCTTTGAATAAAACTTATAAAGACAAAGTCCGGATTTTCTCTTGTTATGAGTCAACTTCTACCCACTTTGAAAAGAAAATTCCACAACACAGACGGATCTGGACGTCTACCACCAAGGCCCTTCAGAGGTCCGCTGCAGCCAACAAACGCTACGCCGACAGGCGACGGATCCCCGCTCCTACCTATCGCCCGGGTCAGCAGGTGTGGCTGTCTACACGGACTGTTCCGCTCAAGTCTCTGTCCCGGAAGCTATCTCTCAGGTTCATTGGTCCATATGTTATAGATTCTGTGGTTAACCCTTCAGCGGTACGTCTACGTTTGCCCCCTAGTTTCCGGGTCCATCCTGTGTTTCATGTATCTCAGATTAAGCCTATCCAGTCCAGCCCGCTCTGCCCTCCGGCCGTGCCCCCACCACCCCCCCAGGAGTTCCAAGGCCACCCAGCCTACTCGGTCCGCTGGATCGTGGCCTCCCGTCGACGAGGAAGGGGGTGGCAGTTCTTAGTGGATTGGGAGGGTTACGGTCCTGAGGATCACCTCTGGGTTCCCCGGTCTTTCATCCTGGACTCTAGACTGATTCAGGATTTCTGGTCGTCCCAGGCCAGTTCGTCTAGACCGCCCGGAGGCAGTTGTTGAGGGGGAGGTGGTGTCAGATCCTGGTTATTTTTGCCTGCTACTAACCCTTTTCCACCAGTAGGGGCGTTAGGAGCTGAATTCTGGGTGGTCAGGTGTATCGCATGAGTGTCATCAGCTGGAGGACTATAAGAAGGAGGCGAGCCAGTACTTCGACGCCTGAGTGTTTTACCTACAGTACCTGGTTCTGCAAATAAAACTTCTTACTAAACGCTTCTCTGTTTAGTTGTGTTTTTCTGCATGTGGGTCAAGTCGGCCATTAACACTATGACAAAATATTGAAATGCACACAACATTATGGGTGACATACCAGAGTTCAAAAGAGGACAAATTGTTGGTGCACATCTTGATGGCGCATCTGTGACCAAGACAGGAAGTCTTTGTGATGTATCAAGAGCCACGGTATCCAGGGTAATGTCAGCATACCACCAAGAAGGACGAACCACATCCAACAGGATTAACTGTGGACACAAGAGGAGGTTGTCTGAAAGGGATGTTCGGGTGCTAACCCGGATTGTATCTAAAAAACATAAAACCACGGCTGCCCAAATCACGGCAGAATTAAACGTGCACCTCAACTCTCCTGTTTCCATCAGAACTGTCCGTCGGGAGCTCCACAGGGTCAATATTAACAGCCGGGCTACTATAGCCAAACCTTTGGTCACTCATGCCAATGCCAAACGTCGGTTTCAATGGTGCAAGGAGCACAAATCTTGGGCTGTGGACATTGTGAAACATGTATCGTTCTCTGATGAGTCCATCTTTACTGTTTTCCCCACATCCGTGAGAGTTACGGTGTGGAGAAGCCCCAAAGAAGCGTACCACCTATACTGTTGCAGGCCCAGAGTGAAGGATGGGGGTGGATCAGTGATGGTTTGGGCTGCCATATCATGGCATTCCCTTGGCCCAATACTTGTGCTAGATGGGCGCGTCACTGCCAAGGACTACTGAACCATTTTTGAGGACCATGTGCATCCAATGGTTCAAACATTGTATCCTGAAGGCGGTGCCGTGTTTCAGGATGGCAATGCACCAATACACACAGCAAGACTGGTGAAAGATTGGTTTGATGAACATGAAAGTGAAGTTGAACATCTCCCATGGCCTGCACAGTCACCAGATCTAAATATTATTGAGCCACTTTGAGGTGCTTTGGAGGAGCGAGTCAGGAAACGTTTTCCTCCACCAGTATCACGTAGTGACCTGGTCTATCTTGCAAGAAGAATGGCTTAAAATCCCTCTGACCACTGTGCAGGACTTGTATATGTCATTCCCAAGACGAATTGATGCTGTATTGGCCACAAAAGGAGGACCTACACCATACTAATAAATTATTATGGTGTAAAACCAGGTGTTTCAGTTTCATTGTCCAACCCCTGTAAAGATTAATTCTGCTTTGCTTTACAAAGTTCTGTCTTTTCGAGCAGGCGCAGCTTGCAGCATGGAGTTGACATATGCATGCCGTCTTTGTATATTTTTCAGAAGCTGTTGATGTGAAGACACAGCGGGGGTGGTGGTGGCAGGGTTTACTAGTGCTGCTGGTTCTTGATGTTAGTATAATGTAAAGAACCATCATTAGTGCTTCTGAAACAACAGAGTTTCTACTGTCAAAAAGAGCCTCGTAGTGTTTTCGCTTGAACTGCAGGGGTTGTTGATTGGGAAATGTTGGGGTTAGACTTCAGGCTTTAAATATTCACATGTTTTACAGATTTACTTATCGGGTTGCTGTCATAATGACTCCATCCTGCGATTTTACAAACAGTTTTGTATGTGACCATAATAAATCACACATATATTGCTAAGTTCAGATATGCACTTCTTCCCATTATTCTGACTGTCACAGTGTCACAGTGTGTGAATGTGCTTTTCTGGGACTTCTCTGAAATAGTTCTTGATTTAAATCCTACCAGGTCCAACATTCCAGCATTAATGCATCACTTCTAAACCATCAAGTCTTTACTGGATAAAGCCACATTCCAGAAACCATTATATTGATACATTAATATATTGATTGGAGGATCAGCTCCTCCAAGTCCGATTCCATGGTTCTCAACCGGAATAGGGTGGCCTGCTCTTTTCCCGTCCAGAACCATGGATCAGCTCCTCCAAGTCCGATTTCATGGTTCTCGACCGGAAAAGGGTGGCCTGCCATTTCCAAGTTGGAGGAGAGCTCCTGCCTCAAGTGCATGAGTTCAAATTTCTCAGGGTCTTGTTCGTGAGTGAAGGGAGAATGGAGAGGGAGATCAAGAGATGGATCGATGAGGACACTGTGCTGTTCCATTGTGGTGAAAAGAGAGCTGAGCCAAATTGCAAAGTTCTCAATTTATGGGTCTGTCTATGCTCCTACCCTCACCTAAGGGCATGACCTTTGGGTCATGACCGAAAGAACAAGATCCCAGATACAAGCTGTTGAAATTAGATTCAATTCAATTAAATTCAGTTTTATTTGTTGTCATGGTCGAGGGTTTGGAGGTAGGACCAGAGTGCAGAACATGGGGAGGACACATGGTGAGTAAATTAAGTTTTATTATTGTAGATGCACACAGACTTACAGGCATGCAGACAGGCAGGCAGGCAGAGTACTGAGTACAGGCAGGTCATTCAAAAAGAACAGGTACAGGAGGCAAAGAAAAAATGAATCACAAGGAAGAACTCGGGAAGATACAGGGTAGTTAACAAGAGGAACGAGTGAGGAACAATGAAAACCAGGAAGCAAATATACTAAGGGACATAGAGTATGAACCAATGAAACAGGGAGACAGTTAATCAGGGGAAACATGACACAGGTGTGGAACAAGCTGCGGAGAGACTGAGTGGAATGTGCCTAATTAACCCTCCTGTTGTTCTCGGGTCAAAATGATCCGCCACTGTGTTAAACCCCCCAGAAAATCCACTAAATGCTATTTTTTTTACTTGAAATGTTATGACTTTTCCTAGATTGGCCCCAACAATAGAAAAGTGAAATGTTGCTTTTATTCACATTTTCATATAAGCTGTACAAAAAAAGGTACAAAGGTGGTCTTCGGGTCAAAATGACCCATGAGACAAATAGAGTTGAAATCAAGGTGACAGTTATTTACAAACAACAGAATGTTACAATGTTTTAGATGTGTCTCAGATCAATCAGTAGCAGCAGTAAACAAGGCAAATCAGGTGGTGTTCTCGCAGGCTTCAGAAGACCACCTGTTTATTTCCAGAGCTTATAAAGGTGCTGCAGATAACAGGACCCCGAATTCTGTCTGTGCTGAAGCCATGAGTGTGCGTTATACTGCTGAAGACGGTGTAGAGCTGATTTTCTAAGATGTCCAGCAAGACAACTGTGATTCAGAAGAGGAAGTGGAGGATGTATCCGAAGAAGAAGATGGGGAGGAATACAACCCAGAGCATGATGAATCATCTTCAGAAGAAGAAGAAAACTTTAAAGCTGAAAGAGAGACTTTCCTTTCAAAAAATGGCAAAATAACATGGTCCTCAGCAGCATATGACCAACACGGCAGCCATGCAGAACAAAACATCATAAAGATGACCCCAGTACCCACAAGGTATGCCGTTTCTCATGCCCATGATATTGTCTCTACATTCTACCTGTTTATCACACAAGCCACCAGTTAAAAGACAAACACCTTTTCACAGTGCAACATCAAACTGTAAGGTTGGTGGTAAAGAGTGGAGCCACTCCAAAGATGTCATCACAAAGGAGGAGTTTGAGATGATCTGCAGGTGTGTTATAACTGAGGTAACAGCGTTCCTAAAAGACATGGCAAGCCAATCAACCCTGTAAAATCTATCAAACAAGGTATGAAGATGGTAAATAATTTCCAACACCCTATATTCTGTTTTAATCTTTTTCTTTCTTATGGTTTTGAACTTCAGAAATTAAGCTTTAAAAGCAGTATTATTATGGTGTGAAAATTATTACATGACTTTTGTTTTGTTTTTTTCTCCTTTAAACATTTATTAGTGTTAGTCTATGCCCAAACTCTCCTCACTCCTGTCCAAACACTAACCTCTGAACCAAAATTAACTGTTGAACTGTTGAACTTAGTAACTGTTGCCTACCTACAGGACCCCAGTGACTCTTTTCTCATGGCTGAGGACAGATTGTTAGCCCCAAAGACTGTGGACTTCATCCCATTCTTCGGAAATAAAAGGGGGGATGTTGGGACCCACAGCCATGGATTTCAACATTAAACTCTGGTACGGACTTTTCTGGAACTTTCAAAATAAAGTACATTAACCTTCTTCCGGCACAACCAGGAAACGGGATAACTGCAGACTTCCTGTGACGCCACTACCCAAATAAAAGCACAGCTGTTGCTACATCCACCCTCTTCCACACCGGTGTTCATCGGGATAGGAGGGGAACAACGCGCGCTGATGTCTCTTTGCTGGCAAACAGACATAAACTCTTCAAACTGGATCCAAGAGTGTCAAATGATCATCGATCATATGCAAAGATAAGTACGAATGAAATACTGTCCACCTAGACAACCAGCGGTTCAATGATAGCATGTGGCTAAACATGTCTTCACCGGTCAGATCAGGGAGGGGGCCGGAGAAAATTATGGAGTCCAACATTGTTTCAGCAAACTTACACACCGAAGCAACACTAACTTTGGTGACCTCAGTTTGGCGTAACCGGGTGTCATTACCGCCAGCATGAATAACAATCTTACTGCATTTACGCTTATCCTTAGCCAGCAGTTTCAGGTAGGATTTGATGCTGCTTGTTCTGGCTCCTGGCAAACATTAGACTACGGTCGCTGGTATTTCTAGTGCCATGTTTCTGACTATGGAGCTGCCAATTACCAGAGTCGGCTTCTCAGCAAGTGTGTTTCTGAGCGGGGAAAATCAGTTAGAAAAACAGGGCTGGGATCTAGGACTATGCTTTCTACCATCAGCGCGAAGCTGGACCTCCAATTCCGACACCCTTGTCTCCAAAGCTACAAAAATGCTACATTTATTACATGTACCATCATCACTAAAGGAGGCAGAGGAGCAACTGAACATCTGAAACAGAGAGCAGGAGAGAGGAAGAGACTCAGGAGGAGAGAAAACAGCAGAATGGGTAGCCATGGTGGAGCTAACATTAAGCTAGCGACCCCTTACCACTATGAGAACAACTGTGTAGGACACGGAGGGTCCCCAAATTTTAAGTGCATCAACAGAAAATGTGTTTTAACATGTTTATGTATTAGAACAAGTCAGAGATATCACAGTGAAGAGAAATCAGATCAATCGAGAGAGCCTTCATACACCAAACAATCCACCAAGTGCAACAGTAAAAACAGGAAGTGACAAATATGTCTTATTACGCCTCAGGTGACTCTAAACTAAGCACAGTAGAAAGGACATCCTCTGAAGGGTGGCCAGGCCCTCTCTTAGACATAGGGTGAGAAGCTTGGGTATCTGGGAGGAGCTCGGATTAGAGCCGCTTCTCCTCCACATAAAGAGATGTCGGTTGAGGTGGCTCAGGCATTTGTTTCAGATGCCTCCTGGACACCTCCCTCAGGAGGTGTTCCAGGCATATCCCACTGGGAGAAGGCCCAGGGGACAGTCCAGGACATGCTGTAGGGACTATGTCTCTGCTGGCCTAGTAATGGCTCAGGCTTTCCCCAGAGTAGCTGGAGGAAGTATCTAGGGAGAGGGAAGTCTGGGCATCTCTGCTTTGTCTGCTGCCCCCGCGATCCGGTCCCAGATAAGCAGGAGAGGACGAGTATGTGTGCAAGTACGAGTATTTTGATTGAAATAGTTTTTTTGCTATTTTGTGGAAAATCTACATTTCTTTTTCAGACCTCGAGTCAAATGAATGAAAAATTCAGTACCAAATATTTTCTCAAATCTGCATATGCGAGAAAACATTGTTTTAAGGGATTATATGTTTGGCTTTCGGTGTCGGTTGAAACTGTCACTGAACTCTGAAAGGAATGTCTCTTTTTAACCATTATTAATTTATCCATTTTACAAATTCAGTAGGCACAGCCACTGTAACTTAGTATGAGAATGAGAGCTGTTACCAGCCATTACATCTATCAAAGCCCACTGTTCATGCTGGGATAGGCCAGGCTATATTTAGCCAGTATTCAGACAAAGAAATGTTGAGCGACAAATTTGGCAACTTTTTTAGGTGCTTTTGGAGACCTTTGGAGACTGTGATGTAAATGAAAGGATCATTCATACTCTTCTCTATGTGCTGCTGTAGGGCCATCCTTCGTCCCAAAGAACTCGCTGGCAGCCCAGTCCTCGCGGCACAGTCCCTCTCAGGTTCAGTCAGAGCAGAAAATGATTACATGCATGATCTATTTACAGTTAAGGGCAAAATTATGCATACACCTGGTTAGATTTACAATACCTTTCATTCAATCAAGGAGTTTTTTTCTAGTAAAACATAAGAACACGAATCTCTCAGAGAGTTTGCTTTAAATTTGCTAAAATAATTTGATCTGTTTTAATTTGAATTTGGTTTGTTTTCAGTGGTATTCCAATGATTCATTTTTGGTGATGAGCTTCAAGTCTTTGGGTTTGAAAGGCCTCCTTGCCCTCACACTCCACATTTTCTCCATCAGATTCAAGTTGCAACTCTGGCTGGGCTGCTCCAAAAAGTTAATACTACCTCCAATCAAAATAAACATATTGGTCAAATTAAAAATATTACTTTAAATCTAAATCTGCCAGGGGTATGACATTTGGTCATTGAGATCTGGATTATGACCGATACATGAGATCCCAGATAAAAGCAGCTAAAATGGGCTTCCTTTGTTTGTTTGGGCAGAGATACGGTAAAGAGTTCCCTCATCTGTGACGAGCTTGGATTAGAGCTGCTGCTTCTCCACACTAAAAGGAGTCAATTGAGGTAGTTTGGATTTTTGATAAGGATTCCTCTTGGCCACATCCCACTTGGACCCCTGGTGAAAACCCTAAACATGCTGGGGGGCTATATATCCCTTCTGACCTTGGAACATCTTGGAATCCCCCAGAATGAGATGAAGAGTGTCACTGGAAAGAAGGATGTTTGGGTTTCCCTTCTGAACCTGTTACATCAGCAACTCCAACTTAGAAGGAGAAGACAATAGATAGATAAATGAAACGCCACCATAATATCTCTTATAATATATCTTAACTAACATTTCAAAAAGCAATAGTTCTTTAGGTTCTTTGTATATTTTTCCAAAAATATGATATATTGTAAAGACAGAAGTGTTGTGTGTTAAATATGCTTGTAATATATCACCCAGTTTAGTGCAAATAGTAAATAATTGAAGACCACCCGTTGTTCTTAATATCTGTGTCATAGAGGTAAGTCAATAGTTGATCAGTGTGGTTAAATCATTTCAAATTTTCTACTGTTCCCAGATTAAACAATAATGCCATTAAACCTGAATCAAAGTCCAAAGAGATTTCCTGACATTTTTCTTGTAACACAAATTTCAGCCTGAAAATATGGATTCACCTAATAGTGCCACAGTCACAAGCATGAGTTTAATTTTTTCTAGCATCCATTCAGTGACTGAATGTGTGGAGGATTGATTGACTAAACTGTTTGGTCTATAACCATGTTTTCAATCCACAGCTTTACAGTTGGTGAATTCTGACCAGCTTTTCATGAACTGTTTGTTCCAGCAGCAAAGTTGATAATCACTTTTTAGTCTATATATGTTGACAAATTGTTTGTTGCTGTTCAAAACAGTCAGAATTATTGCAGCAATACCACACAAACCTTTTCTGTAGTGGACATTACTTTGTTACATATAGATTGCAAAATCCTGGGTGGTGGAGTTCACTTCCCACCAAGTGTAGACTGTAGGTTTGGCATGTTGGACGCCTCTGCAGTCTGCATTGATCTGCCTCCCTCCCCTGGCACTTGATGCAGCTTGACCCCTCCAGCAACCAAAGCAGTAATTGATCCTGCAGTATTGCCGTGGACTCCCAAGGCACTGAGACTCTGCATGTGTCTGTTCTCTATATGTTTTAACTGGACTCCAGCCAGCTGGACCCCATTTTATTAACATTTCTAGCATTCTAAATGTATCTACCACTTAGACAAGCAGACTAGAAAGCCTGTATATATCAGGCACATCTTAACAAATGAGAATAGCATTGAACAGTTAATTTAAGTAATTCAACACAACAAAGTAAACTTATATAGGTTAATTAGACACAGAGGGCTATTTATTTTTCTCATTTTGATGAATCTGTCTTGCAGTGTCATTCTTAATAAATAATGTTTTTAAACCAAAGTTAGAGACCAGAAACAGATTTTTCCACAGCTCAAGAGTCAATGAATAAAAAACTTAATGCTATAATTATAGGGAAAAATTAGAAGACAAACTGAAGGTCTGTGAAAAGATGGTCCAGGTACGTTTTTCAGTTCTTTAAGAAATAACCATTAAAAGTTCTGTTGTATTCTTCTTACTTGAAGACTTGGTTAAAGACTTGACAGGAGAATTGGGATTCTAGTTCGCCAACAGAGTTAGTTGGAGAGTGTGAGGTCGGACCAGGTTTTTTTTTGGCTGAGCTGAGAGTGAAGATCTTGTTCTCCTTCTAATCAGGAGCCGAGAGTCAAGCCACCACTCCACACTCACAGACTGGAATCCCAACATACAGTTAGTAAAAAAAAATCTTTTTCATTAAGTTTGAGCCAATATTTCTGCAATGTTGTCAAGCCACAACATTACACTATTTAAAAGGGATCACTAATAAAGAAATGTTGGCCTAAATGTCCATGTGGTGCAAGATTTTAGAGAGAATCTGTTTCGCATTTTGATTTGAATTACTGAACATATAACTTCTTTTATATCCTAATTTCTGAGATGCACCTGCACATCTGTTTTTTAGATGCATATTTTCTGTAAGGTGTCTTTCTTCTTATTCTTATTGATATTTCCCAGTTTTATTGTTTACAAATTATATTTAATATCCTGATCACGGTGGCACAGTTGGTAGCACTGTTGCCTTGCAGCAAGAAGGTCCTGGGTTTGATTCCCGACCAGGGGTCTTTCTGCATGGAGTTTGCATGTTCTCCCTGTGCATGTGTGGGTTCTCACCGGGTACTCCGGCTTCCTCCCACAGTCCAAAGACATGCCTGTTAGGTTAATTGGTCACTCTAAATTGTCCTTAGGTGTATGAATGAGTGTGTGTATGGTTGTTTGTGTGTTGCCCTGCGATGGACTGGCGACCTGTCCAGGGTGTACCCTGCCTCTCGCCCATAGACTGCTGGAGATAGGCACCAGCTCCCCGCGACCCACTATGGAATAAGCGGTAGAAAATGACTGACTGACTGACTGATCCTGATCAAACTTCTCTTGTTTCTGGCTGCTATTTGAGCTTTCCTGGTGATCACATAGCTCCTAAATTTATGTAAAAGAAAATAGATCCCAGCTCCTCCTAACTGATTCATTGCTTTGCTACACTTGACTTTGTTACCATTCGAGCGACGGAAAAGAGCCCAGTTCAGTTTTTTTCCAGTTTGAGACAAAAACTGCAAAGAAAAAGCTGCCAAGTGAAATTGGTGCATTCTGGTGAAAGAGAAACAGCTGGTTGAACACCCCCTCCTACATAGACAGCTAATTCACACACTGCCAGACATTGAGTATTTCTACAGAAATACGCTGACATACACACAAGCATATTCCAAGTTACAAATTCTGGTCTTCATAAAAAGAAAAACTCAAACAGAAAAATGCAGAAAGTTCAAATGGAGCCTCGTCAAAGCTGTTGCAGTTTTTCTCAGCTCCTGTATCTGCATTTCAAAGTGTTGAGAGTTTTGCTTCTGCCAAATTACAAGCTTCATTTGCCAGCCTAATTAACAGTTCATTGCATTTGGTGAAATATATTGCAACAGCCTGGGCACTTGCCAAACCAAACAGGATAGACCTCACAAATAATTGTAAACTTGGCCATGGAAGCTGACACCTTGAAAAAACAAACTTGTTAC
Organism: Girardinichthys multiradiatus; assembly: GCF_021462225.1. NCBI lineage: Eukaryota > Metazoa > Chordata > Actinopteri > Cyprinodontiformes > Goodeidae > Girardinichthys > Girardinichthys multiradiatus. Next base: position 4,439,484 of record NC_061811.1, read on the forward strand.
AGGGAGTCTGTTTATATACTCTGACTTCCCTCTGCTTTCTCCTCCTTTCCTCCTGCTACCTCTCTTCTCGCTCCACTGTCTCGGCTGACAGTTGGTTGACTGTTTCACTTTATGCTCTCCTCGGCAATGTTTGGTTCAGGGAGGTTGTCCAGGCTTGCAGGCTATCCCTTTTGACCACTGTTCGCTGTAATGTTTGTCAGCGGTGATCTCTGGTCAGTACTGTGTAGATGCACATATGAAATGTGGATCCAGAGGAGACGGAGAAAACGAGCATAATATTCAGCTTAACTCCCATTGAGAAACAGTCTGACCAGTTTTAAGAAAAAGTCAACATACAGTAAGAGAACAGCTTCAACTTACTGGCCAGACTTTGCTTTGAAATCAAACAAACTCATGTAACATAAACCCACCAGACACCTTTATTAGGTACACTTTACTAGTACCATGGTGGACCCCCTTATGCCTTCAAAACTCTATTTTTTCTTTGCGGCATAGATTGAGTAAAGTGGCAGAAACATTCCCCAGAGTTTGGTCCATTTTGACATGATAACATCACACAGTTGCTGTATGTTTGTCAGCTGAACATCTATGAAGAGAATATCCTGTTGGAGCAGTGTGAGATTATTTGAACTTTGTGACAGGGTGCATTGTGCTGCTGTAAGGAACTATCAGACGATGGGTACACTGAGGTCATGTAGGAATGGACAAAGTCAACATGATGTTCAGTTGGTACTAAGGTACTCAAACTGTCCCAAGAAAATATCCTCCAATTCATGATACCACCACCACCAAGCTAAGCTGTTGATACAAGACATGTTCTCATGATGTTTACATCAAATTTTTACCCAGTTATCTCCACGTTGCAGCTGAATCCCAAAAACATAAATTTTGGCAAGAAAGAAATGTATGGAAGTAGGTTAGGAACAGAACCAAGTAGCAACTATGTATCTTACCAGAACCTTTAAAACTACTGTGTCATCCAACAGGGTGATAAATGGTCAGACAGACCTATGATGGGTCCAGTGGAACCATCATAGTGCACCATGCGTAGAAAAGACACTTGATCTAAGGTATGTTATTAATGACGATATGAAGAGCAAGATGTGTTTTAGGGAGCAACTACGCAAAGCTTTAGAATGCAGAACCTGTTTCAGGTCTAGAAAGGTCACATTTGAAATCTTCTGGTCTGTCACAGAACTAGTCGAGGCGATACCAGCAGAATACACTGCTGATAAGTGGCAAACAAACATGGAAATAAAACAGAGTAAATTAAAGAGAGTTAGTCTGACTTTCTATTCACTATGCCAAATATCATTACTTTTGCGTGCCTTGCTTTTTATTTTGTTGGCATTTATATGTATTTATTTGTTGGCAATGGTCTAGTGACATCAACAAATACCTAGAGGTTAATTGAGGAAACCTGGGCTTATTAGTGAGAGTTAAGGCATCCAGAAATCCTTAAATTTTATTGGAGGTTTTTAAAGAAAGCATTCTAAACAAAAACTTGGAGTTGTTTCGAAATCTTTGGACTTTGTTGGCCTTCCTTCGAAAGGTATGATACACTGTGGTGTTCTTGATGAGAACTCAGACTCAGCAAAACTGAGGTGGGTCAAAGCTGTGAAACACTGGATATTGGCTGATCAGACCACTGATTTAGAAATTCAACACAGCCGGTCTACCCTTACTAAAAATACAGAAGGTAAGCCAGAAACCAGTTTAGAGACACTTTATATGTTTGACCCTTTTGATTTGAGGCAGATGCATTTTTTTATGATCAAAATGTTTAGTCTTGCCTTCCTTCCACAGTCCTTGAATTCTCTGATTATTTCCTTGGAAGTAGACGTTTTTGTAGTCATATGTGAAATACTTTTCCTGAAAGTGCATTGCAACAAAAATTGTTACACAAGCTGTATAAATTCCTTCTTACATGAAGTATAAAGTATTTTCACACATCCACATGCACACACAGAAAAAACAGGAAGACTTCAAGTGTCTCTCAGTAGATTGCCTACACGTTGCACCATAAGAACAACCCTCCACAGATGTGACAGTGACTTTACATATAAAAACACACTAACACAGACAGTCTGATGCAGAAAAACTGTAAAAAGTGAAGAATAGTTCTTTTCATGAGCAGGCTGCTGCAAGTATTCCACTAGCTTCTCGTGGGAAGAGCCTTTTGTTGAGGTAGAATCAGTGTATCCATCAAAGCAAGGCCTAAATGAGACACAAAGGGATGCGAGCACAGCCGTGTTACTAAATGATCAATGGCTTGTTCCAGGAATTAAAAACAGAAGTCTTGCCTCATTAGCACGCAGTCTAAATCTCCAACTTTGGCTGTGTTCTGAGAACATTGCTAAAGGGCATAGCTCCAACTGAGAAACAGTGAAACACAGCAAAAAGGAAAAACTGATTGAAACAAAGGACTTAAAGGGAATTTTACCACCGCTTTCAGCAATCAGTTTAAAGCCCAGAAATAAAATGGATTTCACTTCCTCGCTATGGCTGGTGGTGTTTTCAGGGGATTCTTGCTTACCACCACTTACCAACCATACTTTCTACCACTAAAGCTAAGTTTAAAACTGATCCCTTTAAAACCCCTATACCATACAAGTGGTCCACAAGAATTTACAGCAGCGCATGTCATATTGTCCTAGGAGGCTGGCCATTAGCAGAAAAGAAACTGGACCAGCTTTAACTTGTCAGGCAGCTTCAAAGAAGACTGTGTGGGCCTCTCGAAAGCCTCCCTGGCTGATGGAGAATTATTGATTGTGTGTTCAGATATCTTGAGGCACTGGTGTGTAACACTGGGGTTTAAATTCAGCTCTAATGCTCAGCCCATGCATAATTTATGTAGTTCCCATCAAAGGTAGATGCAATGCAAACTAAAGAGGTCTCATGAAGCTTTTTGCTGAAAGTTTTCACACATCAACAAGCTTAAAGCACAGTATGGTTTGACTGCAAAAGGTCAGAATCCAGTAGAGGGAAAATTCACAAAATGTTTACTAGCTGTGTAGGGTAGCTCTTGAGTATTGGCAGATGCTTTTGATATAGCAAGAAAAACACCAGGAATTAAATTATTATTTAGGATTTACTTTAGGGAACAGCACCACATGCAGGTTCTTTTATCAGAGCAGTGCTTTGTGGTTAATGTTTGATAAAACTAATTATAATAAAAATAATAAGAGATGCAAATAAATAAGCAAACATACACAGCTAATGTTGTGGATAATATGATTCTCCTTCTCCTTTGCCTTCAGCCTCACATGTTAAACAAATATGCATTACTTGAATTATAAAAGGAACATTCACATATTGATCTGTCTGTCCATATCGACCACCACTGCCCCCATCTTTGCTGCTCTACATGGCAGGGGCATTAATTTAAACAGAGAGGATCTCTTACCAGTAATTATGGATCTACATGGAAAAGCAAGCTTTTGTTAAAATAATAAAAGCATAAGAAAAATAAAATTCTCCTCTTTCAGGAGCTCAGTTACACTTCAGTAAACATTTCACAGTTCTATAGCAAGCCATATATTTTAGAGCCAAGCTGAGAGTCATGATCCAATCCCCTAAATTGGACCATTCAATTTTAAATCTGTTCAAAAGGTCTGAACATAAGCAGGGATGGTAAAAAAGTACAAAGTGTGAGTCCGAAGGGAGAAGGTGTTTTCGGTAGAGATGAGGCCTAAAGATTTATTGAATTCTGAAAACATTTGAAGGTTTTGGGGTAACTACAACTGAGACCAGTCTGGGCAGACATGTCTGGTGAATTTCTTCTCAGACTGTATAAAACTACCACTGGTGGTACTTGGAATGCCTTCAGTGGTACTCGAACTTTGATATTAATTATTAATAAATAAAAACAAAAAGCGACATAGCCATTGTCAGACCAATGTAAATATAATAAGTTGATTTACTAAAGTACTTTCATGTTAGATTTAGGTAAAAAACAACTCAAGAGAATGGAAATGCTAATTTTTCCGCAGCCCCAAGTTGCAACTAAAGTGGTGTCAGTTCAGGTACGCCCTTACCCCCACCTGTGGCTGGCATACTCTGGAAGAGGTGCATTAATGTGTTGACACAACACTTCCTTTTGTTTGTCACACCGCTACCAAACATCATATGTTTCAACTCTCCACCTCACTCACCAACACTTCGGTTTCTGCCTTGGTCTGCCAAGGTTTTCTTTGCTTTTTTCTCCTGGGTTGCCATTGTTAACCATAAAATAACATTGATTAGCTGGGTTGTTTAAATACACACTGACATTCATGAGGCACTTGACCATTAATGGTTGAATGTGGACGTGTAGAGGGCAGAACAGGAGGCAAACATTGAGTGGCAAACATTGAGTGGCCGCTGGGATTTATAAAGCGGAAATAGCTTGCTGGTGTGCGTGCGGATGGTTTCATAAGATTTTTTTTGGCGTATACCATTTTTGGCTTTTGGGCGTGAGTACACTTTACGGATAGATCCTATGCAATGTTTTATAAATGAGAACTCGGTTCTGTCAGGAGGAAGAGGCACAAATTCCAGCAAATTATTGTAGAACGCTTGTGGAAGGATACCCAAAGCATTAGACCCAAATCATACAGTTTAATAGGCTTTTCTTCCAAACACTAATAGAAAAATATATTTTTTTGTTCTGGCATTTAGCAAAAATAAGTAATTTTAGCACTGAGTGATCTAAAACAGGAAAAGTTTAATTTGATTCAATGTCAGACAGTGATGAAAAAAGGTTATGGGTCTTCTTATACAGTGTATGTAAATATCTGGTTTCAACTCTACCCAATCTGTTAGGACTTGAGCAACGAAGTAACCCAGAATGCAGACTAGCAGCCAGCATGACGGTAAGTGAAGAAAGGATTTAATGAGCAAAAAACAAAAACTCACTCACAGGAGGAGGCAGGAACCTAAACAATAGACAGGCTGGTGAGACAAGCATGGCATGATCTAGAAAACAAGGTATGAGCATGATCCAGAAAGCAAGACTTGAGCATAATTTGAAAATGTTTCAGAGACAAACAACTGAACAGGTGTGTATATATGGAGTGTGAACCTGGTGAAGCAAGGAGACAGATTATCTTGGAGCAGGTGAACCGGATAAAGTTAATTGACAGGGCAAAACATGGCTTGAGCAGAACAAAAATCCAAGGAAACAAACTTATAGAAACATAGCTGAATCTAAAGCATAACCAGATCCAAAAACCAAACTTGACAAAACATGAACAAGACGACAAAACTAAAGCCTGACCAGAAGCATGATTCAAAATCTAAGAATAATAATAATAATAAACAGAAGAACGATTCAAAACCTTAACTGTGAAAAACATATAAAGAAAAAACCTGAAACCAAAACCCAAACAACCCCAAATCATAACACAATCTGTATGAAACTTTTGCAATTTGTAATTATGTCATGACTCTGCTGAGAGGCTTCACACAACACCACCACATGTAGAAATTCTCATGCAGCTTCTGACCTTAACAGGTGGTAGAACAAGCCAAGAGTTTAACATTTTTTTTTTCTGTTTTTGAGTTTTCTTTTATTTATACACACTTCTCATTATGCCCTCATCTGTGTCTGCCACAGCAGGCGGTTGGGGCTTCGACAGTGCCTGTCCTCATTACTGGCAGGCAAGCACCTGAGAGATAAGATTCTTCCTGACACCCGGGCTGATTCTCACCTCCATTAACACCAGCAGGGGGTCGCCGTGATCTGATTACAGGAGAGAATGAATAAGAAAAGTGTAAAGAAACAAGAGAAGAGGATAGGGAGGAGAAAGCAAATATGAACGGAGGAGGGGTAGGCTGTAAAAAAATGGATAGATGGAGGACATCAAAGAGGGGGGATAAAACCAGTTGAAAGATGAGGTAAGACGGTCAGGTGACTGGGGTGGGGGTTGACGACAGCGGCCCTTGTCTGGAGTGCATAAGCCAGCAGCTGTGGGACCTAATAATGAAGGTCATTGGCATGCGGTTCAGTGAGGGCGACTGGCTGTGATCAATACCACCTGATGAGGTGTCTAAGTTCCCTCTGATGTGCATCAAAATGGAATATGTTTTTCTTCCCCATTTAATCGATGGGAAGAGTGTGAAACTAATTGGGCAAAATTGTAGGGGCATTTATTGATTAATCAAGCAGAAAAATGAGGGGAGAATATCAGGAGCACAGGCCTCGACATAATGGCAACGGCATGGTGTTTTGATTGGTGAAGTGAATCAATATTTTGAAATAATTCTCTGGTGCATAAAAGTCATGGGGGGCATAAAATATTTAAAGGCGCCGTGGCAACAGCACCTGCAGATCTGCAGAGAGTGGAATAAAAACAAACTGGCATCAATTTTGAATGCCAGGCGGATCTGTACTGGAAATCTCTCCTGTGGATGACAGGATCTTCCCTTTTCCATTCCTCTCATGTACACATCCTTTTCTCTATAATGTCAGTGTGGCATGCTTGAGCATGGAGCATGCCTTTTAGATTTCTGGATGTTTTCTCCACCATGGAAAAAATGTCATGGTGTTGGTTCTGTTTTACATTGTGGGAGGGGTATCACACTGGGGTCCTGTGAAGGACAGAAATTGTGTGTCTATAATCTCTTGTTTCAGTAGCGCTGGACGCCTGGGGAGAGTCGGATCAAGCTTGATTCAGTCTTTTAGTTCCACTGCAGTCCATGTTACCAATAAGCACAGCAAAAGCCATCCCCCTTGTTTTTGAAGATGGAAATAACTTTGATGTTGTGAGTGGTGCAGATACAGCCACTACCAGCAGTTGTTCAGTGTTTTCCACCTTAAGAAAAACATATTTTCTGCATTCACACGTGAATCGTAATGTAAAATAAACAAACAACCGGCAGTCATTAGTTCCCTGCTTGTCTGTAATCCACAGGGCCCTGCAGAGGTAGTTATCAACCAATTGCAAATGTTTCTGCATTATAACCTCAAACAAACGTACATGCATCGGTGAGATTTTCTGTTACATCAACAGAAACCAGTATAATAAATGACACATTGTTCTCAAAATAGTGTCCATATAAAACTATTTTAAAAGGGTGGGTGCTTTTATTTCACCTTGTTTAGCTGCAATTCTAGCTGCAAGTGTTTTGGGGTGTGTCTGCAAGATTTACTCATCTAGAAACAAAAATGTTTGTCAATTCTTCCTTGAGAAGTAGCTTTGGATCAATCAAATTCGACGAAGAACAACAATGAAATAAAAGGTTCATTGTTGATAGTCTCTGACTAGAGCCCCTTCTTCCCATAGATGACTTGTGGCAAATAGTAAATGTTTCTCCTTACTGCATGTTTTCATTTCACCAGGGCTTTTACTTATGCCACATGAACAACGTTTGTGGAGAACTAAAGGATCAAACGCTTTGCTCCATCACACAACTTTAAAAAAGCAGCAAAAAACCAAAAGAGAGCTGACAGCTCCCCCCATCTCTAAAGTTTACTATTTGAGATCACGAAGGTTTCCTGTTCAGTTACATTGGCGGTGGAGAAAAAAAAGGTGAATCGAAGCAAAGCTGTGTGCCAGTGATTTTCAACAGCGGTGAGCTACATGCTATAGTCAACTTAATTACTCATCTGAAACAATGTGAAGTTGAATGCAAACATCACTGCTGAAGAGAAAAAATGTTTTAAGTCCAAATCCATCTGCCTGAAGAGGTCAACCAGCGCCATAAATCATTTTAGCAGCAGACATGTGACCACACACTAGAACTGCATCATGGGACACAATCAGTTTCCAACCTGGTGCCATTCTGCGGGACATTCAAGTACAATTAGTACACTGGATTGTTAATGTATCTAAAAAACTCCAAAGACATAAAAAAAATTTTATTATACAGTGTTATTCAAAAATCCTAAACAACAGATTAATAATTTACAAGTTGTTTTAAGTATTTAATAATTTTAATAATTTTAATAATAATAATAATAATCAAACCAAATCTTCATTTATAGAAGTCATTTCTACACTGGCTATTCCTTCAGATGCTAGAACATATTAATTAAATGTTAACATTTTTGGTTCACTGTTATTTACACATTTCTGTTTGTTTAACTTGATTGAAACATACGGAAAACATACTGAACAGTGATTTTGGTGTACTGTTACACCCTTTATTTATACTGAGTTTACCTTACCTTTTTTCCTAATTAGGTGGCTTCTAAAGGCAGTTGGTAGTACTGGCTTTTATTTAGAGTTTTTAAAGGGGCCTGAATGCAGCACCTTTCACGGGTTTATTTGTCAAAACATTTTAGGACCATGAAATATTTTCCTTCCACTCCACAATCATGCTCTACTTTGTTTAGGTCTATTACTTAAAACTCTATAAAACATTGAAATGTGTGGTTGTAATGCGACAAGATGTTTAAAAAAAATCAAGGGGGTTGAATCCTGCTCTAAGGCACCACAAAGTAAGTAAGAAAGTAAAAAAAAAAAGTCACCAGTAAGAGATGTTAATGAAAATGAGGAAAGCGCATCTAGATAAGGCTTGTATTCTTCTTCACACAATAAAATGTCTTAAATGTAGAAACCAACATGAAATTAACAGCAACATGTGATGAAAGACAAAAGGGGTGGAGGTCACTGAAGTGCCATGGTGGAGGAACACTTTGTGACTTCCACTCACAATTTATTTTAGGGAGATGCTAAGAGTCTAGAGGCTGCTGGGAGACGGTTGATAACTGCTGACTTCTCAGTGGCCTCACAGCGCCGTTAACTCTCACAGCTCCCGGGCTTTCAGTGTCCATCAGCAGAAAGACTCGAGGACACATTAGTCTGAGTGGAGGTCTATTGGGTCTTGTTCTTGTGGCCCACAACAGTCCTGTTTACATACTAATGAGATAGTTCCCCACACAAACAAAGCCCTAGAACTGTACTGTCTTTGTTCACTTCAGGAGTTGGGCTGAACTTTCAGTCATTTGTGAACACACATCAGGTTGAGAATAGGCTAAACGTGATGGATATCAAATTCTCAGAGCTGGAACTTGTTTATAGGCGCAACATGGTGAAGTTATTGCAAATTAATAGATTGAAGCTGCTAGTTAGAGATTTTACATGTGAGCTTTAAAACTGATGCATCCAACACATTTAATATTCCATAAAATAATTAAAATTTGACATTAAAACTATAAAACTCAATGGTATTAGTGAGTTTCTGAAAGATAAGAAATATCGAGCAGGAAAAATCTCCCAATTAAACTGCTGGTGTTATGTTTGCAGTTAGTTGAGGACCAATGACAGCAGGACAAAAGAATGCACATGACTGAGTGGAGATTTATCAAAATAACTGAAAACCTTACAGAGAATGGGAAAAACACGCAGAAACCAAGGCAAGAGCAACAGTAGAATCCAGCAGAGAATGACAGAGACTTAAATACTGAGTGTGAACACAGATGGGTCTAATTAGCAGAATGATTGTCAGCTGTGAGGAGAACATGTAGAGGTCACTGAGGTAAAACTGAGGAATACTAGGTTTCAACGAGGTTTCATAATAAAACCCCACAGAATTCTACTGAGAATAACCACAAGGAAAGACTGTAAATCAGAACAGGTAACAAACACAGGTACAAAACAAATGCACCTGGAAAGCAAAGAGTGACAAATACCAAAATAAAGCAAAACACACAAGTCCTATAACGATATGACAGCTTGGACGTCATGGGCAAATAACAAAAGGTCTTTTAATGAAATTGTACACAAAAGCACCCACACATTTAGTGCATATTTACATAGAGTGTCAGTGAATTTACCATTACAATTCTAAGTTATATATTATTAAAAAATTATTGTACAGTTGGTTGAGACTCTTTCAGAAGTTTTTTATAACGGCTGAACTTTTCCACATTTTGTCCCATTACAACCAACCATGTATTCTGTTGAGATATTATGTGATGCAAAGTAGTGCATAAATGTTACTGTTAACTAGAAGAGAAGCAATACGTAGTTTTACTTTATTTTATGTAAATAAAAACTTTAAAATTGTGGCCTTCATTTTTATTTAGCCCATTTTACGCTAAATTAAAGTAACAGCTTTTACATTTGATTTTATTATCATATTAGAGTTATAAAAATTGTATCGTCATGTCTTTATTGTTATTTCTATCCTGATAGAAACAAATTCATTTTAAATTTAGTCGTAAATTTCAAGAGCTCAACGATGTTTGCTGTCAACAGAGTAATGCTGAAAGACATTAACCAGTTAGTTAGTCAGGCTATCTGCTCTGTAGAGCCGGCAGGTGGCTGCTTAACGGTCATGCTGCTCGCATCTTGGCATCTGCAGTTTTAAAACAGACTTACTTTAATAATAGTGATGGATGTGACTCTTTTATTTTTTATAATGTGACTTTCTTTGTTTTTTGTGTCTAGAAATATTGTCTTCCTTGTAACGCGATTTGTGGTCTAATATCCTTAGACCTCCTCGCATATATGAATTAATTTAGTTGTTGTGAAAATATGGTGGGAATTTCAATTCAACCTGGGAAGACTCACAAAGAGAAGACAGGGATGCAATTAGAAAAGTTTATTAGTGAATGATTATTTCTTTGGTGCTTGGACACCAGTGGAAGACGTGAATGCTGAGAATATCATGTTCTTGAATGAACATCTTAAGGTTAGATTTAGAGATGTCTTCCCCCCCTGGGATCCGATCCTGGTGGTGGAGTGGAGGCCTGAGGAGATTTGGAAGCAAAATGGTGGAGATGGAGTGGAGGAGGGTCAAAGTTCAGCTGCAGAACGGAGGGTTCCATGGATGAAGATCTTTTAAAGCGGAGCCTTGAAGGATGATTGGCCGGGGAGAAATGCAGACTTGAGGCTGATTGGTGGAGCAGATTGAGGAGTAATTAGACGGAGCAGGAGGTGATGGGGAGTCTTCCATGTCTAATTTTCATTTAAACTCCATTTTCAATTTGACAATAGAAATATTTTGATAATTATTTCACCTGCTTTAAACATGCATTTAATGTTAACACTTTAACTGATGCATAATTTAAATAAAGCAATGGTGAAAATACCCAAAACCAGTATCAGTCTCGTAAAAAAGTATCTGCTTCCTTACAGATTGCTTCTGTTTTTTTGTCTTACCAAAATGTTACAGAAACAAATTTTAATATCAGGCAAAGGCTACCTTAGTAAAAATAAAATGAACTTTTTAAATGATGATTTGAAAAAGCTACCCTAACCAATCTGACCTTATAGGAAAAAGTAATTGGCTCTTATTTATATAATAAATTAACTGTGATTAACCACATTTTCCTGAATGCTGAGTTCAGAACAATGGTGAACTGTTCCAGGACAGGACCGCCTACTAAACCTACACCAAGAGCAATTGATGACTCATCTAGGAGGTTAAACAAAAGAATAACAACATCTAAAGCTCTGCAGACTTGATGATAGAACACCATACCTACAGTTAAACTTGAGGGGGTGTTGTAATGGTATTGGGCTGCTTTGCTGCATCAAGACTCGGTCAATGTGCTATAATTAATGTAGCCTTTGTGCCAAATTGGTGTAAAAGACTTACTGTCAGTTTCTGCAAACATTTGATGCCAGCTGTTGCCAGAAGTGTCACAACCAGTTGTTTAGGGGATAATTACTTTTTTACATAGAGTCAGGTTTGCATAACCTTTTACTTTAATAAACTACATCATCATTTGAAATCTGTTGTGGAAAAGCAAAAACCGAAGAAATCTATGAGAAGGTAGATCCTTTCACAGTACTGTAGGAAGACACTTAACTCAAATGGAGTTTAATAAACTTTATTAAAAAAATTCCTCTGTCATAGTAAGTAACTCCTTACTTACAGGGAATGGGCAAGCCTTACGAATCTCCCTTGACACCGGGAACCCCAGCTTTGGCAGAGCAACCAGGATGTAGAAAAAGGGCCCAGAAAAGCAGAGCTGCATTTACAACCTGTTCGGGATTTGGCTATTGCAGTGTGACTAACACCCCTGCTGCACCACATATGCTCTTGAATTTTAAGTCTGGCATGCTGCAGGAAGCGTGGGGTTAATAAGAGCACACAACAAATGCCATTTGTTAAATGAACAAGCACAAAACATGCCACTTCGTCATTGTCCATGCAGGAGGAAAACTTTTCAATCCCCAAAATGAATACATGCCATTACAGCTCAACTCCAGACTGCCTATTATGTTTTATACCAGCACTTAAAGTTTGTGAAGGAATGCTCAATATTGCCTATGATATATACACAAGCAGCCCGTCGTCCAAGAGATTGGTGCTTAAATGGGCCCCTTGGGGGTCCTTAGGTGGGAAAGAAAGGTACCATAATGAGTAGACGCCCACCTGCATGTGTCTGCCTATACTGTCTGTGTGGCAATTACTAACTGACAGACAGAAAGAGGAGCCTGACAAGCCATAACTGTTTGGCAGATGCCATACACAAATGCTTCACACCAGCTTGACGTCAATGGACAGAGCTCAGATGGGGCTTTGGTCTGACAGCTCAGTTGGAGCAGAGCCAGGGAGGGAAATATAGGAGTGGTTGCGGCGGTGAGAAGATTAATATTACATTCATCTGCCTAACGAGCCTGACAACAGCATGACAGGAATATTGGGAAAGAACTTGTAAGCTTCTTTCAGTGTTTTTATTGTAAACTATTCATGAATTTGAAGTATGAGAAGGAGATTTCATCATGTTGACCAGAGGCTGTCTAGTCCAAATGTGGGTTTCATGTAAAGCTGCATCTTAATAAATCACTGAGAAGTTGTTTTTTTCAATTGTTTAATTTAAAGTTTAAAAAAAGAATTTCATGTGAAATATTCCAAAAATTTATTTCTGTTCTGTTATTTTGATAATTTTTACTTTTAGCTAAAGAAAACCAAAATTTTGGCTTCTCATCTAATTAAAATATCACATTATACCAATAAAATGATTTTTAATTCAGAAATATGGTTCTACTGAACATTATGTCCATGTTCTGTACAGTTGGTCTGGGCTCCTTTAATATGAAGTACTGCATGAAAAAAAAACATTGGTATGGAGGAGATCAGGCTGTGGTTCTGCTGAGGTGTTCAGGAAGCCCAGGTTGTTTTATAAGTAGCCTTCTGCTTGTTTGAATAGTTGGTTCTGGTGTTTTTCATCTTCTTCTTGACAACAGTCCATAGGTTCTTTATGGTGTTTAGGTCTGGACAGCTTGCTGACCAATCAAACACAGAGATACCATGGTTATTAAAGTGAGTATTGGTACGTTTTGCTAAATGGGCCAGTATCAAGTCTTGCTGGAAATAAAATCAAAAAGTGCTCCAAATTGTCCTGGTAGACAACTTTGAGCCTGATAAGACCCAGTGGACCAACAGCAGCAGATAACATGGCACCCCAAATCATCACTGACTGTGGAAACTTCATACTGGACCTCGAGCAGTTGATTCTGGATTCTGGCCCCTCCACTCTTCCTCCAGACTCTGGGACCTCAGTTTCCAGATAAAATGCTAACCTTACTTTCATCTGAAAAAAAGGGCTTTGGACCAGTAAACAACAATCCAGTTTTTGTCTGCTTCGCACAAGTAAGATGCTTCTGATGTCTTTGGGTCAGGAGTGGTATGACTCAAGGATTGTAAGAGTTGTAGCCCGTGTCAGGCACTGACTTCAGCTGCAGTCTATTCCTTATCTTTTGAATGAGCATTGCTTCATAATTGTCTCAATGCTGTGTTAATCCTTTTTGATTGTTCCCCCTTTTTCTATTTTAAATTTTTCCTTTCACTTAACCTTCTGTTAATATGTTTTAATATTGAGTTCTGTGAACAGACAGTTTCTATAGCAATGACCTTAGCCTTGCTGTGGAGGATATCAGTTGCTGTCTTTTTGAGAAATGTTAAGTCAGCATTCTTCCCAAGGATAGTGTAGGCCTTAAGATGACTTTTCTGTGTTCCTAATTGTTTTTTTAAAGGTCTGTAATATTCTATGCTCTAATAATAGGTTTTATTAGCTGTAAGCCACTATAAATATATCAGATTATAATACAATGCACTGAATTACTTGAATTACAAAAATAAATTAACTTTGATGGCATTCCAGTTTTATGAGATGCTCCTGTACAATCAAAGAAAATATTGTGAAGTTAAAAAGCACAAACCACTGTCTGTCCTTTCTTTTCCCCTGTTGGCTCGCCTGTTATGGCTCTCTGGGTTGACCGCTCCTTTTCTTCCTCTTTCTGTCCAACATTGTTATAAATATGCTCATTATACCATGTGGTTGGTATGCAGATAGGCTTTGAAAGCAGCAACTGCATCCTTTTAGTAGTAATATTAACAAGCAGGCTCCACAGGGATGAAAGCATTAAAATAAACTGACATCAGCAACAATCTCGTTATCAAGAGAGAGATCGACTAAATATACATTTGTTTTCACTAAAAAAGCTAATTTTTTTTTCCTTTTTTGAAGCCCACAAACACAACGTGATAAAACAGCCCCACATCTGTTGTATTCTATATTCCCATTCAGCATTCATGTTGTGTGATAAAGTGAGAGTCAAGGCTGAGTAAAAAAAAGCCTTCAAAGGGAGAAAGAGTCTTTGTTCAGGGTTCATTTATGCCACTGTCAGATCCAAAAGAAAGATTTAAAAGAGTGACTCAGACAGATTTTGTCCTAAATAAAAGCACGCTCCACTGCGAATCCAAAGAAGCGTATGCAGTGGGAAGATTGGATAGAACGGAAGAGAGGGGATGGATAAGCATTCTTATCTGCAGCGCTCTTACAAATGTCAGAACGTTGGAGTGTGCATGTGTGAAGCTGGGCTTCTGGGCCATTTCAAAGCCAGAAGAATGAGAAGACTCCCCGGTGGCACCGACCACCTCCGTTACTCATGTATCATATTTGACATGATGGTAAACATACACACACACACTCTTGATTTTCTATATGTAGTGAGGACCATGTGTTGACTCCCATTGACGTCCATTGATTTTCAGTCATTTTCAACCCTTTCTATGCCCTAACCCTGACAATAGCCCTAAACCTAAACATTACCAGTGCATGCCTAACCCTAACCTTAACCTAAACTGAATTCACACCTTAGTCCTAAACCTAACCGTTAGCAAAATAGGTCGTGAGGACCAGCAAAATGTCCTCAATTTGGTACAAATGGTCCTCAATTTGATGCTGATATCGAAAAGTTGGTTCTCACTGTGATGCCAAAACAGGAACACACACACACACACCCGAGTGTTACAAAGAGCCTGACTCCCGGCTCTGACTGCATGTCAGTGGCTTGATTCTCAGGTGGCTCCATGGGTTGTGTGACTCCACCAGATCTCCAGGATCCTTGTGGAATGAGAAGCTCATCATCAGTCCTTCCAATCCCAGTTGAATGGCAGGAGGTCACCCAGTGATAAGGAGGGAGGGTTAGGCGAGAGGCAATACACCTAAGGCCTATTGTGAAAATGAAAAAATATCCACATCTGCCACAGCCGCTGGTAGGATTGGCTGGGTACAACACAGAGAGAGAGAGAAAGCTACTCAGACAGACAGCTCTGTCACCTCTGATTATTCTTCTGCTACTCTGACACAGAGAGATTGAGGCCATATGAACGCCTTTGTAGCCCTAAGCCATGTGTAGGAGCAGCAGTTAGAGAGATGCATCAGCTACTGCTTATTTGGGGTCATAATCAGATGTGAAAGCTGTCTTGTCTGCTCTCAGGCAGGATTGTGGCGAAAAGAGCTGCCCGCTTTAATATTGATGCCCTTTTTCAGCAGGTTACACATAGAGGATTCAGGAAGAAATTGGAAACACATTAGCAACACCTGATAGCTTTGAATTTCAGGTTCAAGGATTCTGAACTTGTTCCACTTGTTTGGAGGGTCTCAGAATGTTAATCATTCAGCAGGATTATCTTCCTGCTGGGTGAGTGATAGAAGAACGAGAGAATAAGAAAACATCAGAGGAACTGTTTCTGCAGAAAGGATTTAGAAAACATTCTGTACTATTGAACCTAATGTTGAGAGAACACAGCAGAGTTGGAGGTACCACACCGCACACACATGACAAAGACAACATTTTTCTTAACGTGCACAAACAGAAATGTTATGACCCTGTTTTGTTTTTTTCATCACGCTGGTAGTATTAAGTATTAAGTACAGTCATGGTGGAAAAGAAAGTACACCCTGCATTAACTTTCAGGGATTTTAATCTATACAGAGGTATTTGCCCCTTAAGCCTTTTCTGTTTGTTCATCTAAAGTTTAGCACACCATGAGTATTAGATCTCATGTCACTGTAAATTTGTTGAAAATGGAAATATATTTTTGGAGTGCTTAAACCTAACAGGTTTACCTAACAAAACGTTCGATTAAATAAAATGTTATAATTAAGATCACAAAAAAAGCAGAAATGACAAAAAGTCAGATTTACTTGGTGCAAAGCCTAAATTTACAGAACTGAATAACTTCTTTCTAAATTAATTAAATGTTTTGTCCTACTACTCAGCAGGGGGAATACCACTAGGTGGCACTTTAATAAACACCTGATGATATTTATTTTATGTCTGGTGGGATTAGTAAATATATTGGCATCTTTAACTGCGTTATTAAACTGTATTAGGTTTGGTTACAAATTTTATGATTATATGAGATTATATGACGCCAAGGTTTGCCACACACTCACTTGCCACTGTTAGCATTACTGTACAGTTTAAAAACTGCTCTCTACATTTGTGCAGTGTTGATTAGAAACAGGTTGGTGATTTTTCAAGCTCATACATGATCAGAGATTATTTCACTGATTTGTTTTTGGAAAGCTTCTTGATTTACTCGTTTTGTGTTACTGCACCAAGAATGATACAAAATACAGAGACAGGGTGTATGCAGGATGATACCAGCACTTGCAGTTCAGTAATGAGACATGTAATGTAGAGGTTTTACAAACACTGAACCTTTTACAAAACTGACTCTTTAAAACAATCTCAAGCTAAAATATTTTTCAGAACTTGAGCTCAAACATTCAGGGACTTCCCTGTAGAAGAAACTGTCACCACATATCTCCACATCCCATTTAGGCACCAATAAATCTGTGATTTAGTTCGTAATGACTATGGAAAATCATATCAGTTAATGACACATCACTGTCATTAACTCATATATGCAAATGCTGCACACAAAACACATCATTTCAAATAGCTTGAAATGATAAATTTGTCCCAATAATTATGGTGCTGATTCAAGTCAATGAGCAAACAAATTTCATTAATGGATTAAAAGCTAAAAATGGTCTGTTATCCAGCACTTAGAGGGAGGGGATTAGCCAGCAAGCATATTAGACTTATCTTCATATGCAAATGCGGATGATTAGCAATCACTGGCTCCCCTGAAAACAACAGCAGAAAAACCTGGTGAGGTTGAAACGGTGCTGTTAACTGGAAAGAAATGAGTTGTGTTTGAGGTAAAGTATAGCCGTCTCGGCTATAATTAGAATAGCAAAAAAACAAAGCAAAGCTTGATTATTCTGAGCACACATTTCACTTCACGAACAGAAATTGCTACACAATAATAAATTATCTTTACCACAGGCATTGAGACAATAGGGATTCTTTTGGCATGGATGGCTGCATCAGTGCCATGTGTCTTTGGGCCATTTCTGTATTGGCATTCTACTTATGTTGGTTTCAGAAATGCTTCTGATCTTTGCCTAAGCTTAAAGTAAGGCTTTTTAGCATTGTTTGCCACTGCTGCTGCTTCTCTGAGCGCTGAAATTCAGAACCTCCTCTCAGCGGAGCCAAACAGCCCTTATCTCATCTCCAGCGGCACGAGTGGTTGGACTGTGAGCACACTGTAACTTCTTGCTCTCTGCTCTCTGCTAACAACACTTTCTTTCTGGGTGAATGGTCTCTTAGGGCTCAATTTGGACTGTGCATGGTCACCTCAGCCCCAGATTAATCTTGCCACGCTGGAAAGATTCTCAGGGATTTGCTTGGGTATGCTCAGCCAGCTGTGGTAAAGATCTTTGGGAAACAATCTCTGACGTGCAAATAATGGTTACACAACTGGATTCACTTACATGAGCAGCCTAGTGGTCACTTGCTAAAATGATTCTCCCTTATATGCTCAAATGCAGGTACAACATTTTCCTTCCTTCAAACTGAACATGTAGATAGAGAATGTTGTTCATGTTACATTCAGAAAGGAAGTCCTAATCCACTACCTATTTAGAAAAACATCATGCCACAATTTATCTTCAGTGTTGGGACATGGAGGGAGTGGAAAATCCACAGTTTGTGGAAATTATTTTTTTAAAATTATCTTTTCTTAGCGGTTTGATTCAATTTAGTTTATCTATGTGGCACCAATTCACAGCAAATGTCTCAAGGGACTTAACGAAACAAACTTAATGAAATCTAACTATTGAAATCCAGCAGAGTGCATCAACTTTGCAATAAGATCTCATTCTGAACAAGCATGTGGCGACAGTGGAAAGGAAAACTCCCTTTAACTGGAAGAACAGAACCAGGCTCAGTGTGAGCAGATGGGGAGTTTGAGAAGCCAGAGCAGACACGCAAGCAACACAGGACCAGTTATAACATCCTCAGATTTCTACTGGAGGAATCATTACAGAAAAGGATAAATCACACAGGAAATGTAGGTAGACGTCAGTGTGACACCAGTGATCTTTCTTAAACAGGTACTGAGAACGGTATATGTTAAAGCTCTTTTTGTCAGTGTATAAATTATTATAGTATTTTCATGATTACTACACTGCCTTGTTTTACTTTCAGCAGGAATGGAAATAAACTTTAATGTCAGTCAGTTCAACCATCCAGGCAATGGTTTCTTAGCAAAAGATGCAAAAACAAGAGGCCAACATGGCCATTTCTTTTTTATTATTCAAAAATAATGTTTCATTAAATAAACATAAAGGTCAAATTTTTCGATTATATAATAACTAATTTCCTTCGAAAAAGCAAAAAAACAATACTAGTTTCTTTTTGAGTAAATTTAATATTAATTGCAAACTACAAAATAAAAGTTAAACGAAGATTTTACTGTACAGTGTCAATCAGTAAAATGTTTATCTAAGTTTCATCAGACATTTATTTAGTTGGTAATATTTAAAAATAATCATAACTGTATAGCATGCACAAAGAAGCTTAAAAAACCTACAGTGGGTTTGTATTTTTTTTCAGCCTATTATTAAGTCCTGATACTTCTTTATAAGCCTATTGATATGTGGTAAGTAGGCATAAACTGCGCGTAACGTTTTCACATAACCTCACTTAAAAAAAAAACTTAACATGAGGTGAAACATTATTTTCATCATATAATTTCCTTTTGGGGTTTATTAATTTTTATGTAAGGAAAAATGTCTACTCATTTGGCTTTGCAGGATACTTATTATGTAAATCAGCATGAAGTGACTCAGTCAGTTTATGTTTTAAATGATCAAAAAAGGAGGAAACACTTGTTAATGCAAACCAGTGCAGCTACTTCCCATTTATGTTGTATAAATGTGCCAAACAGAAGCATCAAGACATTTGAAAAAGCAATGCATCTTTGTTAAAAGCAGGTTTGGGTTTTAACTTTGGAGTAAAGCTTAGAAATTGCATGTATAAGTGCAACATGCTCTAAATCTGTTTGACAGATGAAACTGAAATTACTGTTCCACTCACATTCTGAAATCCTATTACTATAGAAGACTTTTATAATCGAGTTAGGAATTTCACAGTCTATTACTAATCATGCACTGTGAATATGTCCAAAGCTGGCTCCATGTCAGACAAAGTCTAATCCCTTCTTTTAATGTGCCCAATCCAAGAGTCTCCTTCATTAGGCCATCCATAGGTTCCTCTTCCTCTGTGTGCTGTAATGAAAGGAGAGTGGATGAAATAGGGAAGGAAGGAGAGTTTGCTCAGCAACACGTTAGCTCTCTCTCTTTAGACTGTGTCCTTATTAGGGTTTGCTTTCCAAAGCAAGGTCAGAGCATCTACCAACTTTCAGCTTTATTAGCCTTGGGCTTGTCCTCGGGCGCTAAATGGCTCTCACGCAACACCAGAGAATGCAACCTCTCATTGTGCCTTATGTCTCACTATCCATTTCTTCTTATGCTGCACATTAGTGTTCTCCCTCACTACCTCATCCTCCTCTCTGTTGCTTTCTGTAGATAAGTTTTTCCTCTGCTTGCCTCTTGCCTCCTCTCAAGCAGAAGCACAGCCTCTTCCAATCCTCCTCATTAGATTCTGCCTGGGTAACCTGAGAAAAAAAGATTCCTCTGTCTTCTGCACCTCTCAATCATAGCCTCTGCCACCCCATCCACAGGATTCATCTGCTGGCAATGAGCGACCTTTGACACCTGCACCTTGCAGGCAGGATTACTACTGAGCCCTGCTCACGCTTTATTCCCCACAGCCGAGAAAGCAGAGATGGTCTTTCATGAAATTCAAACTTTAGGTATGAGCAGTCGTAGACAACTGAGGACCTTATTTCCCCTTACCAGTCTCAATGTGTAAAGATGAAAAAACCTTGGGGCAAGCAGCACAGAGGACTGCTGCGCAGTCTGTGATTTCACAATGATGATGAGAAAGAATAAGAAGCTTATATGGAAACCAAGGAGTTTAGAAGGACTCATATTTTCTGTCAATTATTTTTCTCTCTCTTTTGTAGGTGGTTACTCTAAAATGTTTAAACAAAGTAACATCCAGAAGGATAGAGCATATCATGGTCATTGACATGACTGGATATCTGTCATTTCTTCCATTCTGGGAAATGTGCCAAACAGGCTAAAGTCCATTTTATCAGTTCTTCAGGCACACCTATGAAGCCAACCATCTTCTCAGCTATTATACAGTGCTTTGCAAAGGTTTTCATACTCTTACTTTTTCACATTTTGTCATGTCACCACAAACTGCAAAATCATTTTATTGGGATTTTACGTGAAATACCAAGACAAGTAGTGTATACATTTAGGTCTTTTGGAGTATGTCTCTACAAGCTTTTGTTCATTCCTCTTTCCAAAAGAACTCAAGCTCAGTCAGATTGAATGGAGATTATCTGTGAAAATCAGTTTTCAAGTTTTGCCAAAGATTCCTAGTTGGAGCTAAGTCTGGAGTTTGACTGGACCATTCTAACACATGAATATGCTTTGATGTAACCATTCCATTTTAGTTTTTGCAGGCCTGCTGACAGCTTTACCAGGGTCCAGAACAGCACAGTCTTTCAAGCCCGGGACAACAGACCCATTTGTCCCGTTCTTCTCTAGCCTCTAACGGGTTTTCTTCCAATATTGTTCTGTATTTACCTCAAGCCATCTTCCCATAAACTTTGACTAGATTCCGAGTTCCTGCTGGAGAAAAGAATCCCCACAGCATGATGCTGCCATCACCATTAATCACCATGGGAAGGTGTGGCTAGGGTGATGTGTATTGTTAGTTTTCCTTGACAAAGTGTTTTTGTATATAGGCCCAAAAGTTCAATTTTCCTTTCTGACCAGAGCACCTTCTTCCATATGTTTGCTGTGTTCTCTATTTCCTTGTAGCAAACTGTGCACTGGGACGCTTGTGGATTTTCTTTAGAAATTAATTTCTCCTAGCCATTCTTCCATGAGGGTCAGATTTGTGGACAATTATTAGTTGTTCTATACACAGATTCCCTCACTTGAGCTGTGGTTTTCTGCAGTTTGTCAAAAGTTACCATGGACCTTTTGGCTGCTTCTCTGATTAAAGCTCTCCTTGACCAGCTTTTTCATTTAGGTAGACGTCCATGTCTCTCTAGGCTTGGAGTTGGTTCATCTTCTTTACATTTACGGCTAAATAAGTGAATAGATCTCTGTGAAATGTTCAAAACGTGGGATATTGTTTGAGAACCTAACTGCTTTAAACACTAATGTTCCCTAACAAACCCCTGCATCGCAATCGATTTCTGTTGGTTCATCACATAAAATCCCCAAAAACATTCATGAAGGCTTTTGATTATAACATGATACAATGTGCAAACATTGTGCCCAAAGTTTTGCAAGGTCCTGTAACTGTAAGGCCATGCGGTCTTTTTGAAAAAAGTTTAAATGTTTCCATTTACACACAATGGGCCCACTGTGCTGAACTGCAGGTCTACATTCATCTCAATGTGTGGAAGGCAGCAGAGCTGCCACATCATTAGAAAACCATATTCCAAACAAGCACAGTTGCTCTAATCAGGGTGACATTGTAAACCTGTATTTGCCATTGGTCTCATTACACAAACTGATTATAGTATAAGCATAAAAAGCTACCTGCCTAAGGAAAGCTCATCATCCTGAATGGAGTAAATTATATGCAGTTATTTTTAAGCATGGCAAATTTATTTAAGTCTCAAGATTTAGAGAGTCTGGTGCTGGTGATCACAGATAGACTTCTAAAAAAAGTTGCTTTTTGCAGAATATGAGGCTAAATTAAAATTACATCGCTTTAAGCATCAACAAATGGAGCCATCCAATTCCTACAGCTGGCTCCTGTGAAAACTGTCTGGAATGTTTGGTGAATCTTTACTTTAACTATCTAGTTGGAGAATGAACAAATATAAAAATCCCAACCTAATAACAGTTGTTATAATTATGGTTTCTGCTACTCTGGGATCTGTCAGAGGGGCTTTAGGAAGTAGGCATCACATGAAATCCAAAATCTGAGAAATTATTGAGCCAAATATGTACATTACAATTGCAGCACATTCAATGAACCATACAAATGATACCCTCAAATGAGGGTTTAGTAGGACAAAACTAAAGCGCAATGTGAAATATTTTAAATTCCCCCATCAATGTGTCTGGTTCAGTTGTCAGAAAGCAGTACATTTAAAGGAGAAAGCAGAACGAACTCTTCTGTGCAATATATTGAGATAAACTTGCAAAGATAAAGAAGAGACAAAAAAGATGAGGAGACACATAATCCTAGAAGCTTCATCAATCACTGGAAGGGGGGACTCCACGGCTTAAAGCCCTGCTCCGGTTTTGTCATTGACAAAAAATGGCTTTCCATGGAAAAATGAGCACAATCACGTGCACACGCCCCAGTCCTGAATTGATTTTTATGGCGGATGGTGTGGCTGGTGGGTAGTGAAGGCAATGCTCTCAGAGCAGATGTCTAATGGTGTTTAGAGACTCTCCACTTTATCAAGCCAGGCCAGCACTGACAGTTAGATGCTGGAGGGCAATTAAAATTAAAGCCTGCCTGATTAGAATATCATATTCATCTGGATGGTAATTACTATGTCTGGCTCCGTATAAATAATTAATTATGCAAAACCCATGCAGCTGCCACTGGCTAGAGTTAACTGACTTTCTGTCAACGTCTCACAGTTCTAGAAAGGATAAAGAGATTTGGGAAATAAGCTCTTTAGCTGCTATCTGGAAGCCCGCTGGGATATGCATGCAGCGCCCATTGAAACAGTGGCAGTCTGCCCTCTGAGTGCAGGTGGCATCAGCAAGTCTTTTCTTCTTTATTTTGGAAGAATCAAAATATTTTAAAAAAGATAGCTTTCTTTCTTTTTCTTTCTTGTATTCTTTTACTCCTTGGTCTCAGTGACATGGTCAGTTGTCATTATCTTACGTTGGAAAAATTACCATTCTTTCAAACTCTTACAAACTCTTCCAGTCTCTCTTTTTCACCTTTATAGAAGTATTGCATAAAGATTAAGAAGATGTTCGAAATAAATTTAATCTAGTTTTATTGCATCATCTCTGTCTGTGGACATCAGCACTTTTAAATGTATCAGATAGCGTTTTTCCATTTCGTTGCAATCATGAAAATGAGCATATTGTATTGTATTCTATATTCTATTCTATTAATATTGTTTTGTTGATATAAAGGCTTCATACTACTTCTTTATGGCACATATTTTTAGAAGAAAACATCCCAACATTTGTTTTTATAAATAATCTACAGGGACTTGCTAAAAGTATTATTGTTCCTTTAAAAGCACCAACTACAATATACTTTATTGACATTTTATGTGACAGACCAACACAAAGTAGCAAATAATTGTGAAGTCAATGGAAGATTATACACGTTTTCACATTTTTTTCAAATAAAAATCTGAAAATGGGGGCTGCATTTTTATTTAAGCCCATTTACTCTGATGCCCCAAAACAAAATCCAGTGCAGCTGATTGCATGTTAAAGTTGTGGAGAAGTTTAAATCAGGGTTAGGTTCTAGAACGATATCCCAAGCTATGAAAATCTCACAGAGCTCTGTTCAATCCATCATCTGAACATGGAGAGAGGATGGACCAAATGCAAACCCGTTGGCTGTGGCTAAATTAGAAGAGTAGTCTTCTTTCAATCCAAAAGTAATGGGTTGCATTCCAGCTTCCTCCTGTCACCTGTCAATGTGTCCCTGGACAAGGCACCTAACTTCATATTGCCAGCTAATCTGTGTATCAGTGTATGAATATGTGAATTTGGCTGTAGTGTTTGAACACTTTGAGTGGTCAGTATGACTGGAAAAGTGCTACATGAATTCAGTCAATTTACCATTTTAATCAGAGAAGCAGCCAAGAGGCCCATGGAGAATTGGGAGGAGCTGCAGAGATCCACAGCTCAGGTGGGAGAGTCTGTTTATAAGGTAACTCTTATTCGTGTTATCCAAACATCTGGGCATTATATGGCAAGAAGGAAGCCTTAAACTGACACGTTAAATATACCACTGTTACAATGGCCCAGCCAAACTAAACTAATCTAGAAACTAATCTTTTTCTGATTTTCCTAGATTGCTTACTGCAGAAACCATATTATTACCACAGAAACACATAAGAAAACATGATTCTACAACCAATAAACTTATTTAAGATTACAAAATATCATGAACAAAAGAAGTCAACAAAACCCCCCAGTGGTCAAATAAAAAAGAGGTGACTAAAGCTATGGGTTATTAAAATAAGCGCCTACTTTATGTTTCTGAGCACGCAAAAATAAACAATTAGCAAATGTTTAATAAGAGAAACTGAAATCATGTTCTTGTTGTACACTTCATTACTGTGACCTTGTCCAAAGACATCCATAGCTCTCAAATTAGCCTCATGCTGTTAAGGACGTTAATATGGTAATCAAATGCAGAAGGTTATATAAGCAGTGAAGGTTATTCCATTACATGGGGGAGAATAGGGGATAAGGAAATTGAAAACAGAGCAAAAGCCCCCAAGATCACATAGTGTATATTTCAACCCTTTACATGTCTCCTTTTTCAACCCTTCACATACTCTCTCCCACTCACTTACACCACAGTTAACCAGAGGTAATTATAACAGCATGGAAATTGGAAACAATGCTGACAATTTAAAACATTTTGGAACAGAAAGACCTTCCAGCAGTATAAATCACAGGTTGAACAGTGAGTGGTATGAACGCCACACTTCAGACATACCTCTATCCAAATTTAGTTGGGTTGGAGTTCAGTACAATCTCTGAGATCACATGTCCTGCTTTGGGACAACGTCTGGATAATATTTCTTCATATGAACAGCTGTAGATCCACATCAACAATATCTGTAAATTTCCCAGCAGTACTGTCTTGGTTTCTAATTAAAGAGCAGACAGATATATCAGACAAAGTGTTGCAAAGCTTTACATTAAATACCTGTTTTTCTAGCAGCACTCATTGAGGCATGGCACCCCGTGTTTGCTGTTGTTTCACTAATGATCCTATTGATTTTAAGGTTCCAGTGACCAGGGATCAGTTGGATAATTGTTTTCAGCAATGTTTTACTTGATGCACACATGTTTTCCTTCTTAGCCTCAAGGATTTTGTGATGAGCGAGGACTTCTTACATGCATTTTTTGATAATTGTTTCATGGTGAGAGGCTGGGTGATTATGGAGATGTGGAGGTGCTGTGGGATATAAGGTCTAATTAAGCATTATTGTGCATCTCGCTTGAAGATGATGCCCAAGCGGATTAAGATAAAGTCAAAATTTGATAGTTTGTTCAGCAGTTTAGTTGGTTCAAGTACTCACAGAGGTTTATATTCAGAGGATGAACATATAACTCAGTGTGGGTGGTAGGCATTTTTGAAGAGGTTTTTACTTCACTACAACCAGACAAAAGTAGTCCTTTGCTTTCATCAGCTACTAGCTGCCTAGCAGCTAATGGTATGTAAGGTAACTTTGTCAGATGTTTGTGGTCATCAAAATGGTCTGGTTTGTCCGCTTAACGTGTATCTAAACCTGATGTGAAGTCATAAGCCTGGGCCCTAAGACAAATTTTGTAAAATGGCCACTTGTGAAAGTAAAACTGTTGAGCTTTTTCTTGGATCTCAGACAACAATCCTGTGCGCTACTCTGCCAGACAGGACACGGTTGAAAAAAACAAAACAAAATGCCACCAAAGTGGGTAGTGACAAGAAACACCAAGGGGCATGGCCAAGTGTGAAGATGAGCAGAGAGGGGTAAGCGGGGGTGTGTGGGTGTGGTCAGGAGGATAGAGTGAGCAGAGCGACACTGATAGTTTCACCACGGATAGATTATTTTTCAGATGGAGGCTTTTTAACGCTCGCTAGTCCCAGAGGTTGATGGAGGCTTTTACGGAGCCTGAGCCTTATCTGTTCCAGCCTCTGGCTCAAGGAGCTGACTCAATGATGACTGAACGGGTCCAGTTTGAGTGGTAAAGCGATGTTAGCAGTATCATTGCTAACATGGGCTATTGTTCAAAGCCTTAACAAACTTTAAGAAAGTTTACATCCACGTGTAAATATATATTATTTCAAGTAAAGGATGTTGACGCAGGGCTGTCACGTAGACCTCCTGGTCCTTCTCAAAATATTAGCATATTGTGATAAAGTTCATTATTTTCCATAATGTCATGATGGAAATTTAACATTCATATATTTTAGATTCATTGCACACTAACTGAAATATTTCAGGTCTTTTATTGTCTTAATACGGATGATTGTGGCATACAGCTCATGAAAACCCAAAATTCCTATCTCACAAAATTAGCATATTTCATCCGACCAATAAAAAAAAAGTGTTTTTAATACAAAAAACATCAACCTTCAAATAATCATGTACAGTTATACACTCAATACTTGGTCGGGAATCCTTTGGCAGAAATGACTGCTTCAATGCGGCGTGGCATGGAGGCAATCAGCCTGTGGCACTGCTGAGGTCTTATGGAGGCCCAGGATGCTTCGATAGCGGCCTTTAGCTCATCCAGAGTGTTGGGTCTTGAGTCTCTCAACGTTCTCTTCACAATATCCCACAGATTCTCTATGGGGTTCAGGTCAGGAGAGTTGGCAGGCCAATTGAGCACAGTGATACCATGGTCAGTAAACCATTTACCAGTGGTTTTGGCACTGTGAGCAGGTGCCAGGTCGTGCTGAAAAATGAAATCTTCATCTCCATAAAGCTTTTCAGCAGATGGAAGCATAAAGTGCTCCAACATCTCCTGATAGCTAGCTGCATTGACCCTGCCCTTGATAAAACACAGTGGACCAACACCAGCAGCTGACACGGCACCCCAGACCATGACTGACTGTGGGTACTTGACACTGGACTTCTGGCATTTCCTTCTCCCCAGTCTTCCTCCAGACTCTGGCACCTTGATTTCCAAATGACATGCAGAATTTGCTTTCATCCGAAAAAAGTACTTTGGACCACTGAGCAACAGTCCAGTGCTGCTTCTCTGTAGCCCAGGTCAGGCGCTTCTGCCGCTGTTTCTGGTTCAAAAGTGGCTTGACCTGGGGAATGCGGCACCTGTAGCCCATTTCCTGCACACGCCTGTGCACGGTGGCTCTGGATGTTTCTACTCCAGACTCAGTCCACTGCTTCCGCAGGTCCCCCAAGGTCTGGAATCGGCCCTTCTCCACAATCTTCCTCAGGGTCCGGTCACCTCTTCTCGTTGTGCAGCGTTTTCTGCCACACTTTTTCCTTCCCACAGGCTTCCCACTGAGGTGCCTTGATACAGCACTCTGGGAACAGCCTATTCGTTCAGAAATTTCTTTCTGTGTCTTACCCTCTTGCTTGAGGGTGTCAATAGTGGCCTTCTGGACAGCAGTCAGGTCGGCAGTCTTACCCATGATTGGGGTTTTGAGTGATGAACCAGGCTGGGAGTTTTAAAGGCCTCAGGAATCTTTTGCAGGTGTTTAGAGTTAACTCGTTGATTCAGATGATTAGGTTCATAGCTCGTTTAGAGACCCTTTTAATTATATGCTAATTTTGTGAGATAGGAATTTTGGGTTTTCATGAGCTGTATGCCAAAATCATCCGTATTAAGACAATAAAAGACCTGAAATATTTCAGTTAGTGTGCAATGAATCTAAAATATATGAATGTTAAATTTTCATCATGACATTATGGAAAATAATGAACTTTATCACAATATGCTAATATTTTGAGAAGGACCTGTATACCAAGCTGTACCATTTGAACCAACAGGAAAATTAAACTCCTGTAGCCACTGGTGAACCCAAAGAGGGCAGCACTAAGACGGCTTTAGGACCAGTATTCCAAAATCAAAAGTTTACATGAAAATGTAAAAAAATGCACAGTCAGATAAATATATAACCCTTAAGGCTCAATTTATACAATTTATCTGCAAAAATGTTGATTTGGGGTTTAGTTTCACTTTACCTTGTTTTTAGCTAATCACATTAATTCCAGTGGGCATCTGTTAACTGAGATAGTAATGACAAAGTAAAAAAGTTTTCTCCACATCTTTTATCACTTAACTGGATGTGTTGAGTTTGTGGATGTAGAACTGTGATCTGACGCTAAAATGGTGTGAACTGTTAATTGTTCCCATCTGCTTTGCTTGATGGACGTGGTTGACTCTGCATGTATTTAGTGCAATCTGCTTTGTAAATCAGTTGCACAAATAAAGCAAATAGCAACTGCAAAACTGTTGCAAAAATGAAAGAGATTGCATTTCTTGATGAATGCCGCAAAGCTTCAAACATGGTTACAGCACAAGGATAATTAGTGTCATTAGGGGTACCAACAAATTGGTCTGAATTTACATATGAATTTTGAAGAAAAAAAAAAAAAATACTAGCAAATGCTGAACTACCAACCAGAAAAAATAATGTTTTTTGCATGCTCTACTTTTAAATGTAAAACCACTCAGGAATGGCAGCCCATGGCTTCATTTCGGCGTCCATAAACACTACTGGAGAGGCACCTGGCGCTGCTGGCAAACTGGACCTCATCATGAGGGAACAGGATGAAGTTTTTGTCTCTGGCTATGGGCTTCTGTTTGCAAGGTCACAGCTGCCTCTTCGGTGGCCCACACCGCCTTGTCTGGCACCAGTGTATTGTGTGTGTCCTCTATTGCCATCCTGCAGGATTTAAAGCATCCTGCCTTCCCTCTGATGGCTTTTTATCAAGCCAACACACAGAGAGGGGTTAGGAATATGTCCCAGTCAGAGAACATGATTACAAGCAAAGGTTAAGAAGTGAACCTGCAACAAGAACATGTATCTTACATATCAGTCACGGAGGCAACTTTAAAGATTAGATCTGTTTATTCAGTTGGTGATTGAAGAGCAGTAAATGCTGAAGCAACAGGGTATCTTCAGATCTTTTCAGTTGTATCAGGGACACAAAGAGACATAGACATCCAAAAACACAGATACAACAAATGCTGATAATAAGGTGTGTCAACCAGCTTTGCAACAATAAGAGTAAAAACTGTTATGTGAGCAGAGTATGAATGAAGATCCTTGCAGTTTTTCTTTTTCATGATCGCTGTTATATTGGCTTGGTTGAGCACCTGCTGTGGGAAGATACTGACTGCAAGAACAGGAAAAGCAGTTGGTGAAAAGAACGGTGTGAGGTGTGTGCATGTGTGTTGGACAGTGGATGTTGTCAACGTTCTCCCATATTCCTTAGTATAAATGCTAAAAGACGTGAATCCCCACTGGCGGGAGACTGTGCAGAATGTTGTTTGAAGACATGGGAAGAAGAGCTTGGCGTAA
The DNA here is from genome assembly GCF_021462225.1 of Girardinichthys multiradiatus. Taxonomy (NCBI): domain Eukaryota; kingdom Metazoa; phylum Chordata; class Actinopteri; order Cyprinodontiformes; family Goodeidae; genus Girardinichthys; species Girardinichthys multiradiatus. Next base: position 4,469,369 of record NC_061811.1, read on the forward strand.
ATAAATCAAGACTGTTTCATGTAAGATATGAGATTTGCAGTGAGCCTTTTCAATTGGGGCCCTTTATGTCTGAAAATGACTGACAGTCATAATAACCAGTCTACACACAGAGAGAAGAGAACAGAAATAGGCAGGGAGCCAAACCTGGTTTCCTCCTGAAAATACAGCCAGCAAAATAAAGCAAAGAGTGTTGGACTGGAACACTGTAGTTTAACAGCTTATAATGTGGAAGAATAGACACTTATTCTATTGCTCTTTGCAAAAAACATAGAAAAGATACAAAATGTTTTGGTCGCAAAAGTAAATTGTTCTTTTAGAACAGAATGTCTCTCTAACTGTAACAAGCCCATAAATTAAACAAATGAATAAATGAACAAAACTGGAGCTCATTGAATAGAAGAAAACTGAAGAAAATCTGAACAATGAAATACTGCTGAAAGTAAAATACTTAGTTAAAACATGCATAGTCAGTTCAGATCTATTTTAACTGTAGTATTTTAACTGTATTTAACTGTAGTATTTTAAAGTCATTCAAATGATGCTGAAAAAATAAACTGTTACAAAGCAGATTATATTGAACATTCCTGTTAGCTGGTCTAAGAGGCTGAATAAGGCAGATGTAGCATATCAGGTCATATCTTCAGGTTAGGTTCTGAGTTTTCAGGGCAACAAAGATGGGTTTTTTACTGTCCATTACTGTCTCGATTTTGATATAACTTGTTGATCCTTCAGCTTGTTCTGTCCTCATTTTATGTGTCATTGCCTAATTTTCCAAGGCAGGTACCAAAATATAGGTTGTGATTTCTCGACATTTATAGTGCAAAACAGCTTTTAGGGTGACAAGCTTAGTTAATGACTCATCATCATATATCAGCGCTGATCAATGCTGATTACTGTATGTGAGTTTTTCATATATCTCATCAGATATATCTCAACAACAGAAAGTGCTTCACAGATGGCAGTGTTAAACATTGACTCATATGTGTTGGCAATTTTTACAGTTATAATTTTTGCTAATAAATTAAAAAGACAGAAACACAACTCACACGTGATTTTTGGTGTGTGTGTGTATTTTTGACTTTCAATTATGCATAAATGAAATTTGAATTTGACTCCATTGCTGGAATTTTATAAAGAACCAGCTGACTGTAACTGGTCTCAACAAGGCAGAGTCCTGAGGATTCAGTGTGTCATTACACATTGCTGATTCCAATCAAACCTGCACCAACATATTATTGATACATGGAAAAACCATGCCTTCACAATCGGTGTTTAGTCATAATTCAATGCCTCTGGAGCTCATGTGTTTGTGGTAAAGTCCTCCTGCTGTTCTGTCAAAACTGTTTGAGGCAAAAGAAACATTCAATTTCCAGATGCAGAGCAGGCAGCATAGTGTGCATCTACCGCAATAGGCAGTATTTCATCACCACACTCCGTGAGGTGTTTTGGGAAAAAAAATTAAACAGGAACAGGCCCGCTAATTGAAGCGGTCATGCCTCCTGGTTTCCATTAAAGTAATTGGAAAATCAATTTAGGACATACATATTTTGTGGAAACACATGCAACTGAGATGTAAATGATGTATGAAAGCAATGATAAGCAGAAACTAACAGAAATATCAAAGATAAAAGCTGAACAATAAATAATAAAAGCCCATCAGCTCAAAAAAACAACTTTATTTTAAGTAATTATCTAGATCTTAGCTACTGTTCAGGCTTTCTTGGTAGTTTGTGTGGATTTAGCAATTTTAGTACATTAAACAATACTTTATAAGCAGATTGGACAGAAACACAATGTGGCTTATACATTTTGGCATACATATGGCAAACGTACAGTTTACAACAGATATTTGCACACATTTTATTCAAACAAACACAAAACTGCATTACATTAGACAAAGCATTTCCTGTATTAGGTGCTTTAGGATTTCCAAATTTTTTCTCTTAGTTAACTTCCTACATAATGACAATTTTTTTTAAAGAATTTGTAATTACTTTTTTCAAATTGACAAGTTTACATATATAGAAAATAGAAGTTGTCAGGAATCCGGGGGGGGTTGTGTTCTGTGTGTGTGTCTGTCTATTGGAGTCCCTAGGTTCTCCACTGAAGTACACACTTCCACCCCTGCGTGGGAGCGTTGGAGGCCTGATTGTTGGGGCTGGAGTTTCTGTTGTATGTTTATGTTTGTGTTTTTTGACTCCTAGTAGGCGCTAGTGCTCAGCAGTGGTGGAGACAGGTGTTTTCCATCTCGATGATTGATTCCTGGAGTACTTAAGCAGGAAGCAGCCAGCATCTCGTCACTCGAGTATTAGCCTCTGTGGTAGCTACTCAGCCAGCCTCGTATTAATTAAGTTTATGTGTACTTTGCCTTCGACAATGTTTAACTTGTTCTTTGTTCTTCTTAGTTAACTGAACCGGCGACTACCTGGAGGTTACCCAGGCTGGCCCCGGTAGCTCCGTTCAAACACTAACTACATTTTCAAGGACCTTCCAAGGATTATACCGGCAACTACCTGGAGGTTACCCAGGCTGGCCCTGGTGGCTTTGTTTCGCACTAGCCTCGCTCCTCGGATCTCTCCAGGAAGGATCTTCCACACACACCTACCTGATGCCAAACTCTGGAACTTCCCCAACTGGCTGCTTCCGGACTCAGATTCTCCAGAGACCATTCAACCTAACCTGTCCACCCTCCACCTCTCCACTGACGCTTCGCCTGTAGACTGCATGTGGGTCGGAGCCATACGTAACACTATGACACTGAGTGCAGCAGGTGTGCTACTGCACAGCTGTTATGAATCAAGCTCCTTTGGAGGAGTATATGAGGAGCTGGCTGCCAGGCCTTCAACGCTTGACTGTTAACCCACAGTGCTAACCCAAGCCTTTTGAGTTTTCTTGTGTTTCCTTGTGCATCCTTATGTATCAGCTTAGTCTGACTCTCTTTTCTCATCTGCTTCTTGTTGAAGGTTTCCTTTTGCTAACTTGGGGTTCATACTGTAGAATCCCTTTACCTCAAGTCTCAAGTCTCAAACAAAATCTTCTAGATAATCTCATCCACGGCTGGCAACCTCTAGGCTCCTCATTTCCTTCTACTCTGGGCAACCTGTTCGCCCTCCAACACCCAAGTCAAGATCCTCTGATGCTCCCTGTTTCTCCGGCCTCCATTTCACACACACGCGGACCTAACCCCCCAGATCCTGCTCATTCCGCTGGCATCCTCTTCTGTAGTCACCAGTAAGCCTGCCTTTATCTACTTCCTCATTTCTCTGATCATTTTGCTCCAGCTCACATTTCCTCTCTCCCCTAGCTGCTGTCCATTTCCCCAGTGAAAAACACAATCAGAATTAAGATCTCATTAACCATTTATTCACTTATTTCAATAAAACGTTTTACACTCTTTCTAATGCCACATAACACTACATTCCTTCTGATTTATTAATTTAAAAAAAAATGTCATTTTCTGTTTTTGCTTGAAACATTGCTTTTTTGAGGGATTGCTGCAAAGTCAACGCCAGTGACTTGTCTCTACATGCTCATCCGGGAGGAGGGAATGCTGCAAGTCACTGACTGGATGCAATCTGCTGGGTTTCCTTAGACAGGATAACTTTTTATCCAATGTGAATAAATAACTAACTCTGATTGCACTGTTCAATGGTTAGGACTAATTGGAATGTATGTACCTGACTGTTGTGAAGTGCCCTGAGACAACATGTGTTGTGAATTGGGGCTATATAAATAAAACTGCATTGAATTGAATTGAAAGATGGTTTGTTCTGGCTTCAGATACTATGCGCCTCGAAGGATTTTAGTTGTATGAAGGTGTCAAGGGAGGATCTTGGGTCGGACCAAAATGCAGACAAGAGCTTGGTAGCCGCATCATAATTTATTCCTCAAGGCAAAAATGTAACAAAAACACTGTAGGTACTAATGGCAAGGCATAGCATAGTCAAAACATAGTATACAAAGCGAAGCATAAACAAAACATAGACGTGGTAGGGAACGGGGTAATAACAGAAGGAACCAGCACTCAACAAAGACACAAAACCAACTAATATACTGTGAGAATAACAAAGGCAGATAATCAACGGAACTGAGAACAGGTGCGACAAGGAGGCAGGGAAGCAGCAGGAACAGGTTAAACAAATACAAAGGCTGAGGAAGAGTGAAAGGACTAAATAAACAACAGAAAACACAAACTAAATAAGAGAATAAATCAGAGGAGGAAATAAAGAAATAGAATAACTATGAACTAAAGTAAACAAAGAAACTAGAGGAGAACATATAAACAACAACCTAAGAAATAAACAAAGAGCCATAAGGAGAATCTAAATTACAGAATAAACCCTCACAAGAACCCACAAAGTCCAAAATGTCACTCCATGACATAACCCCCCCCCCGCAAGGTCGGATTCCAGACGACCTCTGGAACTAACAAAAGTTAAAAGCAAAACAACCCACCCAGGGTGGGCGGAGGGAGGCCTTGGACGGAGGGCAAGAGTCCGAAACACAAAAACAACCCATCCAAGGTGGGCGGAGGGAGGCTTTGGGAGGTGGGCCAGAGTCCAAAACAAATGTAACTCCCAAATAAACAAAACAGAGTCCATAATCTCCAAGGGTGGGAACAAAAATCTAGGAGGCCGATAATCAGGGGGCCTGCGACGACGAAGCCAACGGTGAAGTAGCTGATGTTTCGGAGGCCTGGGACGACGAAGCCAGCGATGAAGGAGCTGACGATCCGGAGGTCGGCAGCGACGAAGTAGCCAGCGAAGTGGTCAATGGTCTGGAGACCTGCAGCGATGGAGATGCAGGCATCTAGGAGGTCTGCGGCGAGGATGCAGGCGCCTCGGAGGTCTACGGCGAGGATGCAGGCGCCTCGGAGGTCTGCGGCGAGGATGCAGGCTCCTCGGAGGTCTGCGGTGAGGATGCAGGCTCCTCGGAGGTCTGCGGTGAGGATGCAGGCTGCCTGGAGTCTGGCAGTGGAGACGCCAGGCAAACCCATGAAGCGAGGAGTCAGGCAATCTACGACGTGGCGAGATCCTCAGAAACCCTGAAGACTTGGCCCTGGCGTCCGGCGTGGACCCAGGCTTAGAGTCATCAGGTGCATGGTCAGGCGTATGGTCAGTCAAAAATTCAGTCATCACAGAGTCAGGCTCTGGTGTGTCAGGCAAAGAGTCAGGCTCTGGTGGCTTGGCTGCATGCTGTGAGTCCAGCGGCTTGGCTGCATGCTGTGAGTCCAGCGGCTTGGCGGCCTTAACGGCCACAAGAAAGGGGTCGAAGGGACCTCCAGCGGAGAGTGGAGCTGGAGCGTCTAGCCATCCCACAGCAATAAACTCATCCTGAAGTAAAGAGTGCACTTGATCCAGATCCTCTGGGTGATCTATTAGATGGAGCACGAATATACAACAACGATTTCTCATCAGTTTCCTCTTCAAACCCTCCAGCCCGGCTTCAGTCCAACTTGGGGCTGGAGGCTGCACCGGTGGCTGGAGAACTGCAGAGGGTGCTGAGTGACCGCCCACAAACTCTGGGGAAGACAGCCGCGAGGAGGTTATGGCGGATGGACCCTCCATGGAAAGGTTAGAGGCGCCCACCCGTACCTTCTCGGTGGCGACTGATTCGCTGATTTTGCTGTCAATCAAAAAGGGATTGAGCCTCAGACTTATCATCCAATCATCATGCAGAAGCTGAGCGTCTGGGGCAGCCGAGGCCATCCCGCTGCCCCATAGATTGTCAGAGACGCTGAGCGTCCGATGGTCGGGACAAAGCCCAGCATTTATCCAATGACTCGTCTCGTTTCGCTGCAGCCGAGGCTGCCCCATAGACCCTCAGAGATGCTGAGTGTCCGATGGGTGGGACAAAGCCCATCATTTTTGCTTCGCTATTGAACTCACTGTTTAAAGCACTGTGAAGCTGCGGGAATGAGTGAGAGAAAAGCCGCGTCGTTACCAGTGATAAGAAGCTGATTCTGAACAAAAGTTGAGCGCGTTGTAGCGCATATTTAGTCAATGACATGTACACACAACAGTATATATTTGATCACTTATTTGTTTTGACATTTTAGGGGAAGCTGAGCTTCCCTTGCAGTCTTAGGGCAATCGCCACTGGTTTAGAGGAACCAATTAGCCTAAAATCCTCTCTTTGGACAGTCGGAGGAAGCTGGAGAACATGCAAACTACATGCAGAAAAGGTCCCAACCGGGAATAGAACCCAGGCCCTTCTTGCTGCAAGGCAACAGTGCAAACCACTGCTTCGCCATGCAGCCCATAGTCAAATATGTACATTCCAAGCTGACCCTACAACACAAAGTGTAAAATATTTCCCAAGTATCTCTGCAGGCCTAAAATATGCAATGGTTCTGCTTCTTTGTTCAAAAACTGTGATTTTCATCCATTGTACTTTTCTCATAAATCTTTTCTAGAGCTCAAATATTTTAAACACATTTTTAGCCACAGAAATTGTTACAGTGAAACCAATTCTGTTCAAGGACATCAGCCAATTATTCTCCACAACTAGCATGCAGCAGATGGAAGAGATCCAGGGTGGCGTCGTTTCTATAGACAGAGTCATCAAGACCATTAGACTACCAACATCAGGTGACCGCTGATGGGAAATTTCCAGCAAGCACTCAATAAATACAGGAGTGAGCCAAAACACAGCCCAAAGCGCCAGAATACTGGCTCTGAAAGGTGAAAGTGTTTCAGCAGCTATCTTGGAGAAAAAGTAAATTACATTATTATATTAATAAACTCAATTTGCATGGCATCACAGACCTTGCTCACAGTGTTCATTTAGGACAACTTTGAATGAGGTGTAAAAATTTCTTAAACATCAAAATAACTCACATTACAGTGATACATTATCAAAAACATCTAACAATTCAATAAAAAAATTTTCTTCCTCAATTCAATTCAATTCAAAAATACTTTATTAATCCCAAAGGGAAATTAAATGTTGTTGTAGCTCATTATGAAGGTTTCTTCAAAGAGCCGTTGTAGATGCTGATGGTTGTGGGCAGGAAGGATCTCCTGTAGAGCTCCGTCTTACAGCAGATCTGAAGAAGCCTCTGACTGAAGACACTCTGTTGTTGTAGGACAGTCTCATAAAGAGGATGCTCAGGGTTCTCCATAATGTTCTTCATTTTATGAAGAATCCGTCTTTCCACAATGATCTCCAGAGGTTCCAGAGGAGTCCCCAGAACAGAGCCAGCCTTCTTTATCAGCTTGTTGAGCTTTTTTAAGTCCCTGGCTCTGATGCTGCTTCCCCAGCAGATGATGGCAGAAGAGATCACACTTTCCACAACAGACTTACAGAAGATATGCAGCATCTTGCTCCAAACACCAAAGGACCTAAGGTTTCTCAAGAAGTACAGTCTGCTCTGTCCCTTCTTGTAGATGGCTTCACAGTTGCATCTCCACTGTAGTCTGTTGTCCGAGGTATTTATACTCCTCCACCACCTCCACTTCTTCTCCCATGATAGAAATAGTTTTTGACTTATTCCTGTTTCTCTTAAAATCTACAATCATCTCCTTTGTTTTAGTCACGTTCAAAAGGAGATGATTGTTTCCACACCATGCCACAAAGTGGTCCACCACCTTCCTGTACTCAGCTTCTTGACCATCACTGATAAACCCCACGACTGCAGAATCATCCGAGTATTTCTGAAGGTTTATTTTTTGCTTATTCAGGTGGGCCAATAGGAGTCTCTCTAGGACCTTCATGATGTGGGATGTCAGGGCAACAGTTCTATAGTCATTGAGGACTGATGGGTGAGTTTTCTTTGGTACCGGAACAAGACAGGAGGTCTTCCATAACACCGGAACCTTCTTCTGGGCCAGGCTAAGGTTGAAGAGGTGCTGCGGAATGATGTTATCCATACAGAAGTTTATATAGTCGGTTACACACTCAGTCATGGCATTGATGTCCTCTCCATGTGGCTGGCACAGTGCGTCCCAGTCTGTAGCCTCAAAGCAACCTTGCAGAGCTTCTTCAGCTTCCTGTGATCATTTTCTCACTGTCCTCTTTATTAAAGGTTGCCTCTGAACAAGGGGCTTATATTTCAAGCAGAAAAAAACAAGATTGTGATATGATTTGCCTAGAGGAGGTCTTGCTGTAGAAATGTATGAGTCCTTGACATTTGCATAAAACAAATCCAATGTTTTGTTTTCTCTGGTAGAGCAGCTGACAAACTGTTGAAACGTTGGAAGTGTAGCATAGAGTGAAGCATGGTTAAAATCACCAGACATTGCCACAAAAGCATTGGGGTTTTGTGTCTGTAGCTTAGCAACAACTGAGCTGATGGCATCACATGCAGTGTCGGCAACAGTGGAAGGTGGAAAGTAAACTGTTGCCAAAATAACACTGGTGAACTCTCTGGGTAAATAATATGGATGAAAACTTACTGCCAACAGTTCAATATCTGGACTGCAGAGATGACACTTCACAGTTACATGTCCTGGATTACACCATCTGTTGTTCACAAGTACTGCCAGTCCACCTCCTTTACATTTGCCGCTACTTTTTAAATCTCCGTCAGGGATATGATCCTGCAGCCATGTCTCAGTAAAACACATAATACTGCATGCCCGGTACTCTGGCTGGGTCCTTTGTAGGGCTTGGAGTTCATCCAACTTGTTTCCCAACGATCTCACATTGCCCATCATAATCAACGGAAGAGATGGTTTGAACTTCCTCCTTCTCTCTTTTCTCCTGCTCTGCATCCATGGCGTCTCCTTTTCAACTCATCGGGGATTTGGGGTTGTAGTTGAAGTATTATTTGAGTTTTGAGATATTAATCAGCTGCTCCCGGTTGTAAGAAACAACCCCGTTGCCATGGCAATGCATCATAACAAATGTCCAAAAATAGAAAATATTAGGAAAAATTCTCCAAGCTGCACAGCATCTGACACTGGAGAGGACAGTTGTCCAAAAAAAATCAACTGTATCCACCACAAGAGGAATAGTTCCCAAAAAAGAATAAATCAGAATCAAAAGTAATAGAGCTACTCCAACCTGCTGCCACCTTGAGCGGCGCAATTCTAGAAAATTCCTCGAAATCACCTTGTAATTTACATTTGAAACTAGTTTACCACTCTATTAGTTCTACATGGAAATAAAATATTGTAACTCATACTTTGCAAATTAATCACACAAAGCAGTCCTCCAGCTCTATGTACACCATATTTTGTCCATCTGTAATACAAACAACTTTGACTTGTATTGGATGTCTGAGGTGTACAGAGTATAAAGAATTAGTGAACGTACAGTCCCCAGTGCTGCTCCTGTGCTGCTGAACTCTTGAAGTGGATTACTTGTGTCTGTGTCTTCTGGAGTTTCTTAGAAAGTAATAATATTCTAGATAAGTTGCCGTCTGGTTTCCGCAAGAGGCACTCTACTGAGACTGCCTTGATAAAAGTCTTTAACGACTAATGTCTAATATGTCTATTATTGGTGGCTGCACACTCAGTCAGTGCAGTGTATTGGTTTTATGGTTTTATTGTGTTTGTCAGCAGCTTTTGACACCAAAAGGTCCTGTTACATCCACTGTATAATGAAATAGTAATTTCTGGAACCGTTTCTAAGTGGTTTTCTTCTTTTCTGAACAACAGAACCATTTCCATGTTTGCAGATAATATAGTGTCTAAAGCCACTCCTTTATTGCATGGTGTTCCTCAGGGTCAGTCCTACACCCATTTTTTTCCCTTTTGTACATCAACCCCTTTGGTAAGATTATCAGTAGCTTTTAAAATGTGTCTTACCATTTGTATGCTGACAAACTTCAATTTAACCATTCTCTTAATGTTTCAGGATTGCACAAGTTAGCTGATTTATTAAATTGTGTCTCCTGTATTTATTACTGGCTAGTTAAAACATTTCTCCTGAACAGAAGGTTCCTTGGATCAAACAACACCTCGGGTCTCTGGGCTTCTCCTTTGAGACCAGTCAATGTCTTCGGACAACCATTCAAGATTTTTGGTTAAAATGAGCTTTTATCATTTGAGAAATATTTCTAAATTGAGTGCAATGTTATCCAAATCTAACCTGGAGATGATTGTCCTTGCTTTTATTTTCTCTCATTGTGTAACGATGAAGCAACTCAACCAGAACCCAAAACGCAGCCAGACAAGAGAATGGTTAAGCAAAATGTTTAATATAAAAAAAAGAAAATAATAATAATTGGGTAGAAGAGGTTCCAATGAAGCGGTCAGACAGGATGGACAGGAATGGAGGTTTATCAGGGAACTGAAATCCAGCTGGGGAGGAAGGGAACGTGGACAACAGGAGGTCTTGGGGGTTCCAGGAACAAACAGGAGACAGAGAATATTTCCACCAACCAGATGCAGAAGCGGGAGACAATCCAAGGTAAAGTACTGGAGGGTTTCAGGCAGGGGTAGTCCTGTAATCGAGAGACAGAGTCAGAGACAGCCAGGTTTCAGCAACGTGAGGTCAGGATATTTCCAAACAGCAGAAGGACAAGGCAGAAATCTGTGGTCAAAAAACAGGCAGGATCAGATAACCAGAAAAAACTATCTCGAAACATGAATCAAGGCTTGAAAGCTGTGACAGAGGCAACAGACGATCTCGCACTGAGCTGGTGACAAGCAGCTGATTAAATAGGAGCAGCCCAGTGCAGGTGAAGGCAATGAGTAATCAGCACAGTCAAGGTGGAGCTGAAGGGCTGGAATCAAGACATCACCCCCTCCTCAAGGGGCGGCCCTTGACGCCCCTCTGGGCTGGTCCGGATGTTGGCGATGAAAATCGCGGATAAGGCCCTTCTCCAGGATCAGGCGAGAAGGTATCCAAGACCTCTCCTCAGGACCATAGCCCTTCCAGTCCACCAGGTATTGGATGCCACGGCCCCAACGTCGGGAACGTAGCAAGCATTTTACAGTGAAGACAGGGGCTCCATCTATGAGTCGGGGGGGTGGAGGGGGTCTGGAAGGAGGGCAAAACCTGGATGACCTTACAGGTTTGACCTTGGAGACATGGAAAGTGGGGTGCACACATAATGAAGAAGGTAGACTGAGACACACAGCTAGTGGGTTAATGACCTTGGCAATAGGAAAAGGACCCACAAAACGGGGTGCTAACTTGCGATTCTCTACCTTGATGGGTAAATCCTTAGTGGATAACCAGACCTTCTGACCCACCAGGTATCTTGGAGCTTGGGATCTGTGATGGTTGGCATTACGGGCATAGACAGCTGAGGTCTTGCAGAAAGATGCTTTAGCCTGTCTCCAGACTCTGAGACAACGACGTGCTGTTAAATGGGCAGCAGGAACCTGGGTAACCCCTTCCTGAACAGAGAGAATAGGCGGTTGATAGCCATAAACAACATGAAATGGTGACAGACCTGTGGCACTTGATGGTAATCCATTGATGGCATACTCCACCCATGGTAAATTCTGTGACCAGCGACTGGGAGCATCCATGCATAGGATGCGTAATTTGGTCTCAACTTCCTGATTCATCCTTTCTGTCTGGCCGTCCAGACAGAAAGGATGAAACCTGACTGGACCACTGCCAGGGTCCTAGTAATACCTGGGTGACAGACAATTTTAGAGCCATGACAGAACTGAAGGACTTTAGACACCATTTCCTCAGGAACATACAGAAGTCCCTTAGGACACTGAACAGGAGGTGGTTCTCTCTGATGACTCCTCTTGAGTAGGCTTTCGATACTGGTAAGAGCTAGCCTGGTCTTGGGGGAAAGGATGTAGTTGTGATCAACAGAATCAGAAGGACAGACAGAAAAGTGATGAAGTCTAGAAAGTGCATCAGGCTTGATGTTCTTGCTGCCAGGTCGATAGGCTAGGGTGAAGTTAAATCTACTAAAAAATAGTGACCATCTAGCCTGGCGTGGGTTAAGTCTCTTGGCAGATTTGAGATATTCCAGGTTCTTATGGTCTGTCCACACAGTAAAAGGATGTGTGGACCCCTCAAGCCAGTGCCTCCATTCCTCTAACGCTAGTTTGATAGCCAATAGTTCTCTGTTCCCAACATCATAGTTTCTGTCGGAGGTCGAAAGCCAGCGAGAAAAAAAAGCACAAGGATGTAACATAGCATCGTCTGAAAACCTTTGCGACAGGACTGCGCCGACCCCAGTCTCCGAGGCATCAACCTCCAAAAGGGTTCGATGAATCTGGAAAACGCAGAATAGGAGCTGAGGTAAAGAGACGTTTTAGTTTGTCAAAGGCCTGTTTGGCTTCTGAGGACCATTTGAACTGAGTCTTTATAGAAGTCAGTTGATAAAGAGGGGCGGCCAAAGAACTATAACCCTTGATAAAACGGCGGTAAAAATTGGCAAACCCAAGAAAACGTTGAAGTTCCTTCAAACTGGATGGGTCAGGCCACTCCAGGACTGCAGCCACCATTGAGGGGTCCATGTGAATTCTGCCAGGAGCTATGACAAAGCCTAGAAAGGATACAGATGATTGATGGAATGAACATTTCTCGGCCTTAAAAAATAGTTTATTTTGGAGAAGCCTGAGAAGAACCTCACGAACATGTTTGATATGGGTAGAAAGATCCTTTGAAAAAATTAAGATGTCATCAAGGTATACAAAAACAAATCTGTTTAGCATGTCCCTTAAAACATCATTAATCAATGCCTGGAAGACAGCTGGGGCATTGGTGAGCCCGAAAGGCATGACTAAGTATTCATGATGACCTGAAGGGGTGTTAAAAGCTGTCTTCCATTCGTCTCCTTCTCTTATGCGGACCAGATGGTAGGCATTACGCAGATCCAGTTTGGTGAAGACAGTACTACCTTGAAGGAGCTCAAAAGCAGAAGTCATGAGAGGTAGAGGGTATCTGTTCTTAACTGTAATTTCGTTTAGACCTCGATAATCGATGCATGGTCTAAGTGAACCATCATTCTTGCCAACAAAGAAGAATCCTGCACCAGCAGGAGAAGAAGACTTTCTGATAAGTCCTGCCTTGAGGGCGTCAGAAATGTATTCCTCCATTGCCTCTCTCTCTGGACCTGTAATGGAATAGATTCTGCCTTGAGGAGGGGTAGTACCAGGGAGAAGGTCAATGGCACAGTCGTACTCTCTATGGGGTGGTAGAGAAGTGGCCTTAGATTTGTTAAATACCTCACACAAATCATGATAAATCTTAGGGACCTTAGACAAGTCTGGATAAACAAGGTTGATCTCATGGGGAGATGTTATGATAGGGGCTTCCCTCAAACAATTAGTGGAGCATGATGTCCCCCAAGACTGAACCTCACCAGTGAGCCAGTTGATGACTGGACTGTGTTTGATGAGCCAGGGGCGTCCCAGAATCACAGGAATCTCTGGAGACCTGGTTAGCAGAAACATGATCCTGTCGTGGTGGTTTCCTGAAATGAGTACAGAAACAGGCTTAGTGCAGCGAGTTACTTGATCAATGAGACGCCCATCAATAGCAAAAATCTCACGTGGTCTCTCTAGAAGTTCCAACTCCAGTGCAAGCTTATGAGCTAGGCTGACATCAATAAAGTTAGCATCAGCCCCAGAGTCAATGAAAACAGGTACCTCCTTATTTTCAGGAGAGTCAGGAAATCTGATGGTGCACCGATTATGGGGAGGGTTCTGAGACCTGAGGATAGGGCTCAGCAAAGACCTCCCGAACTTTACTGAGCCTGCCCTTTTAACCGACAGTTAAAGGCCCGATGATTCCTCTCTCCAGAATAAAAACATAGTTGATTCCTGAATCTCCTATCCCTCTCTTCAGCGGAGAGTCTGGTCCTGCCCAGTTGCATGGGCTCCTCAGTGTTAACAGGAGGAGGAGTGAAGACTTGGGGCATAGTGCTTGAACTGACCTGGACGGTTGAGACTCGTCTTTGATAGTTAGATGATGACCTCTCCCTCTTACGTTTATGAAGGCGTTGGTCAATCCATGTGGCCAGCCTTTCTAAGGCCTCGAGGGTCTTGGGAGGGTCACGAGTAGCAATTTCATCCTTGATATCATCTGACAGACCCTGGTAAAAAACGTCAAACAGGGCTTCATTATTCCAAAAACAACTAGACTTCAAGGCATGGAAATTGATAATGTAGTCAGTAACATGTCGAGAGCCCTGTCTGAGAGAGAACAGTCTCCTGGCAGCCTCTCTCTCAGGTCGAATAGGATCAAAAACCCTCTTCATCTCATCAGAAAACTCTATAAATGAGTCACAGCAGTCAGCATCATTCTCCCACTCAGAAGTTCCCCAAAGCTTAGCTTTACCAGACAGTAGAGAGATTGTATAGGCCACCTTGGCCCGTTCCGAAGGAAAGGCAGTGGGCTGGAGTTTAAATAGCAGGGAACACTGCCAAAAAAGGTCTGCATTGTTCAGGATCCCCATTAAAACGCTCAGGGGGGGGAAGCTTAGGCTCGTTGTTTGCGTTAGCCGTCGGAGTAACAGTAGAGGGGAGTGGTTGAGAAACTGAGGAACTAGCTTGGACCTGGGTGATTTTAAGAGAAGAAAGTCCCCGTTAAAGCTCCTGGATATTACTTTCTAGGCCAGTAATAGCCCCCTCTACTTTAGAACACCAATCGGGATTCGGCTGTGGGTTCATACTGGCGAGATCGTACTGTAACGATGAAGCAACTCAACCAGAACCCAAAACGCAGCCAGACAAGAGAATGGTTAACCAAAAGTTTTAATATAAAAAAAAAAAAATAATAATTGGGTTGAAGAGGTTCCAATGAAGCGGTCAGACAGGAAGGACAGGAATGGAGGTTTATCAGGGAACTGAAATCCAGCCGGAGAGGAAGGGGAAGTGGACAACAGGAGGTCTTGGGGGTTCCAGGAACAAACAGGAGACAGAGAATATTTCCACCAACCAGATGCAGAAGCGGGAGACAATCCAAGGTAAAGCACTGGAGGGTTTCAGGCAGGGGTAGTCCAGTAATCCAGAGACAGAGTCAGAGACAGCCAGGTTTCAGCAACGTGAGGTCAGGATATTTCCAAACAGCAGAAGGACAAGGCAGAAATCTGTGGTCAAAAAACAGGCAGGATCAGATAACCAGAAAAAACTCTCTTGAAACATGGGTCAAGGCTTGAAAGCTGTGACAGAGGCAACAAACGATCTCGCACTGAGCTGGTGACGAGCAGCTGATTAAATAGGAGCAGCCCAGTGCAGGTGAAGGCAATGAGTAATCAGCACAGTCGAGGTGGAGCTGAAGGGCTGGAATCATGACACATTTAGATTATTGCAACAAATCTGCTGTCACTTATCTAAAGTTGGTCCAGAACACTGCAGCGAGGATTTTAATAGGAAGAGATAAACACAGGTATTGTCCTCCCTACATTGACTACCTGTCAAATTTAGTAATTTTAATGTTTCAGTTTTGACTTTGACAGCTTTTAATGGACAGGTTCTGCAATACATCACCAAATTGTTGATTCTTAATTTTTCTGGGGACATTATCCTGTCCCAAAACCATCTGAAGGTTTAAAAAAGTCACCCCGGTTTAAAAATCGGGGTGACTGGTCTTTTAAGGCAGTACCCCCCCAAGCTGTGGAATGCCCTGCCCATTGTCTCTGTGTGGCTGATTCTGTTGATTCCTTTAAAAAGCAGCTTAAGGCACTTTTGTTCAGAGAAGCTTTTAGTTAAATTTAGATAATTTATTGTTTTATTAGGTGTTCTTACTTTCACTGTTTTATATTAGGCCTTTATTCATATCTACTTTACTTGCTCTTTGAAACACCTTTTATGATTTTTATTTGTGAAGGTTGCTATCTAAATAAAGCATATTATTATTATTATTATTATTATTATTATTATCATCATTATTTTTACTACTGTTGGACCGCTTGTTTGCTGAATATTGGACTACTTGCATGGTGCGGGACGTCACTATGCCTTTACAACGGCATCGGCCATTTTGTATCCAGGACAGTCCGCTCCGACATATCCCGTCGAACACTACGACTGATATTACGAGGCGTCCCATGTCTGACGTCACAAGACGCTATATAACAGGGCCTCCATTTTGAACACCCCGCTTTTCAGCTGGAGACCGGGTTCGGTTACCAACATCTGAAGCATAACTTGGAGAAGAGTCCCGAGTGGATCTAATTTATTCTCTCTCGTTGGCCAACGAACACTACATAACTGAGGTTTCTGGACTAGGAAGGCCAGAAATTTCACTTTGCCGATTGAAGACACGGGTTTAACACGTAACTAAAAACACGGAGTTTCGAGGAGAAGAACCGCCACCGTGTTTCATCCGAAGTCGACTTTGATGGTTAGATCATATTTTTCCTTTTCGCCAAGGAGGCCAGAGTACGAAGATTGACCACTTTTCCTGAAGTTAATTGCTTCAAGGCCAACCGGTAGTCCTTCTCCATGGCCTCACCGAACTCCTCCCAGGCCGGGTTTTTGCCTCTGCCACAGCCCGGGCCGCAGCACGCTTGGCCTCACGGTACCCGTCAGCTGCCTCAGGAGTCCCACAAGCCAACCACAGCCAATAGGACTCCTTCTTCAGCTTGACAGCATCCCTTACTGCCGGTGTCCACCACCGGGTTCTGGGATTGCCGCCGCGACAGGCACCGCAGACCTTACGGCCGCAGCTACGGGCAGCAGCATCGACAATAGATGCGGAGAACATGGTCCACTCGGACTCTATGTCTCCAACATTCCTCGGGATCTGGTCGATGCTCTCCCGGAGGTGGGAGTTGAATACATCCCTGGCCGAGGGCTCCGCCAGGCGTTCCCAGCAGACCCTCACTATGCGCTTGGGCCTGCCAAGTCTGTCCGGCTTTCTCCTCCTCCAGCGTATCCAACTCACCACCAGGTGATGATTAGTGGACAGCTCAGCCCCTCTCTTCACCCGAGTGTCCAAAACATGCGGCCGAAGGTCTGATGATACGACAACAAAGTCGATCATCGACCTCCTGCCTAGGGTGTCCTGGTGCCAAGTGCACTGATGGACACCCTTATGTTTTAACATGGTGTTCGTTATGGACAATCTGTGACTAGCACAGAAGTCCAATAACAAAACACCACTCGGATTCAGATCGGGGAGGCCAGTCCTCCCAATCACGCCTCTCCAGGTGTCACTGTCGTTCCCCACGTGGGCGTTGAAGTCCCCCAGCAGAATAATGGAGTCCCCGGGAGGGGCACTATCCAGCACCCCCGACAGGGACACCAAGAAGGCCGGGTCCTCTGCACCACCATTCGGCCCGTAGCCTGAAATGATAGTCAGAGACCTCTCCCCAACCCGAAGGTGCAGAGATACGACCCTCTCATCCACTGGGGTAAACCCCAACACGAGACGGCTGAGCTGGGGGGCAACAAGCAAATCCACACCAGCCCGCCGCCTCTCCCCGTGGGCCACTCCAGAATAGAAGAGAGTCCAACCCCTCTCAAGGAGATGGGTTCCAGAGCCCAGGCGAGCCCGACTATTTCTAGTCGACATCTCTCGACCTCCCGGGGATCGGGCCACTGAGGTCTCCATCTTCGTCCGCCACCCAATCCTCTTTGTACCGGTCCCTCACGGTTCCCCCTGCAGGTGGTGGGCCCACTGGGGGATGGCCTCGCATCTCTCGTTTGGGTTTGGCCCGTCCGGGTCCCGCGATGAGCAACCCGGCCACCAGGCACTCTACGACGAGTCCCGACCCCGGGCCTGGCTCCAGGGTGGGACCCCGGCTCCGCCGTACCGGGCGACGTCACGTGCCTCAATATTTTGGTCCTCATGAGGGTTTCTTGAACCACTCTTTGTCTGACCCATCACCTAGAGCGTGTTTGCCATGGGAGACCCTACCAGGGGCATTTAGGCCCCAGACCACATAGCCTCTAGGATCATTTGAGCACTCAAACCCCTCCACCACGTTAAGGTGAAGGTTCAAGGAGGGGCGAGATTAATCAATCAATAATCATAACTCCCAACACTACCCTGCCTATCACCCAATGACTTCTAGAGATAGGCATCAGCCCTCCCCTGTGACCCTGCATGGGTTAACAGGTATAGACAACGAATGGACGAATCTCTCTGGATGATTGAATTGAATTTACAATATACATTTACAGTGCCTGGGAATTCTAAAGCTGATGGAGAGTGGTGGGGAAACCATGTATTTGTAAAGAAGGAAAACCTGAGAAAAATATGGTTTCCATATTGTAATTTCAGTTGTGGCCTCACAATAATTTTTTTTCTGTAAGATACTGACTGATTATAACCTCTCAGCAGTACTCATTTAGCTGTTTTGAATAAAACATAGTAATGATGGTTAAAATGGTTAAAAATACTTTGTTTAAACATTTTATGATTTATAGCAGAAGAGTGCGTAGCAGAAGCCCTATAATTTATTAGTCATTCTTTTCTCACATGTAGAGAAAGCTATCTGAAGCTCCAATGCTGCTGAATTATCCCATTTATCACCAATCCTGTTGCAACAGTTGAAAGGATGAGAGTGCTGGTTTGGGTTGGATCACCTCAAAGGTCTGCTTGTGTTTCTTTTATTTGACCCCACTTCCAGTACAACTTCAGACAGGGCCAGGATCGGCCATTTCTCAGTCTGCACAGTCACATCCCAGCAGGACCTGCCATAATGTTTTATGTAAGAAAAGGATGTAATGATTTTCTTCCATACTTTTTCATTCTTCTGTCCATCATTGTCTAAATCTAGTTTCTCTGGAAATGCCTTCTGCTATGAATAGGAGCTTGCACCAGTTGGAACAAAATATGTAATTAAATTAACTGTAAAACTATATTAGAGGTGTGTGTATGCCAGAGTGATTTGACAGCACAAATGCACCATGACCACCAATGTAGCCATAAACGCCTGGTGCTGGTATAAAAATAATCACTCCCACGCACGTCTTGGACATTGTACACCCTAACTACATCTCAAATTTACATAGTTAACAAAAAAACTATTTAACTGTCACTTTAAGTGGAGCTTGACAATGTGCCAAACAGCTGCTACTGCCAAAAGAATAAGTGATGAGAAGGTGGTGTTAGATAGAGTGCGATTGCATGTGCAATCACATTACACATGGAAGTGTTATGGAAGAGAAATGGATGAATTGGTAGATGGAGCTGAATAAGTGTAAGCAAGCCAAACACAATGAGTGTCAAACACATCAGACTTGTTCTCTGGCTTTTCTAACACAGCGTAGGTTACAATCAACAATATCTAACTAACTGCTAAAGAAAATCCCAGGCTTCCTACACATTTTAAAGGTCAAAATTATATACCTTTCCAGGATCAAATTTCCAGAGTTCTCTGTCTTTTATAGCCTTTTTTAAAGTACAAATACCATCACCATGAATTTATGGCAGATATTTCTGCAGAGGTTGGGCTTTAACTATGAAACCTGCGATGGATGGATGGATGGATGGATGGATGGATGGATGGATGGATGTTCATTATAGAAAAGGGATAGGGAACAAAAATTGGAAATTTTCTTCTCAAAGTTTCTGTGTTCACAACCACACTTTGTAAAAGCTCAGTGGCAGAGTTCTTCTAAAACATCCTGCTTTAAAACTTGGAATATCTAAAGTGTTCATAAAACATAATTTTCTGCCCATGCAAAAGATGATGCAGGTGCATGTTGTTGAAAATCAAGTCATTTAAAACTGATTTATATGCAATTTTTTCATGTGGAAACCTTAATTCCTCCACCAGTCACAGAGGGGAAAGGACAGATTGGCTTCTAATGACTATCCAATACTATGCTGCAGTATACCTATGTGTTGTTTAATAAGGTGAACTGACCTTTCATCATGGTTATAAATCAATGACATTCTCCCACGCCGAAGCATTGCATGCACATGCATAATATTATCTTCCTGCTTGCTCATACACACACACACGCACACACATGAAGTCAAACTTAGAAATAAATCCACATTTCATTGCCCTTCTCCTTAGACACGTGCACTGATTTTCTTTACACAGACGTTCTTACAAACAAAGTCCTTTCAACCTCATTGCTCAGTGATGAAATAAAAGGAACTAATTTCCTGTCCTGTACAGCTGTGGATGTGTCTGAAATTACAGAAACAGATGAACAAAGATTGCATTTGATTGCAGGTAAATTGTAGATGTTTGCGTTCATCACCTTTGAAGTTGTTTTTGAAAGAAACTGCTGGCCTTTCAGTCTGTGATTGCCGTCCCTTTGCTGAGGCATAATGGCTGAGGTGCAGCTTTGTAATGAATACATTACCAACAGCACCGGAGAACAACAACCAACGTCCAGATTCCACTCATTTACCACCCAAATAATCCTTCACCTCACCCAGCAGCAGTGGCAATAACGACAAAATCAAAAGTAATGCCGTCTCATCTGTCAGAGGAAACAATATAAAAGCAATGTATTTCTTATTACTCTGCCTCGCAAACTGAATCCTTTTCTCTGTCTTTGATCACTAAAGTACAGCCCCGAAGCAGAGCACTTTCTCCAAATTGCAATTTATTTTTGCATCATCAACACAAAATAAGAGGCAATAAACTCTCACAGTGTGCCTAGAAATACTTTCTCCTCCTGGGTCCTTCCACAGGCCCAGATAGAAACATAAGTCCACACATGGCTGTGTTTCTGGTAGCGTCTGTGTGAAGGGGGAGAGGGGGAGGGATATTTGGAATATGTTTCCCGCTTCTCTAATAAGCCACCGGCTTGATGCCATGGCTCTCCTGCATGGAAGGAGATAAGAACTGGCAGAGCGGCGGTGTGGGTCCCATCGAAAACCAGTGTGCTACTAAGCCCCCTCACAGCCCCGAGCAGAACCTCAAAATGAGCACACACACAGTAGGTGCACCGACACACAGGATACAATGGCAACCCACAATGAGGTAACGTTATGATTACAGATGCAAGAGCACAGACGGCACGTTGGGAATATGAGGTGGAAGCAGAGAGGAGGGGGTTGGGAGGAAAGGGGAGAAAATAACAAGTGTTAAGTCCACTGAGACAGCATTAAAAAAGCACAAAGCTTGTTGTTCAGAAAAGAGTGAGACTACTGAACAGAGGAATCCCCAGTTTTTTTTCTTATTTCTATTCATACACCCTTTGAAAAAAGAATATGACACCAGCAAGGCTCTTCCCACAATTGATTAATTTCTTTTTTTATATGAATTTATTTTTATATGCTTCAGCAAAGGGACCAATACCTTCACTGAAGAGGAGAAACATTTTGAATTTGTGAGGGCGAATTGGAATCATTTGCATATCAAACCATGGTATTCGCACCACATGGGAGTTACATTTTTTTCTTTACCTGGATGAGATTTCCCCCATGCAAATGGAGCAGATGCCAAACTCCAATAAATCAGCACAAAACAGATCCTACATCTGTGAAAGACATTGTTATGAAGGCCAACCACACTTTTCCTATCTTGTCCTCAGTAATTGCAACACCGTTGCTTGTCCATCTTTGGAGTGATTTGTGAGGAAAAAAAGTGGTAGCAACTATTCCATTAGAGAAACACCGATGTGTAAAACAACCCTTTCAGCCTCATTTACATGTTTTACTAGTGAGTGACCATTAGCTGCAAGTCCAAAAAAAGAAATCTGATGCCCCGGGGTCACTCCTGTCAGTCTACTTCCTGTCATGGAGTCTGTATTCATTTGCAAATACTTAATTTAACAAAGCTTTGGTCATAGCTAACTGTAGTTGCTGGTGTCAATAGTCAAAATCCAACATGTAAAGAAAATTACCCATCTTTATTTCTGTCTTCAATTTGTGGATATACGTGTGTCCTTTTTTTAATGGTGGTTGATGTACAGATGAAACCTCGAACTTGACAGTTCACATACTTTGACTGCTTTTGCTCAGGTCACTGGAAAGGTCCCTGTGTGACCTTTTAGACTAGACATAAGAATATCATTTCATGCAGGTGTGGCCCCAGAATCACCAAAATATGATTGTTTTTGAACTCAGTGATTATTATGCTCAAAATAAGGTTTCCATAAATCTGCCAAAATATATCAATATTTATCTCACATGAATGTTTTTTCACTAATAAAGAGCTTTGAAATAATATATAATCAGTCTCACTCAGTAGGTTTCTTCACCACCAGGTCTTCAATGCAAAGTAGGGAACATCTGTGAAGGAGCCAGTGCCAGAAAAGACCATCAGCCACAAAATTAAATCTTGGGCACAAATGAGTGTCCAAATGGACAATGATATGAAGCATACTGACAAACTAGAGACAAAGAGCCTTAAGGACAAAAAGGTCACTGTTTTGAAATGACCATCAAAAAGGAATGGGCCAAATGTTCAGCAAAACTGTGAGAAGCCTGTGGAATCACACCAAAAACCTTAGTTATACAGTTTAAAAATGTAACCCTCTGAGTTTGAAAAAAGGCTAAAACAATTCCTCTCATACTAATTCGGCATATGGCAAAAAGAAATAATTTTGGTAATCTAACTAAAACATCACTGGTTCAGTCTGATTTAATCTCAGAGAAAAGAAGTTGTCTTTTTATAGTGTATAGAGACATCTGGTTTGAGCTGTATTTGTTATTCTGAATATATCTATATGTGACACCATTGCATAATGAGAAAAAAACAAGATTATTTAAGCTATTTAGTGTTTTTTATGTTCTTTAGCTTCATAATAACTCTATAGTGAAGAGTTTGGCACTGTGATAATATCAGTAAATATTGCTGATCCTGGCACACCAGGCCTGATCAGATGCCCATGTGGCCTATGCCAAGAGCCGGCCCTGTTCACAAACAACACGGCAGTTGCCCTCCGTGGTCTGGCTGTTGACTCTGCTCAGGCTTTCAGTCCTAACCATGGCATAAACTGTGTTGTGTAAATCTTCCAATTCTGTCCAAGAAAGCAATCCAATCTGTGTTTAGCATGACAGATTTTTAAACAGTGTGGTTCCAAGCAACACGTCATTATCCATAAATGGTAGTGCCTTCCTGGCGTAAGTCAAAAAGCGCTTTTTGTTTTATAAAAAATGTGTCTATTTTAATAGGCCTCCACACCAGGCTCTGACTGGTTTCAGATGCACTTGCTTGTTGCAGTGAAATACCTAGCTGGGTTCGTACTGATTTCTCAGTTCTGTGAACTTCAGAACCAAGCATTCATTTAATAATCCAATTTTAGAACATATGAGACAAAACATTTAATCTAAAAGCCCTTTCTTTAAAGTAAAAGAAAAAAAAGTATTTTTTCATAACCTAGCTTCATTGCATGGTAGATGTGAGAGAAAATGTCAAAAGGCATTTACCAGCTATGGGTTTACAAGTGATGCCAATAGCCACCTCTGTCCTAACAAGGAGGGGAAAGACAGCAAATTATTCAACCCGCCCAAGAATCAAACTGGTCAGCAGGGCATCTGTGCTGAACACTAAAGGCCATGGGGGAAGTTCTAAAATTAACATACACCCACAGAGGTAATTCAGTTTCTATTAAATAAGTAAGATGACAAATGTATTATTAAAGAGAAAGTTCTACCTGTGCAGAACAGTTACAGGGTTGTAGATCAGCAGCAGTTCCAAGAGCAGACTAAGATTTAAGTCATTACAGAATTGCGTCACTAAATAAAACAACATAACATGACTTATTTTTGCTGTGTAAGACAACTGTGAATTTGACAACAGGAAGCTAAATATATAGTTCCTATGTTAGCTGTTAAAGGACTAAATACATGAGCAGATGGCTGCTGCTCAGAGAGAAAGCCAAAAGACTTATAGTGAAAACCTAATAGTGCAAGCTTCATACTATTCCTAAAGAATGGAGTCAGCTCCAAAGTTTAATGGATGACTGAGCTGGTGTATTTACAGCAAGGTTCTTATTCTGCAGAAGCTGTGTTTGTCTGTTAACCCTCTGCTATCTTCTATGGTAGTAGACAATTTTAAGGGCCATACTGACAGGCTAAAGCGGGGAAAATCCCCCTTAGGAATTCCCCTTATACCAGGGCCTCTGAAAGGGCTCCAACCAGGAAGGAGAGGAAAACTGAAAGCCTACAAAGACATGAGCAGGATTGAGGAAGAAATGAGCTACCTAGAGGAAACTACACAGAGGAAAGGATATAAATTGGAAAATGCAACAAAAACAAAAACAAAAATAAGACAGATTTTAGGGATTTGGCTGCTAAACTTAGCTGTCCATAAAATCAGGTTTTAAAATCATCCTCTGACTGAGTCCATAGTCAGAGATGCTTGTCAGCTGAAAAAAATGACTTCTTTATAGAAAACAGATTGGCTGTAAAATTTCTTAGGACATGAAGGCATCCCTGATTTGTTTTTCCTTGAGAAAAAAAAAAACATCTGGAGCAAGTCTGATGAAGTTAGAATAAAAAAAACACCAGTGAATAGATGCTGTGGAAAAGATGGCTCAAACGTCAAAGGGACCTTCAAGATGAATCAATACTAATCTGCATGAAAAATATCCCTGTTTTTATGGAACAATGGGGTGAATATAGTGTCACAACAGCATACTGTATACTACATACTGTAACCTCAAAAGTATAAAATTTTAAAAATCTGACATCAACATTAACTATTGTGTAGCAGCAGAAAAAAACTATGATAAAAGCTAAGAAGATTCTAGAAATCCCCTTTGAATCCTGAAATACCAAAGAGGCAACACAGAGTAACATTAAGTGATATTTCTCTTATGTCATTGTCTTTGTCCATCTTTTCTCAAATGTACTGTGGACATTTTAAACATTTAGTAGATAACAGGAAAATACAAAATATTTGGTTTTGTTGGAATTATTTTGTAATTTTCCTCAGATATATAGCATCTAAACATAGTAACATTTGTTGAGATTCTTCGCCTGAACAGATCTTTCAAGTATCCTCATACAAATCTCAATTTCAGAGCTATGAGCTCTAAAAATGTGAAAAGAGAATGAATAATGAGTATTTGTAGTTGTAACTTTTGTTGTTGAGACATAGAAGGAGTGTTTTATTATGTTATTGGATAATCCAGTCTTGTTTTTGGACTGTGGAAGGAAGGTGGAGTACCAGGAGAGAAACCATAGATGTGGGTTTGCATCTTAGCATCAGTCTATCACAGTATGTTTGTTGCTGCTGTGAAGGTGGCCTCAAGGCTGCCATTATCCTGCCTACAAGTGCTTGGGAACTGGTACGAAGGTGTCAGAGTCTGTTTTTCCGAAGTCACTGACAACTGCAGAGGGAACTGGCTCCATTCCGCTATTCTCCCTGGCAGCGCCCTGTGCCAGCATCCAGACCAGATTGGCTGAGTTCTGCCACAAACTACAGGGAGGCCATCAACAACGGGAACTCCTTTTCTCACCCCGACACAGAAACACAGACAGACCAGGGCACAGGAACATGATATTTGCCTAAAAACAGATTGGCAAGATTAAAGAAACAGCTTTAGAGTTTGAGGTGGCTGTGGCTCAGTGGGGAGGCATGGCCACCTGGCAGTCATAAAGTTGAGAGTTTGATTTCAGCATCCCCCAACACATTTCAAATTCTCCTAGGGCAGGACTCTGAGCCTACAGTATCAGTATCAGAGTTTCAGTATGTTGTTTCTGAGTTTTAAAAACCCGATAGACGCTCAATGGCCACTTTATTAGGGGCATGTTAAATTGCTTAACAGAAATACAGAATGAACTAACAACATAGCAGCAGCAGAATGCATTCAGGCATCTAGATGTGGTGAGGATGACTTGCTGAGGTTGAAAAAAAGCATCTAAATGGGGAGGAACGAGGAATTAAGTGACTTTGAATGTGGCATTGTTGTTGATTGCAGACAGGCTGGCCTGACTATCTCTGAAATTCATGATGTAGTACGATTTTCACCAACAACCTCCTCTGAGGCTTAAAGAGAATGTGTGAAAAATACAAATCATGTAGTGAGCAGCAGTTGTCTGGATGAAAATAGCTTATTGATGTCAAAGGTAGACGTTGCTAGTACCGGGTTGGACCCTCAATGTTTCAGAAACATTTCTCAGAGATGTTCTGTATTGACATGTTAGCATGTCACAGCATTGCTGTACTTCCGTGATATGAATTTCACATTCCAGAAGTTCTTTATTGGATTAAGATCAGGTGACTGTGGAGGCCTTAGGGATACAGTCATTGTCATGAAACATCATTTGAGATGATTTGAGCTTTGTGACATGCATTATTCTGCTGGCAGTAGCCATCAGAAGATGGGTATACTGTGGTCATAAAGAGATAGGGATGATCAGCAACAATCAGCAGGCAGGCTGTGAGAGTTGTATGCTCATCTGGTACTTAGGGACCCAAAGTGTACCCCCACACCATAACAACACCACCAGCAGCAGCAGCAGTATAAGACTGTAGGATAGCTCCGTGCATTTGGGTTTTTTCAGCCAAATTCTGACTCTTCCATCTGAATTTTGCAGCTGAGAATGATCTTGTACTCTCACAATCAAAGCCTTTTCAAAAGTGTGGGTAAGAAGAGTGAAAAGTGTGGACATGTTTACAAAAGATTCTGAATATTTCAGCCCTTTACACAACCCACTGTGATGTTTGTGATTAAGTGGTGGACTATCAAATAATGAAAACGGACTAATAATCCTGAATTAACTCATTTTGATAATTATTTGAAATATTTATTTGCACCTTGGATAACAGCTGTATCTGTTACAAGGTTTCCTTTGTAAACAAGTCTAAAAAAAGAAGAGTTGCTCAGCTCTAGTTATAAAAAAAAACAACTTTTCTTTATCTTAATTTACATTGGCAAACCTTTACAACCATTGCCTAAATTTTAAAGTTTTGAGTCATCATTTTTAATATGACAAAAAGCTGATCAGCTGCAGCACCACTCAGAGACACCCAGGATTGACCCAAGGGACTCCTCTCTTTGTCGGCTCTTTCCTGTGGCAGTGTACACACATTTCAACCACCCACCGTTCCCCTCTTTCACGGGGCCCCTTGACTTTCATGCATATCAATGGTTTATGAGGGATGGAGGGGAGGGACCAGGAGTTTGGGAGAAGAGGTGCTGAGGCAAAGAAAGCATAGAAGGAGGATTGGGCAGAGCAGTGAGGCCTAGGCAACAGTCGGAATCAATCAAGTCTGCAGGATTACTGCTCCACTGAGTTGTGATCAATAGATCATCAACACCAACCCCTGCTAGGCCTGACGGGGTAAACGGGGGTCCAAAAACTCTCCACCCACTAACTTCCTCTCATTCCCATTCTCCCTCTCTCCCAACTGCTTCCCTTGGTTTTTCCTGAACAGAGAAAGCAAAGAGGGAAATATGGCAGGTTTGTTGGTAGTGAAGGGGGCAAAGACTCTTGGTCCAGTGATTTTTAACAATGCCTGAAAAGTGTTGCATATTCAGCTGTGGAGAGCCTCTAGCCTCAGCCTTGGGGCTTTTGTACCTCTGGGTGCTCAGCTTTCTTTTCTTGTGTCAAAACGTTTTTTGGGGCGAAAGGGGCTGATGTATTGGTCTTCACCCAAGGCAAACTCACAGCACACACATCATCATTTGAAGACAGACAAACTAAAGAAAGAAAGGCTCCAAGCAGAAAAAAAACATGTCGCTTGATTTCTTTGGGTTATTTTTGAGTGAAAAAAGGGTTACTTAAGATTCTGAGAACTTATGGGTTGCCCTGTGATATTGAAATGATTCTGCCATCTGATCTGAACAGTGTCTGGGGTTGATTGACAGGAGGGTTTCAGACTCTGACACCAATATTGTTAGATGTCAGCAATGATGACTTTGAATTCTGTCAAGACATATTTTGCCCTGTCTTCAGTACATACAGCATGCTTACCTCTGCATCACCAGCAGATGGCAGTCCTGTTATCCCGATCTGGGCTTGAGCCCACAAACCTGCCGGGATGAGGCTTGGACTGCTCAGGATTTAACTATGTGGAAAAGCACCCCAGCACTCAAATGGCTTGTGGCTGAGGGAGAGAGAGGAAAAATATGTAGAAAAATAGAGACAGCCCAAATAACAGGTTCCCTGGCCCAGAGCCAATAAACTAACAAATACTCACACATGCTGCATAATAATAAAGCATGCCATTCTTCTGTTAATAGGCAATCTGTGTTGCCATGAACATTTAGTCTAATAAATGTTACTGCAGTGTAAATGATGTCATAGGCTTGTCATTGTCTGTAAATTACACTGCTGTCTCACAAAAGAAGTGTTATCAGAGATCTACCTTTTTACCATGTTATGAAGCCTTTCAGTCAGAGCTCTAACTGGGAATAGGACCTGTTTAACATTAAATATACTGGTTGCTTTTATTGTTTTTAATTCATTGTTTTCTCGGGAGGGAGAGAAACCCCCCAGCTGGTCCAAAGCACATCCGTGATTTTAATTCTGTTTTGCTGGTAAGGCTTAAAATGCTCAGTGGAAGGAACAAACAGCAGCACACTGCGCTGCCAGACCAGATCAATTTGACGGAAAAAGGAAAGTATAATTTCATTACGGCTGTAATGAGTGGAGGGCGGGACTTCTGTGGAGACAGTGGCCTGGCACCAGAGTTTACCTGCAGACTTGTAGCTGTAATACTTCTGGTCAGGTAATTAGTTACAGATTAATAAAGAAAAAGATCTAATCTTCCTCATTAGATGATGACAGTTATATAACTCATTATATACCTCCAACTGACCCAGCTGACTCAGGCTGATCTCAAACCTTCTGTACCGTTTGATTTTCAGTTGGTAAAATCTTGCTTTGAAAAACCCTTAACAGAACCTTATAGGAGGTTCCATGTCTCATATTTACTATGGTTACAGTGCCTGGCAAAAATATTCATACCCCTTGAAAGTTTCCAATTCTTTTACATTATAACCAAAATCTTCAATGGTTTTTATTTGTTTTTTTTAATGAAAGACCAAGCCATAATTTTAACACAACACATTGACGTTTGTGGCTGTAACGAGACAAAATGTGAAAAAGTTTAAAGTATATGAATACTTTTCCAAGGCACAACATTAAATAGTTTATATAGTTTTGTACACAAGGGCAGGAATTGTATTTGTTCTAGATGTTTAAGTTACAAACAAATGGCGACCTACAGCTTACACTGCAGCTAAATGCCTGCTGCTCATCTTGGGTCATTTGTGTGTTTTTGAGATCCATTTTGTTCATAAAGGAAACATTCTAACCCGTACCTGTACATCCAACATGTCAGGCAGCTAGAGTTCATTTGATTAGATGATGAATATTCAAAAAGTCCAGCACTCAGAAGTTTTTTTTAACTATTTATTCAAAGTAAAATAGTTTCTCTGCATGTGCTGTCTTGACCCCAGTCCCTTCTGCTCAGAGCACACTTTACACTCTCAGCAGTTTTCAGCAATGGAGGTGTTGTAGAGATGATGTATGGAGATTAACTCCTTGTGCTGGAGAAGAAAAAATGGCATATATGATCCAGGTTTTCATTAAATATGCTTCAATATTGACTTTGCCATAAGAATATCAATTATGATTAATTGTTCACAATCATACAGTGTGTATTATGTGCATTTAATGTATACATATTATTGATGTGGGTCTTTTTTATTGTTTCCAGCACCAAGACTAACCCATAATTTCTCCCTGGAAAAAAGATTATATAGAATTTTCAAAATGTCTTGCAAATAGTAAGTGAGCCTTATAAACTCCTGTGCAACTGGCTGCCTTCAGAAGTCACCAGATTGATAAATAAAGTCTAGCTGTATGTAGTTTAACATCAGTCTAAATGCAGCTGTTCTGATGCTGGCCTCAGAGGTTTGTTAGAGAACATTAAAGATCAAATAGCATCATGAAAACCAAGGAGCACAACAAACAGGTCAGGGAGGAAGTTGTGGAGAGGTTTAAAGCAGGGTTAGGATCTAAAACAATATCCCAAGCTTAAAACATCACGTGTTGCTCTGTTAAGTCCATCAACTGAACATGGAAAGAGGATTATATAGCTGCAAACCTCTTAAAACATGAAGGTTCAACTAAATAGAAATACTGGACAAGGAGAGCATTAATCAGAAAAGCAGCCAAGAGGCTCATTGTAACTCTGGAGGTGTAGCAGAGGTATACAGCTCAGGTGAGAGAACCTGTGTATAGGACAACAATTAGTTGCGAACTCTAGAAATATACAGAAGAGTGGCAAGAAAAAAAGGCATTGTTGAAAAAAAAACCTGACAAACCTGTTTACAGTTGGCCCCAAGACATGTAGGACAATGAAACATGGCGAGGAAGGATGGAACTGAATGCAGGATCCTGGAAGAAAAGCTATTAGAGGTTGCACAAGACCTGATACTGGAGTGGAGGTTCACCTTTCAGTAGGGCAACAACCCCAGACATTACAGCCATATTTATAAGAATGACCAATTGAAAGGTCAAGAATTAAATCCTTTGGAAAATCTGTGTCAATACTTTTATATTGACACAAATTTGATTTCCTTCCAATATGAATGAGTTCGAGCTTGTTTGAAAAGAGAGATGGGCGGAAACTACAGCCTCTATAGCTGTAGAGACTGAGTGACTTACCCCATAATAGTTGCAGCTGTAATTGCAGTCAAAGGTTGTTAAACGTATGGTCTCAAAAGGGCTGAGCACCTATGCACACCACACTTTTGCTTCCATTTCTCAATTATGCAGTACTTTGTGTTGGTCCAGCACATGCAATCTAGATAAATTACACTGACGTTTGAGGTTGTGCGAAGACAAAATGTAAAAAGGTTCAAAGGGAGTGAATACTTTTGCAAGGCATTCTCCTGGCCAGGCTTATTTGCTGGCACTGTCAATTCATTAACTTAGGACGAACTGCAGGTAGAAGATTGGCAGGAAAGTCTACTGTACCCATGGGACTCAGTGGGAAGCATCCATATAGGGGAACAGACACGTGTTCCTGGTTCCACATATGCAGCCAGAGATGTATGAGCCGATTTGGTATGAATGCATCAGACTCTGTCAACCACTTATCCATTGATGTTTGCACATGCAGCTGTTCACAGAAAAACAAAAGCTCACACATGCACAAGGTCCTCCGCAAGACCACACAGCCTCCACACTGAGATTCCTTTATTGACTGCTGTTGTTTCCTATGGCTTGATTGGATCACACCAGACAACATCTCACATCGGTGGTATTCCTTACCTATTCAAGGGCCCCCAGCCTCCTCGCCTTTCTCCCTCCATATCTTCTGCTCTTCCCCAGCAACATCATTCTCATGTTTGCCTTTCATTAGCTTTCATCTCTCCAGCTTATTGAACTCCACCACTGGCATCAGAGTGAACCTTTGATGGTGTGGCTCCTCGACATAAATCCATATTTACCCCTTTTACATATTTCAGTGCCAACAAATGATTTGCTATGTCTGCTATTCTTAGGGCATAATAGGAATTACAGACTGAGTACAGCACACTATTCCAGGGGCCCTGTATGGTCCCCAAAGTACACTGGAGACACCTGATTGGAGCTTTATTTTCTATGTCTGGAAAAGAAACAGCCAAAAGTGAGTTCATATACACATCTCTTCTACTTTCTATTATACATAACAGGTGAAAGGGATGTTAAAACATGCATAGGTTGCTAGGCAAACATTGAATATATTTCACCAAATACACATAAAAAGCATTGCTCATTTCATTTGCTTTAACATACCATCGCCATATCTTCTCCCTCATCAAGATACATCATCTCTCCTGCACTCCTGCATTACTCACAGAAACAGGGCCCCCTGAGTATTTCAGACTGTAATTGTGTGATGCAGTAGGTGACTGGATTTATTTTTCCTGTGGGAATATGTGTTAGCAAGTGGTGCTCTGTCCCTTCATAATGGAGGTAAAAGCCCCCTGCAGTGTTTGCCACTACAGCACAAAATGTTCAATCGCAACTATTTATACTATACTAACATTTAAAGAAGGATGTTGTAAAAATATTTCACTTGTCCAAAATTTACTTTTATTTAGCTCTTTTTATATTCCCTTGGATATATTGAATTCATGAAGATGAGTACAGTGATACAGTTTAACAACTTTTCCAACAGAATACAATTCTGTACAGTAACAGAGACAAGCAACAGGGGTTCTTGGTACCTTGGTTATAGCATTGACCTTTTGGATTTTATCATCTGATTGGTTGGGTGTGTGCGCACTGGTTGTGCTTCACTCTGGTGCCATTTTGCAGGCAAGTTACATTGTTGTTTGGTTGTTGTAAAAGCTCTGCAGAAATGTTCAGGTATGTGGAAGAGTCAAAGTAATGTGTATGTAAATTCCAGGATGCAGTCTTAATGTAATGGCTGCTTAGTGTAAATCTTTAAAAAATACATTCCTGTCTGGACAGGGTTGAAACAGAGTAAAATGATAATTAAACATAAACACACCTTAATCCACCAATACTGTTTATAAAAAAACAGAGAAGGTGGAATCTCTTTATCATTGCACATGTTAGGGGGGTAGAATATATTAGATGTAGAGTTAACATTTTGTCTTCAATGCTGATGTTTTGAAGCAGGAGAGATGGGCAGTGTATTGATCTGAAAGTCAAATTGTGATGGCTAGATAACTGAGACAGATCAACTTCAAAACTGTAGCTCTTGTGCAATCTTTCCAATCTGCAGAAGTCAGTATCTACCGGAAGTGTGTAGATCCGGTGACAGGGTCATGGGCCACCAAAACCTATTGATGCATGTGGGGTGCAAAGGCTTGCCCATGTGGTCTGATCCAGAAGACAAGCTTCTGTAGCTGAAATTGGTGAATAGGTTAATGCTTATGTGACCCTATGGCTGCAGACCTCCTTTAGTTCTCATACTGATCCTTATCCACAGTCGAAAGAATAGACAATGGTATTCTTGTAGACGTTACTTTAACATTTGTCATCTACATCAGAATTGTTGCAGACCATGCACGCCATGTCATGGAATTAACATTTCTTTAATGGCTGTGGGATAATGGAGTTTAGACGAAAATTCAGAATGAAAGACTCACCTTCACCGTCTCCACCTTCCAATGACTCTTCTGTGCGTCTCCCGGCCTTCCAATCAGCATCCTGTCCGTCTGATTCTCCTTCCAATCACCTTCCTTGCTTTTAAAGGACCTTCAACTGTGTTCTCACTCGCTTGTCAGATGAGCTCAACCCTCCTCCACCCCACCTCCACCATCTTCCTCCACATCTACTCCTGGCTTCCTCACTCCCTGGCCACCAATCCACCACCAGTGTCGGATCAGGGAGAAGAAATCTCTAAATCTAAGCCTTACAAATGATCATCTTAGCTCATGTCATTCTCAGCATTCATGTCTTCCTCCCAGGTCCGGGCGCCAAAGAAATAACCATGTAATTTCACATCATTAAAACTTTTCTAATTGCCATCCCTTTCTTTGTGAGTCTTTTCAGATTGAAATGCAGGATAACACTGCCTGTCACACAGTAGAAATGGTTCATAAATAGTTTGAGAAGCCCAAAAACACATTTGTAAAGTCAACTTGACCTCTAAATTTCCCAGATCTCAATCCAGTGGAACAAATGTGGGATACCCTGGACAGACAGATCCAATGCATAGAGGCTCCATCTCAAAACTTTCACAATTTAAAGGATCAACTACTGAGATACCACAAGACACCTTTAGTGAGCTAGTTGAGTTGATGCCTTGAGGAGTCGAGGCTGTTTTGGCAGCGAAACAGGGGCCAACACCCTATTAGACAGGCAGTCATAATATTATGCCTCATTAGTGTATACCTGCACAGAAGGCTGTTGAAAATGTACCTCTGCCTGCAGCTAAGCTTTTTAATGTCAAAATGCTTCCATACCAGCATAATCCTTACCAAGGCCATGGGGGTGCCTATTCCCAGTGGCCAATGGGCGTGTAGCAGCTTACACCCTGACAAGATCGCCAGAAATGTTATTATTTATTTTAGCTTTGATTTATATTTCAATCCCTAACACAAAATAAATGAGCAACATTTGGAAATTTCTAACACAGCTGTGACAGTAACAACAATATAGTCACAGAGCTTGCTCTTTGGATTCGGGTTCTTTTTGGGAGGACATCTAAATAAAGTGATATTGAGTAAAGGAAGACTGGAGCAAGGGTGTGGAGACTGAGGTCCAGTCACACAGGAACTGTAGTAAGAAGTCTTATGACATCACTGCTACAGTTGTGATTTCATCAAGATTAACACTCTAAGCCTTCTAATCTGGTTTGGTGTATTTAAATGGCAGCAAAGAAGCAGCACATGCAGCTGTGACAGAGCTCCTTTACACTTTATTTTTGATGGTGCTGCTGGCGGACTGATTATGTTGGTAATGTCTGGTGTGATAGTCGCAGCTGCAGGAAAGCTCTTTGTTTTGACATGTAGTGACCTATATTTTTTAAATAACTAGTTAGTGGTTTAACTTAATTTCTCCTTTTGTGTCTGTTACAAATAAACATATTAAGCATGCCTACATGTTCTGCTGTTCGCTGCAGCACCTGTGATCGAAAGAAGCTTGACCTGTGGTTTTGGCAGGTGCATGTTAACCATGGACTACCTCAAACTGGATTACTCCTGCCATCAGTGGATTATTTCCCTTTTGCTAAAAACAGATGACGAATAGAGAGAAATGTAGATGAAGAACATAAATTTACAGTTAACACCGAATGCCCTGATGGTGGGTGAAACCCTCAGCGGAGGAAAATCCTTATTGGGCTACGACTGAACACCAGAGGGCATATGTTGGCTTCTGAAAAGAATTAACAGGTTTTATGTTAGGTTTCAGAAATAACAAGTAATGTATTAATACCCCATAAAGATTGGTAATAGCTCATTAGTGCATAACATTCCGGTCTTTCCATCCCTGACGACATTCTCAACCAACAACGAGAATATCGCTAATTAAATTTAATTAAAAACACAACTAATAACCTCTCTCATTGACTTGAAAGGACAGAAAAATGCTGAGTTAGATGATATTTTTACCTCCATTCCTGTCAGCTTCAAATCATCAAACTAATTGCTCCCTAAAAACTGATTGTGCCACCCTTGGCATCAACTGCCATCAGGTGCTTGCTATAACTGGCAATGAGCCTTTCACCTTACTTTTACACAGCGTTGTTGCACTTCACAGTTAGGTAATGATTTAACAAGGGGTGCAAAGATTTTACTTACAGGGCTAGGTTGGCTTGGATAACGGTTTTCCATTAGTAGATAAAAGTTAATTTGAAAACTACTTTCATCTTTGTCTGATATTAAAATCTGTATGATGATCTGAAAATTTAAGGGTAACAAAAGCAAAAAAAAACTTACAGAACTGTTAATTAACAAAATGAATGAATGAATCATTCATTCATTCATTGCATTAGATAACTAAACTAAATGATTCTCTTTGTGTTTAATGACAAAAGGTAGAATGTGATTCTTGCAGAAAGAGGATGCAAATATTAGCTGGGATTTGCATGAACCAATTCACATTGTTTCATCAACATCTTTGCAAAACGCAGGGAAAACATACTTTATTGATAGTTGTTTTGCTTTTAACATCATCATCACTAGGGGAGCCCCTGAAAATCCGTGCTCTTTATTCTTGATTACATTTTTGTCCACGGTCGGTGGAAAAGCCTAATGTTAAAATGAATAACTTGCAATTCAAATGAGGTAAAGTGATGGGAGATTTTTATTTGAAGCTGAACCTTTTGTTGTCAACTCCGACTGCACTCTCTGTTTTTAAACCCAGCAGAGGACCTTTTACACATTTCAATGGGGAATTGGTTCTGAATAATTCAATAGACTAATCCACTGTCACTGGTGCTTTGGTCTGCCTTGGCCTGCTGTTCTGAGCTACGGCCAGTTCTTGGTCAATAAACAGAGATTGGAAGGAGATGCAGAATGAAAGTCACAAAGACACAGATTTAGGCTAGGGTTGAGGAAATAATAGGAAGGATTGGGAAGCCTCTAAAATAGTAATTACAGTGTGCCTAATCCTGAAGAACAACAATGACATAAAGAAAAGCTTTAAGTAAAAAAAATAAAAAGATTTTTAAAATTACTGTTTGTTTCAAAAACCAAAGTTGTTTTTTTTTTTCTTTCCTTTTTTTAGTAACAGTTAAACAATAAAAATATTTAATCATACACCAAAGGGTCTCACATTATCAGGTATGACTCAAAGCACTGAAGGCTGGAGCAGATTTGCTTATCGAAGATACACAACCTTGTTACCATGGAAATTCAATGAATATTTTTAGTGAGGAATTATGCAATGTATTCAAGGCAGTATATACCTTTAAATTCATGGTTGATTCCACTGTCCGAAAAGAGAAAACCCAGAAGCCCGAACACAAAATGTCAGTACTGTGGAATTAGCAAAGTGATTACAGCTGCAGGTAGCATCATCCAGTTGACTCACAGTCATGCAATAAAACTAGGACTGTGGAATATTAGAAAATGCTATTTCAGTATTGTTGAGAATTCTTAAGATTGTTGAGACTAAGTCAAATTATCCTCATTCTTATCTTTATTAAACATCATATCAGTTTCCCCACACTGAGCTTCAGTATTTTTGTTAATAAAATCTATTTTATGTTTTGGCACTGAGTGTCACGGAGTGACATTTTTGGACTTTGTTTGTGGCTTTGTGTTTGTTTACCTTTTGCTTAGATTTTTCTATTTTGGTTTTTGTATCATGTTTTCTTTTCTCCCTCTTCCGTCTCCTAGTGTTTACTACTTAAGTTCTTTTATGGTTGTTTTCTTATTACTTTGTATGGTTTATTATTATTGTAATTATTATAGTTCTTGATCTTCCCTGGATTCTCTAGTTTTATTTCTCTTTAGTATCTTTGTGTTTAATTGTGTTTTATTATTTGTTCCTTTGCACTCTTCTTATTTACTAGTTTATTTTCTGTTTCCTTTCCAATTAATTCAGTCAGTGTGGTTAGGTTTGTTTACTTTTGTATTCAGGTTTTCTTTATGGGTTCTTTGTTTGTTCTCAGGTTGTTATTGTTGTTCCTATGTTCCCTCTAGTTTCTCTGTTTACTTTAGTCATGATTATTCTAGTTTTCTTTTTCACCATTTGATTATTTATCTTTGTCTATAGGTTTCCTTGGTCTGTGTTTCTGTTTATTAGTTACTTTGCCCATCCTCAGCCTTTGTATTTGTTTCACCTGTTCCTTCTACCTCCCTGCCTCCTTGTCACACCTGTTCCCTGTTTTCTCTGATTACCTGCCCTTTGTTATCCCTCAGTATATTAGTTGGTTTTTTTGTCATTGTTTGTTGCTGGTTCCTTGTGTTTGTCATACCCCGTTCTCAACCCACATATTTGTGCTGAGTTTTTCCATGTTCCTGCAGAGCCTATCTTGTAAGTTTTTTTGGATCTGGACTTTTGTTTGTATCTGCAGTGCCTTGTTTGGTTTCTTTGAAAACCTCTGGAAATAAAGCTGAAAACATTTTACAACATGTTGCTGCCCAGCTCTTGTCTGCACTTTGGTCCGCCCGCAAACCACATTATGACACTGAGGGCAGTGAAGGTTCATCCAACTAGCATTCTCTGCATGCAGAGAGTAAACAAATGATTCTTTAAATAGAACAGTCTGCCAAATATTTCATTCGAGAAGTGTGATATTAATATCGCTCACACAGAAAACTATAGAAAACTGACAAACTCCCGCTTTATATAGTTGGTCACACTTGCAGATGATCTAGTAAGAAGTGGCATCTAAGTGGCAGCTTTTGTCTGCTACTTTGCCTCTTAAAGAAACTGTCTGTACTCTGCGATAGCGTGAATGTGGTGTAAACAAAAAACTCATTTTTCAGCTGCAACACTGATGCTTTGTCAGTAGATACAGAAATAACAAGTGCAAGCATTGATCTAGCACTGCTTTAGTGAAAAAACAAATTACATAAGGCTCTGCAAGTAAGGCACCGTTTGAAACTGTCTGTTAGGAAATTAAGGTTGCTCATTCTCATTGTATCATATACCCACTAGCCACGTTATTAGGTACACCTTGCCAGTACTGGGCTGTTCCCCCTGTGGGCCTCAGAACTACCTTAAAGCCTTGTGGCATTGATTCCACGAGGTGTCAGAAACATTCTTTTGGTATTTTTCTTCACAATTACATGATAGCATTACACTGTTGCTGTGAATCAATGGTGTGAGACTCCTGGTTCAGCAAAATCTAAATTCTCTATTTGATTGAGATCTGGTGACATGGGTCTACATCCTGCTGGAAATCGCAGACAGAAGATGTGAACACTGTGATCATTAAGGGATGGACATATTCAGCAATAAATATTGCAGCTACTGTTGTCTTTTATCATCTCAGACCAGTCTGGATATTCTCCTCTGACCATGACACAAACAATATATATTTGCTCACAAGTTCTGCTCTCTGCATGTTTTTGCCTTTTTTGGACAATTTTCTGTAAACCTGAGAGATTGTTGAGCAAGAAAATCCCAGTAGATCATCAGTCTTTATTCAAACAAAAATACTTGTGTTTGTTTTTGTTTCTGCTGCAATATTAT
Organism: Girardinichthys multiradiatus; assembly: GCF_021462225.1. Classification (NCBI taxonomy): domain Eukaryota; kingdom Metazoa; phylum Chordata; class Actinopteri; order Cyprinodontiformes; family Goodeidae; genus Girardinichthys; species Girardinichthys multiradiatus. The sequence goes on from NC_061811.1 coordinate 4,507,670, forward strand.
TATTTCATCAGCCCTTAATATGAGATGTTTAAGTGCACTCTAAAACAGCAGGAAGGATAAAAGGAACAGGGCATGCTAAATTTCAGCCATCACTAAGATCATGTGTTTTGGTCTAGATAGGCATGGACTGGGTACAAGTATCTATGTGTACTAAGTTTTTAAAAAGTTAAGCTTTTTAAAGATATTCTGTCAAAAGGAAGCTCCAAGAAAACATACACACAATCACAAGCACACACATATACATATACACAAAATACACAACATAATAAACAAATATTTTTTACAGCTCAATACAAGGTGAATCCATGATGAGATCTAATGCTGTTTTCATGTACTTCAATACAAGACACCTGGAGAAACTTAATGGAACCATTAAACCTGGAGATGTTGATGAAGGTAGTGTTGGGATGCGATATTTTGGACTTTGTGGTTTTTGTGTTGGTTTACTTTTGGTCTAGATGTTTCTATTTTTGGGTTTTGTATCAGGTTTGTTTAGTTCTCTCGCTCCTAGTTCCTTTAGTGGTTGCTTTTCTATTACTTGTTATGGTTTTCTTATGATTATGATTATTATTATATTTGTTATTATTATAGTTCCCTTGTCTTCCTTGTATTCTCTAGTTTAGTTTCTCATTTAGTATCTCTGTGTTTATTTATGGTTTGGTATTTGTTCACTTTGCGTCTTCTTTTTTACTAGTTTATTTTCTCTGTCCCTCCTCGTCTTGGTTCCCCTTCTGTGGTTTATTCTATTCTGTATTAGTTCCCTTTATTCTGTTCTTTCTAGCTCTGTTCCTTATGTTTAGTTTCTATAGTTCTAGTTCTCCCTCCTGTTAGGTCAGCTTTAGTTATTGTTTACATCTTGGTTTGTATTTGTTTAAGTCCTCACATCCTCTGCTTCATTCCCTGTTTGGTTCAGTCAGTGTTTGTTTAGTTTTGTTTACTTTTGTACTTAGGGTCTCTTTATGGTTTCTTTGGAGAGATCTTAGGTTATGGTGTTCTTTTGTGCTCTCTAGTTTCTCTGTTTACTTTAGTTAATCATTATTCTAGGTTCTTATGTTTTTTTGGTTATTTATCTTTGTCCATAGCTTCTTTTAGTTCTGGTTCCCTGATTCTTGTTCATTCAGTCCTTTACTTAGAGTTTTGTTTTTGTAGTCGTGTTCCCCCCCTGGATTTAGGTTATAGTCTAGCTCTCGTGTTCCCTTTGTTTATGCCTTGTTATCTTAGCCACTATTCATACTCCCTCAGTTCTCTGCAGCCTGGTTCACACCTGTTTTCTATTCTCCTCAGATTTCCTGCCTCTGTGTCTCATTGGTTCACACCTCACTTCCCTCTGGTTTTAAGCTCTCTGGTTCTCTTTGTTCTTCGCAGGTTCCTCCCGTCTTACCGTCCCGTCTTTTCGTTCACTTGGTTCTGACTCCTACCGTGCTACCTTGTTCTTGACCATGACTATGCCTTGTTTATGCTTCGCTCCTGCTCTAAGGTTTGGTATAAGTTTTCTACTCAACTCACGTCAAGAGCTGCTTTGACTACGCTACGTTTTGCTATGACCTATGCTATGTTTTTGTTACGGTTTTTGGTGTAACCACTAAATAAAGATGATGCCTTCCTGCAACCTGCTGCTGCCCGGCTCTTGTCTGCGCTTTGGTCCGACCCAAACCCCGACCGTGACAGGTAGATGGAGGAGGAGTTTACAATTAAAAGTTAAATCTGTAGTAAAGCACAATATGGTGGTGTTTTGCAATGCACGACGACATTATACCACTGAGTTCCATCTTAGTGATCTGTTCTGGAGAAGCAAACAAGGAAACCACAAACAGTTGCTTGGTAATAAAAATTGAATAAGCTCAATTATGGTGCATTGATCCTGGTGGGCAGAGTTAGCTGCTAATTATCAGGTACAAAGGAATGTCCTGACAGACAAATGTTTGGAGATTATCTTAAATCCATCTTTTACTTCTGAGACAAGCAAATAAACCAAAACAGAAAACTGTATTTCAAATGCAAATGCATTTTTTTACTAATGTTGAGCAAATCTCAAGAAGCAATTATTACTGAGGCTGAAGGCAGCAAATGAAGGAAAACTGAGCTTAAAGAGCCTGTGACACGCTTTTCCCACAAATGCAGAAATTAAAAGAAAACATCTATACATTGAAGGATTTGGGCAGTACTTGACATGATATTAGGATTAAAGATGTGAAAAAAGACAATTGTGACACAAAATAATCATATTTCAGTGTTACATTTTGCAAGTTCAAAGATGCCTGGAAATGACATCTAAGAGGAAGCCTCAAGTCATTCATTATGTGAGGGTCAATGATAAACGATTCAGGATGGTACAAGCCAAGTTGCGTTAAAAACAGCAATAATATGGTGAAACGGTGCATTGCTGGTGGTGGCAGCATTACTACGACAGCAGCCGTTAGTCTGCACTACTTTCCTGAAGTGAAGAGGATCAGAACTTCCTGGATCAGAGCTGGAAAACTGAGGAGGGACAGATGGGCTGGTCCCATCAAGCACAGCCTGCTGTGATCGGAGGACTTCTGAGCAAACTGCTTCGAACAAGAAACCTCTGAATTCACAAGAGAAATGAAGTCAGAGACCAGGATATCTGACAGACGAAGGAGGATGTTGAAACAGAGTCTATAGCCATGCTGTTCAGAGCATCTGATGGGAAAAGATTGCCAAAGAAAAGGTTGTTGCTGCTGTTGCTAAACGGATCAAGGCTCAGCAGGTAAGAACACTTCCCTGTTGCAAAAGTACATTTAGATATCAGCAGTTATTGTGAATAATTAAAAATCAGAATTTATTATTTTTATGATTAATAATCCCAAATTATTATTATTAAAATAAGAGAAATTACAGGCGCATACACTGTATTTAAATAAATGTTTCTCTAAAGATTCTAATATAAAGTAAAAAAAATGACCCACAAGGTAGTGTTTTCAGATCTTGAATCATCCTTTGTGTCTGCTGCTGCTGCTCCATGCTGTTCACTTAGCCTCCGGTTGTTTCCCTTAGTGCCGTATATATACTGTAACCCTGGATTTACACTGTATCCACTCCAGTCTAATCCAGATATGTTTACGTATTTTGTTCCCTGAGTTCATTTGCTGCTTATTTTGGTACATTTAATGTTTAATTGCTCGGTTAATATTTTTTTAGTTTATGCAGTAACTGATCTAATGTTAAAAACTGCCATTGCATGTATAAATATATGTGTGTATTTGTTAATATAGCGAGATCTAGTCTGTCTTTAGTGAATTATTTTGAAAATCTGGGTGTTGTGCTGGTTCTGTTTCCTGGTGGTGTGGTATAATTCATGCATATGGACTCTGGCCACGCTCTGGCATCTGGCAAAAATAGACTCCGGTTTACATCCACAGGCCACAGCACTTGTGCTTTGCCACCTGATGAAAGCTGACTTTGTTCCTCTGAGTCTGCTGCGTCTCTCCCTGATAGTGACTGAAATATATCTAAAGAAATATCAGATTCTTTGCTGCTGTCTGTGTTGCAGCCATTGTAGCATCAGTCACTTTACCTGCAGGGGTTCCCTTCTGACGTCATCTCAACGTATATCTCAACAGCCGTTCATTTCAGTGGCATGAATTTACTTTTAAAATATTGTATCAATGTTTCCTTACCATAAATGTAATTGGATATATCATGAAAATTTGATGTCACAGGCACTTGAAAATGTTTAAAGTTATTTTCCTGTAATGCTGAATTTGATGTAAGACAAACATGTCCTCCATTCTGGTGTCCAAATTAATTTAATTTTAGTCTGATTTGTCCAAAGAACATTATTCCAAAGGTCCTGGTATTTGTTTACATTATCTGTAGCAAACTTATGTTTGGTTTTATTTTTTTCCTAGAGAGCTAACATTTCTTCTTGCCGCACCTCTCTTAAAACTTAAACTTTTGCAGTCACTTGCAACTTTTTTCAGTATATGGCAGTCTGCTTTCAGGATGAAGCTGCTCAGGTGGAGAGGCGTGGTCATGTTGGCAGTTGTTTTCAATACCCTCCACTTGTGAACAATTTTCTGCACAAGGGAAAGGTTGATTTCAAATTATTCACTCATGAGCAGCTACTTCTTCTTTCTAAAGGTCTCAGACAGCTGTTTGAGATGTTACTGACTATTAAATAAAAGTGAACACAATGATTTTTTTTTATCTAGAAGATAAGTACGGTAGCTCTAATGTAGCAGTTTTATTTTTTCCAGTATTAGAACTGTAATCTGAGTATTGGCAGATACCCCAAAATTGACTTGAAAATACCCAACAACAGTGCATTTCAACAATTTAAGTATGCAAATATGAACAATAATGAACAAATTTGGAATTACAATTAATTCTTGTCTACCATGCATGATGCGACTATATGTAAGGTCTGCAACCGCTAAACAGTAAAGTGTCCCTGTGTTTATATCTAAAGGAGCGAAAACGGAGGAAGAACAAGAGATTGCAGGAGGAAGAATACGGCAGTGCAAGTATTTCTCATTACAGCCCAAAATTATGCAAAGGCACACTGAGCAGCATGAAAGATCAAAGATAAAGGCCATAGGGCATGCACATTAAGAGTTATAAAGTGAGACCTTAGCTGTACACTGTTTAATTATTGAAACAAGAAACATCTTAGATAATTTAAAGAGCATCTAATAATGCAGTTTGAGAAGAAATACTCAAAATACAAAAAGAGTAAAAACTGAAAAACAGGAGAAGAAAACACCTTTTAATTTGCTGATTAGCATAGGATAGCATATTCCCAAAGAGGGGTGTGTTGGTTTGACTGGTGTGAAGACTGGTGTGAAGAAGGCTTTACAATAACACTAAAGGAATCTTTTATGCAGTGGCTTTGCACCATGGTACAGCTGTCAGCACGGCTGTCTTAGGTTCGAATCTCAGTTGAAGCCTTTCTTCGCAGAGTTTAGAGGTTAGAACATTTAGGGTTAACTGTGCATCCTAACCTGTCCTCTGAAAAGAATGTGTGCATGCATGGTTTTCCAGTTGGTTTGTTTCTATGTTATCTTGTGATGGACTGGGAAAATGTCCCAGGTTTGCTTCTCGCTCACAAACCGCTGCAGAAATTGATAGATGCTGTACAGTGCCTTATAAAATTAATCACACCCACTAAACATTTCTTCCACCCTAAACTTTAATGCTGGAAGGAAGATGGAAGCAAAACGATACATGTTTATAAGAAATATTCACAATAAAGAGTCATAGTGTGGCATACATCTGTGTTTAGCCACCCCAAGTGAATACTTCATAGAACCATCAAGTCTAAAACCTTCCATTGTAGCTCTGGCTGTATGTTTAAGGTTGTTCTCCTGCTACAAGCTAAACCTCCGTCCCAGTCTCAATACTTTTGCAGACTCTAAAATGTTTTCTTCCAGGATTGTTCTTGGTTTAGCTCCATTCCTGTTCCCATCAACTAATGTCCCTGCATGATGCTGCCACCACCATTTGTCACCTTGGGTATGGTGTGTTCAGGGTGATTTGTTTTTCTTAAAACACAGCATTTTACATGTAGGTCAGAAAGCTCAGTTTTGGTCTTATTCGACCAGAGCACCTTGCTCCATATTTGCTGTGCCTTGACTTGGCTTGTTGCAAGCTGCAAAGGGACATCTTATGATTCTTTGTCAACAACGGCTATTCTTCCATAAAGGCTAAATGTGGGGAGTTTACAAATGTGTCTTCTGAGATGATGAGAAAAATAAGGCAAATACATTTTTTCATTAACAATGAGCAAGTTCCAGGAACCAAGCATACATGAGACTGAAGGCAAAGGAAGGAAAATGGGGCTTAAGAGCCCTGTTAGTCGATAGGAACCCAGGCCAACTTATTTATTTTGGGCAAACAAACAGCATCCTGGACAGCTTGTCTGTGGGTGAAGAGGTTGGTGTGTGAGGTCTGCTGCCTGACCCCCATCACTCTTTCTCTTATCTCTCCTCCTCATTACTCCTTACACAAAGACATCAAGCTCTGGTGACTCCATGTGGAGCCGCACTGAATGTGCAGGGAATGTAGAGTGCAGCAGAAGAGGTCCCACGTCTTCATTTCAGACTCCTGTGACATTTTCCCTGCTCGTTTCTTTTTGTCAGTTTAAAACTTCCATCTGTGCTCTACTGATCAAGCTTGGTGCAGAGGATCTCAGCGGAATCTGTAAATATATGTGTGAGTATACATCTGTCCTTTTGTGAGTCTATGTTGCATGTTTGTGTGTTTCTGAGCAGCATGTGTGGACGTGGGAGGGTAAAGGAGTGTGTGTTGTTGCATCTGGACTCTGGGAAGCAGGCTGATCAGTCTCTCTCACCCGCAGTCAAGCCCAGCCAGCCTCTGAGTTTCAATCAATAACAGGTCCCTGTGGCTACCCCAAGCAAGCTGTTTGAAAAGTCAGAGTAGCATGAAATGGCCATTATTAAATTACTGAGACGGACACATTCAGAAGGCCATTGCATTAAGAGAGCAAGCTCCCCCAATTAGTGGATCAGCACATTAATAGCCCCGGATGAAAACACTCTGATCATAGGTTGGACACACACACACACACAATCTATTGACCTATTTTAGTGGTGCAGTGATAGCCTTAGCATTTGTAAAATGTAGTAGTGATTCATTTTCTCTTAGCAGAATGAATGGCTGAAGCAGGTTTCCTGTTTTTGTGATACTCACACCTAGCTCTGGTTCCTTTAGCCCACTGGTTCTAGGAGCAATTTGCAATTTGAACAATCTCATACATGTGCAGCTGATGTTAGCAATGTTAGACACAAAGATCAACATTTTGCACATTTAGTATTTTTTTGCTAATGTTTTTTGGACTGAAAATAAGACAAGATCATGCTTTATATTCAAAGGTTCAAATTGGATTTCTAGATATGGTTAAAGGTCCAAAACAGCTTGTGTTTTGTAAAATTAATTTACAACTTATAAGCTAACTTTAATGGCACTTTATGTTGACAACTGTATTTGTGATCCTACGCAGCTCTACTATTTTACAGTAAGGAACGAGTACCCTAATTTTACAAGAAATTGAACTTAAAATAAATGTTTATCAGTAATTTTTTCAACAAATTCTGTTCCTTTCTCTACACACACAAAAAAAATAAAAAATAAGTGAACTTATAGTATTATATTAACATTATAACATCCAATGTTACAGATACCTATAAACAGGATGCATGACAGCCTAGTCTGAAAAATGGCTTTTGCCTTCAATGAGCTGCCTAAATATAGAACCTTCTGGAATGAATTAAATGTTTTCCCATATTCCATCTTTTTAAATGTCCTATTTTACAAAGTAAACACATTCTTAAAATGAACAAGTCTGCAAACATTTGGTTAATTCATTTGCATAGTTTACTGAGAAAAATATTGCTAATAACTGAATATTCTTTGTAATGTTCTTAATATCAACCTATCATGAAGGTAAATAAAGAATTCTGTAAATGAAAAACTGATGTTAACATATTATTTTGAATTAAAATTCACAGTTAGTAAATTTCACAAGCTCTGCTGTACAACCTAACTCATCAATAACTATGTTCAGGAAGACTGAGCTGAATGGGACCAAGCAGCGCCAAACGGTCTCTTTTTTTTTTGCTTTTCGTCCTGTGAATGTCAGTGTAGAGGTTACACTGACACTGAGATGGTTGGAAAACCCCAGACGTGTTAGACTAAATCCACAAATTACAAAATTCCCCAAAAATCTTAAACCAAACATGTGTTTAGATAATGCAATACTTTACTTTAATTTAATTATCTGAAAAAATCTGTTACCACAGATTTCAGAACCAATTAGAGTTGACAGATTAAATAATTATGTATTTGTTTGTTTCTTTAAACTCAACACTTTAAATATCAAGTATGGATCACAATCCTTTCTTCAAATTAGGATTTCAATTATCTTAAACCACTACTGGTCTGTTATTGAGTGTCACCCCTCAGCAAATTTTGGCTTTCTCTACTTTAAACATGAAAACTGTATAATCCCATCTGTGTTTTCTGCATCCCAAAAATCTAAGTGCTTAGATTGGATCCAGATTGACCCAGGACTGCTCACAATCACAATGCACAGACCCGTGGCTTTTGCTGAGAATAAGACACTACAGCCCATTTTAGTTACACATTGAGTAATGCTCACTCCATGCTCAGTGGCCTGCTTTAGTCAGGTGGATTTCATTTTATCCCATCTCAAAACATTAAAAACAAGAACATTGGATCATTCATTTGTTATTGTGAAGTCTTTTTTTGCAAAATGATGCTTTTTTTCCCCATACACACATCTCAGTAAGTGTTTCTGTTTCTGCATCTCATTTTTCCAGGCCTTCCTGAGCCTGGGTCCTGATTGGGTCTTCAGAGCCCTGGGCATATTTTTTGGTATTTCTTTGAGTTATGTTTTTAATATGAATTATTTACCCCAGAGAGACACTACTTTGGATGCTAGCCCTTGTTTTTAAAATGCACCTTGTTTGCTCCTAATTTTTACAGCTGGTCAGGCAGAAGTACAGCGGCTAACCTGCTGGTCAGGCTGACAGCTGGGAATTGCCATTTCCCCCATGCACTTTCAGGGCTGCTGCAGCGCCTGCGAGCTCACAAGCACCGGCTGAGTGCATGTAGGCAGAGGTTATGGTGTAGCTGATCTGCAGGGGTTCCAGACTCATTATTTTACTCTCATTGCAGCATTGAATAGACCTCAGGCCCCTCTCTTTTTCAACACCACTGCTATCACATATCACTACACAGCACAGAACCCCTTCATACATTTACACTGTGCAGTTTAGCTCTCCTACTCAGCCTAAGGCAGGAGTGCTTCCAACAGGCCACAGTAACTGGCTGTGTCTATTGATTACACACTCCTATGTTCACCCACACAGACACAGGCGCTGCATCCAGTTTCACTTGTTAACCTCTAACCTCTTGGTTGTTGACTGCTCTTTGTGTCAGTATTGTACTGAGATAGTAGGAATACATTGTTGGCTCTAATGTAGTTTTCTTACTAAGTTGAAGCTGAACTTGCTTCATGCATTTACATGATGTACTGCGTTTAGTGAGTTTGCGGTTGAATGTGAACATAATATGTTTTGACAGTAAACGCATTCCACAAAGTTATCATTATGCATTATTTATTTTTTAATGAGATGCTTTTTACCCCAAATGTATCAGCATCCAGGCAGGTTGTGCAACATGAAAACAGCCCCTTAAAGCATCACAGATCCCCACAGGGACCCTGGTGTTTTGACTGAAATAATCTTGCTCCTGAATTTTATCCTCTCGGTTCCTTGTCAGCAAAGCTGGTTGGGCAGAAACATATCTGCAAAGTGATGAAATATTGAGTCTGTTTTGATAATGAACTCACCCTCACTTATCTTGACTTATAGGACTTGGATGAGATATTGATGTGGTGACATTCTTTGCACTCATGCTTGACTTGTCTGCTGGGTTTCTGGTTTTTAGTGAAACATTTGGAGCTTTCTGTTCTCATGTTAAATGGCTTTAAATCACCATGCAGTTTTATGGATCCTAGACAGTTTCCAACTTTCTGAGTTGAGCTCAGAGTGAGATTTGCCTACATATGCAGTGGGGAGAGTTACCATAGTGTTTAATACAGTAATACAGGTCTATTCAAATAAACCTCATTGTTGGAAACAGTGGTATAAACAGACATCAAAAGTCAAGTCACGTCAAACACAAATAATAAAAGATAACACTGTCAACTTGTGCACCATCTAATGTAGTAGCTGCAAGGTTAGCAGCTGATTAGCACCAACATGTGAAATGTACAGATTAAGTATCAATTTAAGCTTAAACCAACAATCTGGAAAAAAAGTCAAATGCAGACTGAAGTAAGTTTGTTGCAACATGTAAAAATCATGGGTCAGTATAAATAATAGTATCGCCTACATAACAGAGAACCGGGACTGAATAGAGACCTATCCCAGGATTATATATATAAATAGCAAAAATAAGTGGTCCAAGGATTGTCACTTGAGGAAGACTCATCTACACCTCTAAATCTGCAGAATTGTACTTTCTTACACACTCGGTTCTCTCAGACAGTTTAAAAACCAACTTAATACAGATTTGCTAAAACATGTGTTGCAGACTTTGTCAGGGAAGGACATGATGTGCACAGATGAAACATTTTAGAAATGCAGCATTTTAAAACATTTTCTTAATTTCTACATTAAATTGATATATTATATTGATGAATAACGTAACTGATATGGCAACTTTCTAGTTGTACTGACCACTCAAAGCCACATTCACCCAGTCACACTCACAAATGAACGCACATTGACAACTTGAAGTTGGTCCATTATCTGTGGGCATATCCCCCCAAAATGGATGACCCCAACACAGACAACAAGACAACTATTCTTCCCACTGAGGAGTGTTTACTTATGAAAACGTATATTTAAAGTATGCCATGTGTTTGCTTTGAGTTGATCTAGGTTCTTAGGGACAGAAGACGTTCTTGTAATTGAAGGGTGATATCTGTGGCTCTTTTTTGTACACTACAATATTATCTATATCATCCTCAATAAGACTGTGCACATTAAAAATACTGCAGAGGTCTATTTGGAATGGGATGTTTACTGGTTGTTATTTCCAGTTGCCAGTTGGCTATCCAATTTCCTAATGCTAAGCAACCGGTCTACTTGGCTAAACATACATTCTAAAACAAGAATTAACAATATTTTCACGTTTTTGTAAATTGGTTTGTAAAAGCTAATTATTTATAGTGGGATAATTTCAGCTGCCAATGTGGCCCATCTCGTTTCCTGTTGTACAGGATTGAACAAAGCATTTTAAAATGTTTCCTGTCAAATCCTGACAGAACTCACCCACACAACTCCAAAAGATCCATACCTCCACACTGCTTTGCTGCCTCAGTGTCATTTTGTATTGATTCAGTCCTCTGAAATCTGATTGGCAGAGTTTACCTCTTGGGCTACAGGGTCTCCTCTGCTATCTCTGATACCAGCATGTTTCTAGTCTCTGTTTTCTCCCAAACATCGTTTTCTGCTCATCTACAGCACACTCACAAGAACAAACAACAGATTAGATCCCAGCAAAAAAGCTGTCTGCTGCCGTTGCTGGTCCACATGGAAGTGGCCCAGATTTGATGGTGAAGGGAGGGAGCTCCAGAAACCTGCTGCCGGGCCGGCGGCCAAGGTTTGATCCCTACTTGACTGGCGTCCTTCCAGCCCAGAGGAACGAGTGCTCTGCTGCAGAGCAAAGCATGGGGCTCACAGTCCCCCACCATTACCAGCAACCCCTGGAGGATGATAGATGCTCTGCTCACTGCCTACAGAAGGGAGAAAACATTAGACATCTGTATAATTGACTGAAGAGAGAAAGAGAAAGCAAAAAATGGAAAATAGCAAAACAGGAAAGTTGATTGTGGGGGTGTTTGGACATAAGTAAGAAAATGGGCAAATAATGTATATTTTTGTTTTTTCTTCCATGTGTAACTGATGATATTTTAGTGCGAGAGATGGGAAAAGAAGGAACAAAGGAAATAGAGTGGCTGAAACTGAAGGAGAAAGGAGGGATAGGAGGTGGAGAGGTAGGGAGTTGGCACAAATGAAGAAGGCTCTCACTCAACAGGACATTCTTTCACACATATTACACATGTCCTCTCCAATACTCTCCCAGAACCATCAGCTGAGCTACCAGCCCTTCTAACTCCTGACTGATGAAACCACTCCTATTTCATGGCTGTATGCTACTTTGTTTTCCAAATTCTCAGCATTATTCTGTTGGTTTATTAGCATGGCTTAGCCCCACAATGGGCCGAGGGTTGGCATACGATCCAAGGGTGTAATCTCATTTGGAAGAAAGAAAATCACAATTTCGGAACAGAAACAAAGAATTTTCCATCTACTTGACTGAAATGTGAGCACAGCCACAACTATGAATACATCATGACATCATGGCTCTTGCAGACAAAACCAAACCTCTTTAAACAATGTGTGTCAGTTTGTACGGTTGCTGCTCTGAACACCAAATAAAGCAACTTGACAAATCCCTGTCATGTTAAAAAGTTCCACCAAAAGGCCTCGTTTAAAGAACATGTTTCTAAGTGCCAGCCAACGTCCACATTAATGCCACCCAACTAAAGGGAGATTGAGAGTTGGTGCACACAGCTTTCCAGGGAAAATAACACAATTATAAAAGTACATAGACTGGTTCATTATTAATGAAGTTGCTTTTTAACTGCATCACTGAAAAGACCTCTAAATAATTTATCACCATGGAGATGCATGTCAAGTAAGTGTGCTTGGACACTTCATAAATATCAAATAAATATGCAAAACAAAAAGGGCCATACATCATTAAGCACACTTCTGGATGCCATTTTTAAGGTTTGTTACGATTCAGAGATCCTTGATTGCTCTGTGCACCATTGTAGCGGTCACGGATCTCTGATGTGATCTTGCTTCAAGTGACAATTCTTGATGAGATGCTTTGCAAGCCACAGTGAGTGAGTCAGTGAATGTCTAATGATCAGTTTGAGGGTGTAGGGGAGTAACATGGCTGTTAAATTCTACTAATCATGATCCTTGATTAGCTGTTAATAAGATGTCTTTTTTTCATTAGTTAATTGAATAACTTGCATAATGGAGACCTACATTGCCCATGACTTTGGATTAGAAAAAGCATTAGAAGTTGATGAACATGACAAAAAAGGACTGAGTGCTTCTCAGTCTTTATCATAGCTTGTATCCTGATGAGACATTCAGACATGAATGTGAGACTTTCCGAGTGGTAACATTCCTAACAGGGCTACCAGGGTTTCTGTACATGTACAGTATGATTAGGTACTAGTATTATATTGAATCGATAAAGGATTTAATTGCTAGGAACTAGGAACTAGCTGCACACAGCCTGGTGGAGATGCTGCTGACATAAAATCACAGTCAGTACACCAACTACAGTAGTTCAGTTCAGTCAGACAACACATTTTAACAAAGGTTTTTTATTTTACTATAGCCATGTGAAGGTTTCTTAACAATAATATTTCTAAAGAAATAACCAATGTTGTTTGTGTACATTCATGTGTTTCTGTTGTGCTCCATGGATACAATTTCCAGTTATGAATGCAAAGCACATCCTGTTGGTGTAGTTGACAGAGGGCTGAGGCTTGTTGTATGTGTGTGAGGGAGAGAAAGTACTGGTCTGATTGTGTGTGTGTATGTGTGTGTGTGCGTGTGTTTATTAGGGAATTGGAGTAGGGGGCCAGTTTCTGGGGGCTCAGAGCAGGCAGGTGTGAGTCATGCTGGGTGTTCTCCTGGTTGAGTGGTAATGGAGTTCAATCTGATCTTTCTTCACCTCAAAGGTTTCAGTTCCCAGTCATTATGGACTTGCTAATTTTGGTTCTGTATAAGTCTCAGCCTGCCGTTTTGACAGACAGCCAGTGTTTATAGGTATAAACATGTAGGTATTTATCCTGCCAATCAATCAAGCATATTGAACCAAGGTTGAGAATACAAAATTACTTCCTCCAACATCTTTCATGCGTTTTTCTCTGGATTTCAGACTTTACTGTTTTCTGCTTTGCCAACAGTCCAACTAAATAAATGCCAAAATGAATTTATACCATACACTTGGCTTTGTCTGTAGCCAATGGAAAAACACTGATATAGAAAAACGCTGCCTTCTTTATTATGAATGAGGATGCTAAAAAAAAGCCTCGTCAGGGATCTCAAAGCAGCTTCCACTGTGACACTCAATACTGTCACTGACAGTCTGTCATTGTATTTAAATGTAAGTGTGCTACATGTTCACCTCCACAGAAAGCAGTACATTCTTTCTCCAAACAAGATTAAGCTTCAAGCCAATTATAAAAGAACAGAGAAACAATGGTAGCATCTGGGGCAAAAAGAGTTGTCTAAATTATAATTTGCATCAGTGGCGGCACCAGGTGTGCCATCACTCTTAGAGAGTCCAGTGTAGCCACCTGTGTGGTTGCTGAAAATCTACAACTCACTTTTATTGCAGCACAGTGAGGCCTTTCAATCTATTCTTCCTCCTGCTTAAATTCTTTTTCAATTTTTTTACTTTAGTTATTTCCTTCTCTGCAGCAACCTGTTAATGCAAAGCTTGGCCCTGTGGAACTCAAAGGATCTCCATCTGTAAGTCTATCCATCCAACGTCCATTGAACTGCTGTCTTCTGCCTATTGTCCCATTGAGACATGCACAGAAGACCTCCAAAGGGATTCATCCTGCTCAGATGCCTGAACCATCTCCACTGACTCCATATGTTACCAAGGAGCAGCTCCTCACCCTATCTCTTTTCCGCCCTGTAGAGGAAGCTAATTTCAGTCGATTGTTTGCAGGATCTCATTCTGTCAGTCATGATCCACATGTTATGACCATAGGCGAGAGCTGGAACATACACTAAACAGTAAATTTGTCTTGCTATAAGAGACTGAAACAATGGTGACATTACTGCTGACAAGGCCCCAGAGCATCAATCCATCTAATGATCTATTTTGACTTTGCAAAGAACATAGCAAGACACCTAAACTCCTCCACTTGAGGCAAAGTTTGACCTGGAGGAAGCAGTCCAATTTTTTTTAGTTCCAATCTAACAGGTCTGTCATGTAAATAAGAACCTGTCTCAGTGAGGTTTTAATAATAAAAATAAAACATTTCATGCTCACATGTGTCCAGAGGTGGATTAGTATATTAATGTTTTGTATGAAGAACCAATCTGAATGGTCTACAAGATGGTCCACAAAACATTTTGCTTCTCTCCAGCTTACAGAGAAACATTGTTCAACATCCAGTTGTAAGACAAAATGTAGATTTCACCATTTTTCTCTTTTGCTCTCCCTTACACTTAAAGGTTCACAGTGAATGGGGAGGCATTGATTTATTTACTCATCTCTTTCTTTTCAAACCTTTCTTACCCTGCTGTACCCTCTGTATGTACACACACACACACACACACACACACACACACACACACACACACACACACACACACACACACAAACACACACAAAGGCTTCCTATTTCCCATTACATTCGTACCATTTCATCAGATGCGGACCAAGGCCGTGATGTGAGCTCTCAGTGTTGCATGGGATCAATTTAATTTGCAGCAGCACAGAGAAAAAACTAGGCCAGATCTACACCATCCCCTTCATAATGAGCTGGCGCTAATCAACCTTACACATTCCTTTAGAATGAGAAAAAACATCATTAATGCACAGTGAAATACCTCGACAAAGCCATCCACTATATCATACGTGGAAAATTTTACTGCCTAATTTTACAGATAGAGCCTCATCACAGCCATGTTCCTGCCATCTCTGTGTATGTGTTTGACTAAAGAGTTTATTAAAGCATTGTGCCTTATGAAAAAATTGACTTAACGTAGATAAATATTACAATGCAACCCTAATTCAACACATACAAAACAAGCTGCATCTTCTTTATCCTGGGTAATAATTTATCACCTCAATTACAGCATATAAGTCCTGGTGTGAGTAATATTTCAGCATAAAAATGCATTTGCAGCAACCGAAGCAGAACAAATGTGCAAATGCAAAAATTGTTTTTTCCTCTTTAATGAGTATATATTTCTTGTTAATGAGCTGAACAGCACCTGCTCACAGATGTGTTGGCTGCGTTCATCAGCAGCCGAGGCAAACATTTTAAAACACGACTCGCTGGTTCACTCTTGCTCAGGAAAGGTGCATATCTAAGTTTTTTCAGTGTGCACAGAACATTTGCAATTCTTTCCATGAAATGGACTTGGCCTCTCTGAGGGACCGGCGGTCTGTTTTTTGCTAATTCCACTCAGGTTGTTCAGGAGGGCAAGGTGGGCCGGTGCTGCTGTGACAGGCAGGGGTCCCACATCGAGCCGCCAGTCAAGTTATTCTGTTAATGCACTGCATAACAATGTAAACCAATCTGTTATTAACAGCTGTAACTAGCTGTACAGACTGCATGACAAACAATTTGGACACATGAAATTAGATATGACCAAATTAGACAACTTGTGGAAACTTAGTGATGATGAAAAACAAAGCTTCGGAAGTTCAGATGATGAGCACTGATGTGGTGTAAAGGCTGTTAGTTTCCTCTAAGAAACTTAGGAATAAAAACAGATTTGTTGGAAACTCTAGGAAAGGTTTATGAGACAAAAACCTGAAGGATCTTAAAAAAAACCCACCAATTTCATACTAAGCAATGTATGTAGTTTTTTGTTCAAAAAAACAACCATTAACAACAGCCCTTTCTTCTTTATTCTGTTCTTCTTTTCCCTTTAGTTTTTCTTGCTGCAACCAAGAGATAAGAAAATCAAAACAATGCTTAATTTCATGCCAACTGACTTCAGATTACACAAACTGGAGTTTGAGTTTGAAGAGAGCTCTAAGGAAAGGTTAAACTGATTCAGAAACATGACTAAGTGAGAAGGAATCAATTTTACTCTTTGCTTTGTTTTAGTGGGTAACAGTGGACAACAGGTAAACAGGGCCTTGGAATATTTTCCTTGGACCTTTCCTTTTTCACATCACATTATATTTCATCACATTGTTAGGATTATGATTATTGATTAATTAATATTTATCAATAATTATAATTAAAAAACATAATTTGAGAAAATTAATTTCTTGTCTTCTGGTTTTGTAAGTGTGGTTCAACGCCTTTGATAATTACAACTGTTAAATACTCAGTAATAATTGATAACTATTACCAGAGATGTCACTGTTTAATCAACCGTTTCTGCTGAAACGTGGGGAACTTTAACCTTATTTTGACTGACAAATCACTCTTGCACAAAATAAACACAAACCGACTTCTCTTTATCTACGTGAAAATTTATTAAACAATGAGCCTGACACAATCAACTCTTTGATCCAATAATCTTCACCTACTCAAACATGCAAAGTTCTACACAAAAGGGTAAAATATTTAACTAAACAAAATAAAGCAAAACAGCAGTGGGTGTGTATGGAATCAACCAGCAGTTATGGCAAAAGTGATAATATGACAAGGGAATATGGTGTTGAACGAAGCTTTGGGAGCGCAGCCCACCAGAAAGTATAGCTCAGTGAGATGCAGGCAGTCATAAACCTTCCCCCACCGCTGGGGTTGTTACAGAACACAAAGGGTTATAAAACCTTTGGTGACATCTCATAAAACATGAAGTTGAAGACAAAGAAAATGGTTGATTTTCACCATAAGGTTATTATAGCGGTCCAGTTTCACAGCGTAGCTGCTCTCAGGTGTTCACACGGTAAAAGCACAATCTTGCGAGACTTGGCGGCCTCAGAAAACATCAGTAATCACGTTTCAAAAGAACAATGGCATGCACATACAATTCAGAACACATTAGACTATAAGTGGCGATTCTAATCGCACTAAATCTCCTCTACCCTGCCCAAGCTATTCCAAATAAAGAAATAAAAATAAAAGGTGGATTTTACTTGTTGAAGTCTTCCTTCTGGGGCAGCGAGTAAGAGAGAAAAGGGGTTGAAGAGTTCCTGTGCGTCCGCAGTTAAACTCCAAGAAAGTGGTCAATCTCCATCTTTTGGCCTCCTTGGCGAAAAGGAAAACTATGATCTGACTGTCAGCAGTCGACTAGTACAAAACAAGGAGGGAAAGTTGCGTCTCCTTGAAACTCCGTGGTTTTTTGGTTACGTGTTAAACTCACGTCTTTGATCGGCAAAGTGAAACTTCTGGCCTTCTTATTCCAGAAACCTCTTTCCTGAATTTTTCGTTGCCAAAAAGGAGAATAAATGAAGAATCCACGTGGGATCTCTTCTTCTCCAGAGATGCGCTTAAGTTACTGCTCCGGTTTCCAGCGTGAAAAGCACAGCTTTTAAAGTGGCCACCTTCATTTATGCTTTCCCGTGACGTCAGACTTGGGACGCTCCGTCATGTCAGCCACGGTGGCCGCTGGGATTTGTAGTAGCAGGCTATCCTGGGATACAAAATGGCCGATGACGCCAAACGGCCTGGTAGCATCCAGCAATGTGCAAATGGTCCAATATTCAGCACAACATGTGGTCGAACAACATTATTATCACAAACCTTAATGAATGTAATGTGATTTATGTGATAGACCAACAAAAAACAGTAAATAGCTTGTGGAAAGTGGAAATAAGTTGTTTCGCTAATTCAAAGTTTCCAAAAGTGATCCAGGAGGCATATCTTCTTGTTATCAGGCTCCTCTCATGTGGAACCAGCTGCCAGTTTTAGTCCTTGAGGCAGACATCTTGTCTACTTTTAAGACTAGGCTTCAGACTTTCCTTTGATAAAGCTTATAGTTAGAGTGGCTTATCATGAGCTATCTCTGTTGTTAAGCTGCTATAGGTTTAGGCTGCTGAAGAACATAAACCAATTTTCCCCACTCTGCTACTTTCTCCTACTACTCTCCATTTATGCATTATCTGCAGTTATAGATGAAGTTAATTTCATATTCCCCTTCTCTCTTCTACACAAAGCATGTTCAGGAGCTATTACCGTGACTATAAGAACTGTACTATACTGTAATATTTTATACCATAGATTTACCTATTAGCTCATAGCTTGTTTGTTTATCTCTGTTTCTCTGCTGGACAAATCCACTAAAGGAGCTAAATTGAATTGGAAAATAAACCTGGACATGTGCTTGTCTGGTATTGTGTGTATGCTCTGTCTTCTAATACACACAGTCGGTTGCGGCAGATGGCCGCTCACACTGAGCCAGGTTCTAGTGGAGGTTTATTCCTGTTGAAAGGAAATTTTCCTTTCCAATATTGCAACATGCTTATTAAGGAGAAAGGATTGCTGCAAGACTTGATTGTCTGCATTGTTTTATACTAGGATTGTATTGGAGTTAACTGTGAATCTTGAATGGCTGGATTAAACTGACCATAAATTTCTGTATATAAATTGCAACTATTTGTTTTGTAAAGTCCTTTCAGAGAACATTTGTTGTGAATTGGCACCATATTGATAAACTTAACTGAAGTGAATCTAATAGAGAATGTGTGTGAACTGCAGTTTTCCACTCGTATCCCAGACTCTTAACTAGACTTAGGTCTGCACTTTGACAGGGTCATTTTGACACACGAATATGCTTTTATCTAAACCATTCCATTGTAGCTCTGGCTATAAGTTTAGGAATGTTGGCCAACTATTATGAAGTTTATCCCAGTCTCAAGTTTTTTGCAGCCATTAACATGTTTTCATCCAGGATTGTCCTTTATTTGGTTCCATCCATATTCCCATCAACTGTGACCAGCTTCCCTGTCCATGCTGAAATAAAACATGTCCACAAAATGGTTCTGCTGACATCATGTTTCGCAATTAGAATGGCCTATTTAGGGGGACAAGAAGTGTTAGTTTTCTTTCTTTTGCAGATGACGTGGTCCTGCTGGCCCCCTCTAGCCAAGACCTACAGCATGCACTGGGGCGGTTCGCAGCCGAGTGTGAAGCGGCTGGGATGAAGATCAGCTCCTCCAAAGTCCGAGGCCATGGTTCTCGACCAGAAAACGGTGGTTTGTCCTCTTCAGGTTGGATGGGAGTTCCTGCCACAAGTGGAGGTGTTCAAGTATCTCGGGGTCTTGTTCACGAGTGAGGGAAGAATGGAGCGGGAAATCGACAGACGGATTGGTGTGGCTGCCGCAGTAATGGGGGAGCTGTGCTGGTCCGTTGTGGTGAAGAAAGAGCTGAGCTGAAAAGCGAAGCTCTCGATTTACCGGTCGGTCTACGTTCTTACCCTCACCAATGGCCATAAATTTTGGGTCATGACCGAATGTATGAGATCCTGGATACAAGCGGCTGAAATGAGCTTCTTCCGTAGGGTGGCCGGGCACTCCCTTAGAGATAGGGTGAGGAGCTCGGCCATCCGGGAGGGGCTCGGAGTAGAGCCGGTGCTCCTCCACATCAAGAGGAGTCAGTTGAGGTGGTTCGGACATCTATATCGGATGCCTCGTGGACACCCTCCTCGGAAGGGGTTCCAGGCACGTCCCACCGGGAGGAGGCCCAGAGTACTGCCCAGGACAAGGTGGAGGGACTATGTCTCTCATCTGGCCTGGGAACGCCTTGGGCTCCCCCTGGAGGAGCTGGAGGAGGTGTCTGGGGAGAGGGACGTCTGGTCGTCTCTGCTGAGTCTGCTGCCCCCGCGACCCGGTCCCGGATAAAGCGGAAGACGACGAGTACGAGTAAGTTTGGAAAATTATGCATTATTTTCCTTCCAATGCACAATTATGTACTATTTTGTGTTGTTTTGTCACATAAAACCAAATACACATAAGCTTGTTGCGTTTACGTAGCAAAATATGAAGAGGTTTGAATACTTTTAGGCACTGTACCTCTCAGGACATCGATCCTCTTTAAGACCATCAACACAGAGTGGACAGAGTAGCAGAGTATGTGTATGGGTAAGTGTGTTTGCGTGTTAGAAAGCGTGTGCTTGTGTGTGCTGAACAAGCACAATGATTGCTAAGCTCTGTTTCATTCACTGTTGCACTGCAGTTTCATCATCCATAGCTCAGGTTTGACAGGCAGCTCCTCTTATAGAAAACCTGCAGAGGGGCAAGCCAGAGTTGAAATGAAACCCTCTTTATCAAATTGTGATGAAGTGCCTGAAGTGCACATAAGGCTAACTAAATTGCATATCCCTTCCGCTGAACTCACTACACTTGCTGCCACCTCTGCGTGCCGATTTTTAAGACACAGGGGCTTTGTAAGTACAAATGAGATGAGAGAGGTGTTTCTTTGCCTTAAATCACTGTGAAATGTGTCTCAGTTGTTAGAACCTAAGCTTGGTTCTAGCCGGGGGCTGAGTTGAAGCTTCTGAGGTATTCTGGGTCTTGATCATCATACCAGAGCTGATATGCACTGTCTCTGCCACACCTTGACAGTGGATTTGTGTGACAGCTGATATAATGTGATTTCTTCTGTCTCCAGGGTCTGAGGCTGATGATGGAAACTTCTGGGGTCTGTTTTGCTCGCTGGCCATGACAGAAAGTAAAAAAAAAAGGTTCAGCAAGATGGTCACTGGCATTTTTCACATGGCTTAAATATCCCTCTGTCTGTGTCCTGATGCCAATGCTTCGCTGACAGGAGAATTAGGTTCCTACATTCAGTCCGAAATTTGGGAGTCTCGGTTTGCCTCAGTTTGGGCACATCAGTTCGCTGACACACTGTCAGGTTCTCTCAGCATTTCCTTTTACATTATTTGAACCCCAAACCATTTCTGTCACATCTAGGTGTACCAAACAAAGTGTTTCTCCTTCTAGCTTCAATGTATAGCCAATGATATGTTGTTCCTGAAATACAGATTCCTTAAATATATATATATATATATTCCTTTACACTTAAATACAAGGCCTATAGTCATGCAGATGTAGTTCCAAATGAGCTTGAAGCTTAGAATGGGAGAACAATTCATAAACAATTTTAGAGGAAAACAAAATGTTGCAGCAATAAATATTTTCTAAAGTACAAAAAGCTTTTTTCCTATACTGAATGTATAGAAGTTAAACTAATATAGAAAATAAAATTAAATAAAGTGCTCTGATGCAGGAATTCGAGTAAGAAAACATTAATCAAATTAATTCCAACAAACTAGAGGCACACGGCCAAAAATGCACATAATTAAAGGTATTGTCCCTCATATTTTCTTCTGCCACACAAAAAATATATAAATCCAGAGGAGCAAATAAAAAGAAGTACATACTTAAAATATTAATGCATTTGGTATAAGTAATTAATTAATAAATTGTTTTTAGCATGTGGGTCTAATGTGATAAACACTTTTCCCACAAATGTCAGTGATGAGGTCAGTGGCAAGTTGGCCCTCACATTCTTCCTCACTAGAACTATTATACAGACATTAAATCTTAGGTAACATTCTTATGAAGTTATTTGGCAAGATGTTTTTTGGTCTTAATCATTTGCCTTAACATTTGGGAAATATTCTGTGGATTGAAGTGACAAAGAGTTTTTTGGATGGTGTGCTTTGAGTGTCATCTGCTGTAAAGCTAACACAGCATTTCAGAAACAGGAGATGATACCTAGAGACAAATATGGAGGTGGATAAATTATGATCTAGCTCTGCTTTGCTGCTCAGGACCTGGATGAAAAAGTTATTCTGCGCTCTATCAGTAGATTCTCCAATGACTTTGTGACCTTAAGCTTGAACACATTTGGGATTTGCAGCAGAACAATGATCCAAAGCATAGCAGCACGCCCACCTCTGAATGGATTAGCAAAAACAAAAACCGAATCTGATTGAGATGGGACATTCAAGCTTGAAACCCTTTTAATGTACCGTAAACAGAGCGCACCTGACTAAAATCCGCATGCTCTAATTTTAGAAAGAAATCCAATTTTGTTCTTGTACAGGCCGCACCGGATGTTAAGCCACGGGTGTCCCACGTTGTAATATGATTTACGCATAAAGATATTACACGTGAGGATTTTTTTACTTTACATACTTTAATCAGTATGGTAATATAAAATGCATATTGCAAATGTTTTATTTCGAACAGTGCCTGTAACACGCCTAAATTTAAATATACGTACATTATCAGTAACAACAAATTTCGTTGCTAATGCTTTTTTACTGAACAGTGCACGTACAACATCCAATATGTCCTAACTGATATACACTGCAGCCTACCAGGTCAAAAGTCATTGATCGCCTTCTTCATCTTCTTCCTGCGCACTGAAACCATCAAAGTCCTGTTCTTCAGTGTCCGAATTGAACAGCCTCAGGATCTCGTCTCTCACTTCAGCCTCTTTGTTGATGCTCTCACCTGAGCGCACCTGGTCCCCTTCATCACGCAGCAGTCCAGCGTTTCGAAACCCGTTGGTGATTTTCCATGTTGATGAGGGTGAATATAAATGACTGATTTACAATACCGGTAATTGAATGGTGAAGGTGCTCTTAATTTATCGCACAAATTCATTGGACCTCTTTGAACTACTCATCAATTTGATTGGTCTGCTGTTACCAGGCAAAATGTTTTTGGTGACATGAAAAAAAAAACATGCATTAGCCGCACCGTTGAATAGGCCATAGTGATCAACGTGTGGGGAAAAAGTAGCGGCTTATAGTCCAGAATTTACGGTAGCTGAATTAAAACATTTCTGCAGAGAAGAGTTGACCAGGGTTCCTCCACAGCGACTTATTGGCAGTTATCACACACACTTGATGACATTTGCTGCTGCCAAAAGTTAGCTCAAGAAGTTATTAGGTTTAAGGGGCAATTACGTTTTTCACACAGGGCCAGGTTGCTTCAGATAGCTATGTTCCCTTCAGAAATTAAACCATTTGAAAACTGCATTTGTATTAATTTAGAAATCAGAAAAAATCTTTAGATATTGTTTTTCTTTAAGTTGTAATTACTTGCTCATCCTTTTATTTTAGTTTATGCATCATCTAATGAGAATTAATGAGAAAACATTTTTTCCTCAGATCTTCTGCTCTTTGCTCATATTCTCACCACTTACACTGACATCCTCAAAATAAATAGAAACCCTCACCACCTAATAACTTACCAGGTAGTGTAAAAATGCTGCTACTGACATTGTTGCAGGCTTCAGTAAGCATTTAGACAGTCACACTCCCTCATTTATGAAACACTGAATCCTAGCTTCCTTCCAAACTTCCTTCCGGCATTTTATTCCATCTAAATAATGCAGCCACAAAGAGTCATCGGGGGATCCATTATAGGGAGACTGATATAAAATGCTGGGATGCATGATCAGAGACTCTTATCACTTTCACAGAGCATGTTATAGTGCAGGAGGGAGACCTTTGTATTGTCATGTCTCCTCTAAGTGCTCAACCCTCTGGTTTATGTGATAACGATACGCAATCTGAGCATTTCAGAATATATCCCAGAATTCCCCTGCCTACATTAGATCCAGATGATGTATGAAGAGGCTGGGGAATGTGCTCATGAAGTGTGGTTAAATGACATTTCAGGGTTTAGGTGAAATTAACTTTATGCTGCAACACTTGTGTGAAGTGACTGGCTGTACTCTTCATGGTTGGGAAAGGAGGATGAGTGAAAAATCAATCCACCAGCAACACAGAAAGGGCACAAAAATGTGCATTCATCCAGAGCAGCTTCAGAAGCAGTGACGACATTGCAGGAAAATGTGATATTAAGATGGGAGCAATGGAGAAACCTACCTTGCCAGATGATTTATTTGATGTCTATTCATTTTACTCTCGGCACTTCTCTGAGAAGATACTGTTAATTACATATAGGCTACTGAAGACCAAATGAGCTTGACAGTGTTCCATCATGTTGTCACAAGAGGTAAAGGAGGAGCGGCTGTGTTTGCGGGGGCACGCGCGCTCACAGGTGTAGCCTGTTACGGCTCTTTCTCCTCTGCACTAATCTGCCTGTCAGTAATGAAGTCTGAGGCTTAAGTGTGGGAAGAGTGTGGGCGTCATTCATTAGTCTCATCCATTTCCATTAATGTTCACGGATTACTTATTATTCCCTGATTAATAAACACTCGTCAAGCATGTCCTTTTGCAGCCTCAATAAGGACAGCTTCATTAATGATTACTTTTAAGGCTATTAATATCTCAGTCACTGGCATTCACAGCTTGCAATGCTGCGGCACATTCTATATTATTGTTCTTTTTTTTAACCAAAAGCAGCTTCAGAAGGAGAAATGAATAAAGGTTCATTAGTCACTGGCATCACCTTCTACTTTCAAGGTAAGAATTTCATAAACAAGCCTCATTACCTTGGTATTTCAAGGGAAAAAAAAAAGTAATCCAATTAGTGCACTGTGAGGTACTATTGATTTGAGAAACAAAAACATTAGCCAACCAATTCTGGAGGAGTAATACAATTCCTTTACTTTGTGTTTCAAATGAGTCTGAGAAAGTGTGTGTGCATACATAAACGTGTGTTTGGAATACTCAGAAAAGCATATTTTTATGTTTTACCTCCAAGGCCACACCCGGGCAGGTTGCAGAGGTCTCCCAAAGCTCAGATTAATCTTCAAAAACACATACATGAAAAGCCTAATGAGATGATTTACAGCATATGTGCAATTATTGAAATTTGAAGTCGTTCATTCATTCATTCAGAGACAGAACACAGTCAATGTTAGCAAAGATGGGCAGAACTGATCAAACAGAGGTGTCAAATTTGATAATGACGTGATTCTTGGATCAGATGTCTGCCTGCTGACACTGATCCACCCACTGATCCAGAAACCATGGTGCTGTGTTGCTAGTGGTCATATCGTGACTGATTTTAATCTGGATGTTCAAGCTGTCAGACTTCAAACTAGACATTAGTGCACATTTGCTGTCAAACCAACCAAGTCTTAATGGATCTCCTTGAAGGATTCAATTATACAACCGATTGTAAATGAGCAGTTTATTGTATAGAGCTTTTCTCCTTTGAATGGAGAGAGCAGTTCTCTTTCTAAAATTATTACCAAGAGGTGGAGGTGAAAGTTAATTCAAACATTGAAATGCATACTACAAATTGTAAACATCAGTTAAGTTCGCAAAATCTAAGAGTTTGAAATCTTTCTAAATATTACAAAGATAACATGTAGTTATTTCTTTAAAGAAGTTTTTAATGCTTGATTTTAAAGAGACCACAGATTTGTTTGACTGGTTGTTTTGAAACCAGACAGAAAGAAATCTCATTGATAACAGTTTTGGATCATCTTAAAACTCTTAGGATTCATTTGTAGTTTCTCAGAAATCATTTTAATATGATATTTAAAACTGAGCCGAGAATTTAACATTATTATTATTATCTCCCAATATTTATCTTCTGTTACATGTTTTATACAGTAACATCACACAGAATGATTCTAGTAGACAACATCTGGAAAAACAAGCAAACATTACTTTCATGGTTTTTAGAGTAAAGAAAAATGCATTCAGAAAGACTAAAACACTCAGGACTCTTATTTTGATAAGTTTCAAACCATTATGACGGCTTTGCAGACAACTTGTATTTCAAGAGTTTTAACATTGAAATATTGCGATGAACTGTAGTAAATCTCTTTTTCAGAAGTAGTAGTCTACTATATTCACTGTTTGCTGCCACTGTAATGACAATTTGCATTTGAAAATGTCCAAAAGCAAATGGGGCATACAGAGAAAGTTTGTTGCTTAATGTAAAAACAGTTGAAAAAAAGATTTTGGTATAAAAATAAATACAACCTTATATTTGTGATATCTAATGTCATGTAAGACTAAAGTTGAGATGAGTCAAGATTACCAAAATAGTTTTTATTTGCTAACTGCCAGAAAATTCAGAAATGTACACACATTTCCTTAGTAATTGCTAGAATTGCCATTTAAACAAATGACTTCAGGCAAATGTTTTTGGTTTCCTTCTACAACCTTCTTACAATAGTTTGCAATAATTTGGGTCTATTCCTCCTGAGAGGACTGGTGGAACTGAGTAAGGTTCGTAGACCATCTTGCTCACACAACTTTTTGAAGGGACTAAGATTAGGACTTTGTTGTTCTTTTGTTGGTATGCTGAGGGACATTGTCCATTTGCAGGATCTGTTTGTGACCAAGGGTAAACTTGCTGGTTGATGTATTAAGATGTTGCCTCAATATTTCCACATAATGTTGTTTTCCCATCTTTTCCTAGCTTTTTTGTGTTGCTTTTAGAATACTGGCTTCTTCCTTTCAGCATGTTCTTTCAGCTCATGTCGCTACAGAACTGATTTCACTGTGGATAATTAAACTGTTTAACCAGCTTCAGCCAGCATCTTTACAAGGTGGGTCACACGGGCTTGATTCACACATTTTACACACAAACACATTCTTCATCTCTGGGACACAGAAGCCGCCTCCATTCTGAACTCTATGATTGGTGGACTCCTCCATGTCTTTTATACTTGTTTCATCAGATGAACAGGGAACTTTTAGGCATGTGGAACCTTGTACCTAAGGATGAATTGGACTTTTTGAGGTCTTCCTGATTTCTTGGATGATTACTTTAGATTTTTCCCCGATGTCACATAAGGAGGCAGTGTGTTTGAGGTGTTGCCTTAATATACATATGGACTTTCCCAAATTGTTTGAAGGCATAATTATCTTAGCTTATGCAAGTTTTAGAATTTGAAGAAAGTTTACGGGTTCAGAAAAATGTCACTGTCAATATGCTGACATTAAGCAAAAATAAATAGCTTGAGTAATCCTAACTGACTGAAAACAGTAAGAATTCATTCTGATTTATTATCAGACAATGAGGAGAAAATTGTTACGCATTTTTTTATACAATTTGTTTAAATCTGGTTTACCCTATATATGAAATGTAATATTTAAAGTGCAACAAACCCAAATCAAAGCATTTATTTTGAGGAAACATACCTTTATTAGGACTAGCACCTTGTTTATTGGCTATAGTTTAACTGTGGATTATATATCGTACATAATTTGATTCTAGTGGAATGGTATAAATATCTTTGGGATGTTTGCATGAATTACACTATGCCAAAATCTATTGTAATGCATTGTGCTGCACTATTCACATTTTGCTTGCGCAAATCCCCCAGTCTCATGACACTAATCCTTTGCATAGTAAACTCTGTGTTGTCTCATTTTACACCATGCCCAAGGTTGTTTTTCAATAATCTCACTGACTGGTAGAACTTGATTAGACAAAAACATCAAGGGTGAAACTATTGATTGAATGCAAATGGCATTAATCTAAAACACAATTCTGCTAGGCATCTTTTAAAATTTATTTAACTCTCCTTTAAATCTGCCACTTTTGGACACACACACATTTATGCACAACCTCCAATCCAATTATATAGATAAATGGGCTAATCATGCCACAAAACTTTAATACGCAGTCTTCAGGCAAGTCGATAAGCATAATCATTCACTGTGCCAAATTCACAACACAATTTTAGATAAGGAAGATGGGCCAAAAGAGGGAGAGGGGGGCAAATTCGGTAATAGACATTACCATATGGATCATAAGGGAGTCAGATAAAAGCAGAGACATTTCATTAACGGAAAAGAAACATTTGATTAGCAGACTTTTCTATTTACCTCAATTCTCATAATTCATGAGAGGTGTTGAGCGCCCCAATCCAAACATCCCACCAGGTCTTTGTAGAGAGCAGTGAAGGTGACTTGTGAAGCTGAAAAGCAAACAAGTAAATCAAAAAATTCAAAACTAGTTTGGAATTTCATATAACACAGTTCAACAGCAGGAATTAGAAAAATGCCTTTATGCTTTGTGCTCTTTGTGGATTGTGCAAACCCAGTGTTTGACATTTTAAGGGAGGAATATTAACTGTACTGAAGTGTTAAATCCTCTTTACTGATTTTTTTAAAAATGAATTTCCATCGCATCTATTCAAACAAATGTCATTTGTCATTACTGTAAAAGACGAACAGGTAAAATTTATTTCTAATCATTTACAACCCAGTTTTATTCACATCGATTATTTAAAGGAAAGAAACAGGCTGCATTAGATCTTTGCTCTGATTTCCACTTTCATTCTGAGGAAGCACAGGGTGACAGTGGCGAGTAACAACTTCCTTTTAACAGGAAAGATCCTCTATCCAAGGCAGACACGGGCTGGTCACCAGTATTAAAGTTTAGTTATGTTTTAAAAAGTTATGGCTTCAAAACTACTAAAACATTCTGCCACCCAATTTCTACAGCTTAAAGTTATTTAATTGAAATGGCAAAGAAAGTGCTAAAGTTTTTCTTTTGCTGTTTGGAGTAATGAGTGTCGCAACACCACCCCTCCCCCACTTGTTTGTGAGCAATAGCTGCCAGCTGGCTTAAAGAAGACACTTTTCCCTTGCTTACAAGAAAGACAAATTTGGCCATTCCAAATATTTAGCTGCAGAAAACAAGGATAGTACTGGTGTAGAAACGGAAGGAATGGAGCACCTATAGCCTACAACTTGAAGCAGGATGTTTATTAAGCAGCTGATTGCAGGCTCTACTGAAGAGATGGCACAACTAAGTAACTGCTGTGTCAGCTAATTATATCTGTGTTTCTCTACAAAGAGCGTTCTGCTCTGCTAGAAAGTGCTACAAAATTCAGCATAACAAACACTTAAAAACTACTACTAGGTTCAGCTGTTATCATTTCTGTGTTTCTGCGTCAGTCGATGCATCACAGCCAAAAAATCAGTTGTTCAAACTTACCAGATCATGAGAATGCCTACTCAGCTGAGCAGCTATCTGCCTCAACAGACTGGGTGTTGAATGCATGGGTAAAAGACAGATGAACACTGAAGCACTGGGAGAGGTGTACTTTCTATGGAAAAAACAAAGAAAAAAACTTAGTATATAGCAGCACAACCATTGAGTTAGCTGCAAATGAACCAAACCGGGTCTTATAAGTGGATATGGTATTTGCCTCAGGAAGAACAAACTAGGAGCTGGTACCATCAGAGAGGAGCCCGATAGGTGAATGAGCTCCCTTCCAATTTAATTTCAGAAACTCCAAGAACCACCAGAAACCTGCAGTAGGAGAATTAAACTAGTGTTTCTTTAAGATAATATTTAATGTGGTCATTCAGTCCATTGCATGCATGGACAAGAGTAAATGAAGAAAATATAAATTTGAGAATACAGTCATGGTATAAATCTCCTCCTTTAAATTTAAGGTTTTGTGTATTTTGTAAATATCAAGAATTTTTGGAGTCTACTTTTTTTTAAAGACGTCCCTAGTTTGGTTTCATCTTTGTGTGAAAAGTAATGATATTGTGGAATTAGTGTTGTTTGGTTTTGTACACTTTAGGTTTGATATATTTAGTTGTAGAGCCTGGTAAAGATCACTTTCATTATGCCTTGACTGGCTGAACTCTCATTTTCTCACATCAGCCTTAGCTGCAGTAATCCAGGTGCTGCTCCAGTCTATCACGGTGAAAAAAGAGGTGAGCCCTGAGCTCATCTCAAAAAACAGGGTGCAGGGTTTTGCCATTTGGGAAGAGCTCAGAGCGCGGAAGGAATCAGCAGAGGTGCACTCCAGTGCAGACCCAGAACTCAAAGGAGGAACGCTGTCAGATACTCCAAAATGAGCTGGGAAGTGTTACTAGGGAGATGGCTGTCTCACTTTGACCTGTTAGGCCAATCTCTGACAGACAAGACAAAATGGATGGATGGATGGATGGATGGATGGATGGATGGATGGATGGATGGATGGATGGATGGATGGAAAAAATCCAAAATTAATGGAGTGACTATGATATACAGGTATATCTGAGGTGACCCTGACATGACCCTGCTGTTTTTCTTTCGTGTCAACTCTCTGCTTCTTTCACAGATAAGCAAACCATTTAATCCTCTGGGCATCATGGGACCCATAGCCCTAACTGACAGGAGTTGTCATGTTCTGTGGTTGAACAGGACCAAAATGCAATCTGGAAAATGGGAGCTGCATGATGAGTTGACAAGATTTAATGATGAATGACAAAAACTTACAGACGTTGGCAGGCAAGAATACTGATACTTGGAACTAGGGAGGTTTGCAGTGGCAAATGCAGAGAATCCAGTGGTGAACAATGAAAACTGAGCATGGAGAGCAGGGAGGTGACCAGAAAACAAGAAAACAATGACTAGAGTTAAAAACATAAAACAAGAAGAAACCAGATCTATCAGAATATAACTAAACATATCTAACATCAGAACACAGAAAGCAACACAACTAACCAGAAGGAATGTAAATAACCAGAAATGAACAGAAAAGCACCTGGCAGAGCCGAGAAGGTAAACAAACACAAACCTAACAGACAGATCCTGACAGGAGTATTACAGCACTAACCTGCTGGCCCAAGAAATACATCACTCAA
Organism: Girardinichthys multiradiatus; assembly: GCF_021462225.1. Taxonomy (NCBI): domain Eukaryota; kingdom Metazoa; phylum Chordata; class Actinopteri; order Cyprinodontiformes; family Goodeidae; genus Girardinichthys; species Girardinichthys multiradiatus. The sequence goes on from NC_061811.1 coordinate 4,538,464, forward strand.
CCATCCTGGTTTCTGGAAAAAAACACCTGGAAGCACATGGACTTCCATTTACTCAAAGGGAAATTTGCATTGGCCAAAACCTTCACACACATGCAGCACACTCACTTCCCAAATGTTCTTAGTTTTTCTGCCTGATCAGGGAAATTCTCCCGTTCTCCACATGAATATATCTGCTTAGATTAAACACAGCACAGCATGACTGTTTCCACAGATATGAGCCAGTGTGAAACAAATGCTTGCACAGTGATGTACAATATTCCATCTCTGTCTGTATGTGTAATTTAATTACACGAATATCATCCATATAATTATGTGCTTTGGATAAAGCTCATACTGTAGCTTTAAAATTAAGCTCTGTGAATGAAATGAGAGGTGTCATTATTAAATCTGAAAGCAAGAAAACACATACATCAGGCTGCCTCTGATCTGAATCACAGCAGCTTATTGCATTATCTTTTGTCAGTGATAATTTTGTGCCAAAGTCACCTCCACTGATGCTGCTCCTGCTTATGAACCTGGGATATGATCAACAGAAAAACAGTGGCTCCAGAAAAGTTATTTACTGTGGTTGAAAAAAAAAAAGTTTGAATAGAAGACTTTAAATTAAATAGAAAACTATGCAAAACAGTCTTTATAACAGTTTTATCAGCAATACCTCATAATGCAATTAAACATTGGTTTAAATAGTGTGCAATGATGCTGTTTGCTTGAAGATCTGAGGACAGATGTTTTTTCTTCGTACATCTAGCCTATTTTATTCTGTGGGTATATAGAGGGAGCTGACAGTGGATGATAAGTACTGTACATCCAGATGGGTCGTCAGTCCAGTACTGGGTTACGACACAATAACACCTGCTGCTAATTTACAATCACCAATTAACCTATCAGGCATGTCCTTGGACAAAACAGCACCAGCAGACTTGTGGGTTTGAACCCAGAGCCCTCTTCCTGTAATGAGTCAGTGCAAACCACTAAATCCGAATTTATACTCCTTTATGTCCAATAAAAACAAATAATAAAAGACGGCAGAACCAGAGCCTGAAGCAACCGGAAGCATAGGCCCTGTCATTAAGACACTCTTTGCTGAATACACTGAATACACCATGTGAGGGAAAATGTGATTTTCTTTTTTAGGGAAATGTTTTCTTTAGCAATGTCCAGTTTTCATAGCCTCTGAGAAAATCAAGGTGTATAAATTGATTTCTTGTTTCCGAATCTCTCTAGTTTGACAGTGAGGAAAACATCTGCAGCAACAGGTTGGGGAGGGCAGTACAGAGCTACTCTAATACATACAGATGGAGAAAACATACAGTTGAAAGAACTGTTTTGTGTGGTTTACCAGTATGAATAATCTGTCACATAGGCTGGAGGATTTAATTTACTATTTATGGAGGAAAATTTGTCTTTTTATTATTCAATCAATCAAAAAGTAATTTAAATAAAAAAATAAAAAAAAACATTTGTAAACACAACTTCAAAAAATCCAATGAATTATTTTATTTTTAAGAGCAAAATGTGGGTTAGAAAACCTTTTTTTTTTTTTTTTATCCAAATCACTTCTCACAAAATGAAAAAGCAATTTGAAACAGAAACTGCACATTTCCCACATCTGCAACTTTGGCAAGTCCTATTGAGAGCTGCCAAGCTTCCAACCAGGTTCAAAGGAAAACTCCCTGGATCGATGAAAACTTGACAAAAACTGTCCAGAGTGAACTGCCTGATGCTTATCAATTTCCCTCTGGTTAACGTATTGTAGAGCTGTGTGTCATCTGAGTTGCTATGGTAACTTATCGTGTTTGTTATAATTTGAGCTAGGGGGAGCATGTAGATATTTAATGAATTAGTGTCGGTACTGCAATGAGTACGGAAACTTCACTGGAAGATGTCGAAGCGGCTGGTCTTTGTTTTTTTTGTGTTTATATTTTTTTGCGGCACTAATGGCCTTTATTTTTCGATAGTAAGTTGACTGGAAAGATGGGCAAAGAGAGGGGGAGACATTCGGCAAAGGTTGTGGGGTCTAGGACTCGAACCCAGGACAGCCGCACCAAGGACTATAGTTTCTGCACATGGTCGCAGGCTTAACCCCTACACCACCAGCGCCGCGTCTGGTCTTTGCTAAGAAGGTGTTTGTTGAAACAGCTTTTTTAATAACCTTACTGTTAAATGAGAAATTTGCGATCGACCTGTAATTTTGCACTAGAAACTTGTCCAGATTATTCTTTTTTTACAGTGGTTTGATAATTGCTATTTTTAATGCCTCAGGGAAGACGCCTGACAAAAGGGTTGAGTTTATTATTTGAATCAAATCACACAGGCAGGTTTCTTAAAGAAAGCTGTATTTAAAATTATGAGACAGCTGGAGGAGGGGCTTAATTGATAAATAATTTCTTCAAATTTTTGTATTTGATTTGATAGAATTGTGTCATTTTGGCCAACTTTGATTTGATTGGACACAACATTGTAAAATACTTGTTATTAATGTATATACTACCCTTCTAATTGTCTAAATATTCTCAGTGAAGAATTGGCGAATTCATTGCAGGTTCTTGTAGAATGGAGTTTAGATAGAAGCTGGTGCCAGGGCAGTTTGCTCCACTAAAAGGATATCTCAAGACAGAATCTCAACTGTGTGATTGACTTTATTAAATCCAGACTGCATCAAGCATTAAAGTATTCCGGACACATTGATGTAATAGTTGTAGTGTGTTTGTATGACCTTTAACCATATGGATTATTTGTGTGTTTTTTAATTATTTGTGATTTTAAAGTATTTGGTGATTTCCAGCCATGTAGAAAGAAGAAAGTTAAATTTTGAAATCATCCAAAAGTAAAACATATTTATATATATTTTGAAAACTGGACATTTTAGTACATTGAGAAAAAATAAAATCAGCTAAAATCAGGCCAGATCTTCTGGAAAGATCAGAAATTATTCGAATTAAGAGAAATAAATGCATATCACTCTGTGTTTATGAATCTATTAAGTAAATGATTTTTTTTTATTCAATTACTGAACAAATTAACTACTTGACCATATTTCAACTGAATGGAATGCACTTGCAGTTGAACACGCTAGTCTATCTACTAGATTTCTATGTATTTATCTAACATTTTTGGTATTATGCTTTCCTATTATTGTACATAACACAGAAATGTTAACAACTGAAAGCAATGTGGAGCATAGAAACAGCAGCAAAGCTGATCAGTGTCTCAGATTACCTTGCTGTGCCTTATCGGGGAAAAGCAAGAGGCAATCTGAAACACTGATATGGAGGAAGTCATACAAAGATTCAAAGCTTTAGCTGCTGATTCATAGCAGAGACTTTATTCTGTGAAGCAGACGGCGAACTGCAGATCCAGACTCAGAGTGGGTCTCTGAGTAAGTAGCAACACATGCAAGATACTCTTTCAAAACAGGCAGTTCAATCAAGATAATACTGTAGTCTGACATGGTATAAGGAATGAAATGAACTAAGTTCCTATCTGCACACTGCTGGGTAAAATGTGTCCTGCTTGTGTTTGTGGGGGATATGATGCACAGTATCCAGCTATGTAGTCCATAGCACCCAGTATCAGTTCAGGGAAGCTGCATACATTTCTTTCACAAATAATCTAATCTTTTTAATTTGAGAGATAAGGAAGAATTGACTGTAATCACGTGCAGTTGCTTCTGTGAGGGTTTCATAAAAAAATGAGCCTAAACCCATCTGCTGACTGAGAAACTAGGGGAGGCAGCAATACTGCAGAAAGAGGGGGAGAATGAAAAAACGAGACTGAAATCATTAAATCAGTCAGTATCCCCTCTTCTCTGTCACTCAGAGAGAAAAAAGAGGCACTAATGAAATATTAATGCCTTCCTTATTTTGAGATTTACATTAATCTTTCCTCCCTCCTTCTTTCCCTGCACATCTCTGCGTGCAAAATTTGAAATATGTGCATAGAATGACTTGAATATATATTTCTAATGAGACGGCCTGGCTGCTGGATGTCTCATTTTTCTACCTGTTTTGCAATCCAAAGTTGCATATATTGCGAAGCAAATATGATTGTGTGCTCATGCATGAGAGGAATGAGACAAGAGGGTGGGGGTGGGTGTATCGGGTGGATGTATGATCTGACAGTGAAAAGGCAGAAAGGATGAGAAAAAAGTGAGAGCAAGTGATGGAGAGAGAGAAGGAGCAAGAAAAGTACTGACTGGTGCTATATTAGAGGTAGGAGCCATCCAAGCAAGACTGGTTGTTTCCTCTGGCCTCGACCCATTTGGCAGAGCTTCAAATGGGAAACAAAAAAGAAAAAAATAGCTGGTTGTGGATGCTTCCAGGCAGCAAGGACGAATAAGAAGTGTGTCAGATAAAGCAGCAGTTTTCTCAATGTCCACCCCCACAGAAATCTGAAACCAGTGATGAGGCCACCCCTCTGAAACACACTGGAGCTGTAAGTATAGAGGTGTTAGAATTACCTCAGCTCTGCAGCTCTGCTTAAGCCTACATATGAAACCTTATGTGAACCTGTGCAGTACTCATGTGCAAGCTTCACAGTTGGGTTTAGAAAGTGTAAGGCCCCTCGATACCAATCAAAACTTTTTTGCCTTAATGACTTCGCCATGAACCCTCTACTTACGCAAACACTATAAGAAAAAGCAAAAACACTGACCAAGCTACAGTTTTATGAAACAACCTGAGTGCAAATAAGCGTGAATGATATGGACCATTGATTCTAGAAGTGAGCTTTTCTCTGCAGCAAGCTGCCTTCTGCTATCCCATCAGTGCTTCATCATTCGCAGAGTGAAACTCTCCTGGCACAACTGAACATTCCTGTGCTGTCCTACACAATGCTGTGATTTGCCTGCAGTGTGTCCATAGCAGGTACATACATTTGCAACATTGATGTGAGTCTTCCCTCCAGCATTCATAGTAGCACTGTGGCATAAACGCTACAGCAAATGGCTAACCGCACACTGAAAGCTGATGCTGTCTGTGCCTGTGGGGTGTAAGTAGGCCTGAATATGTTTGTGTGTCTGAGCGCTGAAGAAGAATAGATGGTTGGAGGAGAAGGGCATGTGGAAAAGGTACCATGTAAAGTCAGTCAGTGTGATAGACCAGGGTTTCTGCAGAGTCCTAAAAAGTCTTATGTTTAATCATCTCAATTTAAGGTCAATTTAAAATGTTGAGTGCACCCAGAATTCCCATGCAAAATGCTAAATTACATTAAGTCAGGCTATTAAAACCGGTTTTATTCAAACTGACTGTTTTCTTTTTTGAGAAAACAAAAAGAAGATTGTAGTTTAACACAAAAACAAACATGTTATCCAATAACAGCTTCAAATCCTGCATGGGGCATATAAATCACAGGGATATGTAGCGAGCTTACACTACCTTTTTATACTTTTATACTTAGTTGATGTAAGTATATATTTCGTTTACATAACCTAGAAAGGTTCTAAAAATTGTTAAACCGAACTTAATGTAATTAGCAAAAACCATGCAGACACTCTTCTATCATCAGATCAGATCCAACATTAGTACCAGATCTAATACTGATGTTGCTCGTAAATCAGATATCGGGCTGAGCTCACTGATCCATCCATCCAGCCATGATTCTGTGTTGCTGTAGGTCATATTTCAGCTATTTTCACATCGTTTTTTAATATAATAGTATACATGGCAAGATAGTAAACAATGTCACTTCTAAATACAGTGTGAAAGGGTATTATAGTATGCTGCGTACATTGTCAGCCCCAAAGTCCTAAATTGTAGTATTATAAACCATGTGATTTAATGAAGAACTACTAGGGACTACTAGAGAGCAGTATAACATGCACAAAAGATTTTATCTCTAAATCCCTTGGGTGTCATGTTAGATTGCAATTTTTTTGGATATTTTACTTTTGTTATTGTTTATATAAGTGTAATAGTTTTTCGGACTGATTTGACTCACATGCAGTAAACGCTCAAGGGAAACAAGTAAGTGTTTGGAAAGCTTTATTGAAACTACAGGAACAAGTTCGGTCTTGACAGAGCAGTCACAGCTGTAGGAAAGGAAGCATTAGGTAAGAAAAAATGGTAAGCTAAAGTGGATGTTAATTGTGTACTGTGTCTTACTAGGCTGCTGTTGGTAAACCGCCAGGAGGAGAGGGAATCGGGCTGGAAGGAACAGCGTGGAGCTAAGGAGGTGAGTCCAGCAATGATGCTTAGTCCCTTGGTCTGCTGCTGTGCTTGGTGATTGCGTGGAGAGTACCAGAGGAGCAGTGGAGGGTGGACATGTTTTGTAGAGGAAGGAACAGAGGCAGAAGCTAGGAGATAGCCAGCTGAAGTAGATTCGGTAGTACAGATGATAACGAAGCACCTGGTAGTCGGTTAACCCATAGGAGTCTTGGAACGAGGAGCTCATAGAAATAATTCACCAGAGGCCGGCCTGGGCACCATCCAGGTAGTCTCCGGTACGTTTTCTAGAAAAGACAACCACTGAAGGCTAACACTCGAGCAATGAGATGCTGGGTGCCTCCTGCTTAAATACTCCAGGACTCATCACTGGAGAATGGGAAACACCTGTCTCTGTCGTGAAGTGACATCTTTGATTTTGTTGTGGTCTTGTGTTTTCTATTAGTTTGGAATTGCTCTAACTTCTTTTAGTAGTTTATTTTCTATTAATTGTTATGGTTTTCTTATGATTTATTATATTCATTGTATTCTAGTTCCCTTGTCTTTCATGTAGTTTCTAGTTTAGTGTCCCTTTTAATATATCTTTGTTTATTTATGTTTAAATATTTGTTCACCTGCACTCTTTGTTTACTAGTTTATTTTCTCTCATCCTCCTCGTCCTGGTTCCCTTTCTGTGGTTTAGGTTTTATTTGCGGTCAGGGTTTCTTTTTGAGTTCTTTGTTAATTATTAGGTTTTGGTGTTTCTTCTATTCCCTCTAGTTTCTCAGTTTACTTTAGTTAATGATTATTCTAGGTTCTTCTGTCTCTTTTGGTTTATTATCTTCGTCCCTAGTTTTGCTTAGTTCTGTTTCCTTGAGCTTTGTTATTTATAGTTTTGTTTTTGTAGTCAGGTTCTGTTGGTTATGTTCTTATCTAGCTTCCCTCGTGTTTCATTTTGTTTCTAGCCTTGTCACCTTAGCAACTATTCACATTCCCTCAGTTCTCTACTACCTGGTCCACACCTGAATTCCATCTCATCTGATTACCTGCCTCAGTTTCTCATTGGTCCATACTCCACTTCCTTCTGTTCATAAGCTCTCTATTTTTGTTTGTTCCTCACTGGTTCCTTCCGTTCTCCACCCATGTCCACGTGCTTTTGTACCATGTTCCTGCTAAGCCAATTTTGTAAGTTGTGGACTTTTCGTCTTTGTTAAGTACCTGCAATGTTTTGCTTCGTTTTGGAAGAACCTTGGAAATAAAGTTGAAGACTCCTTAGCTCTTAGCTCTTGTCTGCACGTTGGTCACTCTAAACCACAGAACGCGTCAGTCTCACCCACTCGTGCTCTCCAGCGCCCACTAGAAGCCAAACACAGACAACACAAACACAGAAAATCTCCCACCCCGACAATAAGACTTTTGGCACAATTCCTGGTTTGATACCTACTTTTATTTTGAACATCATTCATCATGAGACTGACCTTATTTTTTCTATGCCTATTACTACATTTTGTTTTGCTAGAACTTTGTGTTAATATGCTTGTTAAATATGGAGTTAAATTTGTCTCAATATTATTCAATCAAACAAAAAACTAATCTCAATCAAAAAAATAATATTCAATCAAAAAAAAACTAATCTCAATCAAAAAATATTAAGTTGTGATCAAAACGTTCAGAGTTTTTTCTCACAAAGAGAAAAAAGTTATTTGCAAAACATAAACTTTTATTTGCGCATGTCAAAAATCTTTGGTTACGAGTCTCGCTTTTTTGGTTTTGACGCTCTCTGTTTTTGGTTGAACTCAACAAATTTTGAGTTCTGGAAACATGAACATCCTGGGCGGGGCCTAAAGACGAACAATGTAAGACGTTTCCCTATTGGTTAGCATTGACTAAAGCAGCAGACTCTGATCCCCGCATCTCTGAATTTCTGCTCGAACTGCAGGGCTTGCAGCGTCGCTTCAGTGAGGAGACATCCACTATACAGAAGAAAACTGCGGTCAAGTGAGCCAACAGTCAGAAATACGCGGTCACGCCAGCCGACACCAGCTCTCTCTTAAAGATTAGCGTCACGCATACAAGGTGCTTTACGGTAATGGAGCAGAAAGGATCCCGATCCTGGCAACGGTTGAGAAAATAAGAGGAAAACAGAAACGTAACCTAGAGAACATTTATATTAATTACATTTTTACAACTTTCACATTCATGTTTTATGTAAAAGAATAAATATTTTATATTTTACTGTACAGTTTTGGAGAAATATCTTGTCAAAATACCTCAAAATGCTCAACCATTATATGCATTTGTCCCACTTTCAGGAATTTATAAGCGTCAAAACCAAAAAAGCGAGACTCGTAACCAAAGATTTTTGACCTGTGCAAATAAAAGTTTATGTTTTGCAAATAACTTTTTTCTTTTTGTGAGAAAAAACTCTGAAAGTTTTGATCACATCTTAATATTTTTTGATTGAGATTAGTTTTTTTTGATTGAATATTATTTTTTTGATTGAGATTAGTTTTTTGTTTGATTGAATAATATTGAGACAAATTTAACTCCATAGTTAAACAAGTTCTTTAAAACTGTCATTTATCTTTCAAATGGCAACATTGGCTGCTCTAAACCTTTGCCATAGGAATACAATGTCTTCAAAGTAAGATAATTTAAATGTTTTAATACATTCAATATAATTCAGCTATAATGTAAAACATTTAGAGCCCAGCACATAACTTTGTTGTACCCCACAGATAACCTTTAGTAGGTCAAAGTCGACATCATTTAACTGAATATAGTAATATATATATTTTTTGGGTACATTTTTATCTATTCTGGCACATTTTAACTGAGGAGCCTGTTGTGGAAAACTATAGTAAAAGTTAAGCTGAAATCTGGCTTAAATAACCAGTACTCACTGGATGCCTCACTCTTAGTAGTTAAAAAACATGGCTGAATATCCAGCACCCTTAACCTCTGTATAGTCTCTGTATAATTCAGCTGTTCTGTAGTGCCTCAGAGGTTTGTTAGAGAACATTAGTGAACAGATGAAATCAGTATCATACTCTGGAGACCATTTTTCTTCATTCTCACAATTATGTACTACTTTGCGTTGGTCTATCTCATTAAATCCTGCTACACATCTGTGGTTGAAGCACAGGGGACTCTAGTCCTCGAGAACAACTATCTTGCAACTTTTAGATGCAACACTTCTTCAACACACTTGAATGAAATGGCTGATTCCCCTCATCAGTATTCACTCATTCAGCTCTGAAGAGGCCTGACACAGAGACATTCATTTAATTCAGGTGAGTTGAAGAAAGAATGCATCTAAAACAGCAAGATAGTAGCTTTACATTACTGGACTTGGGCCTCCTGTTTGAACTTGACAACATTTAAAAAGATGTTTATTAGTATGAATCGTTTTGCTAGGCCCTGCATGTTGTAACCCACCTGGTAAGAGTAAGAATATAATTTTTATTTGGTCGTTCTTATGTATATATGCATTGTTATTATTTTGAAAATCTGAAGTGTGTTCTGTTTACACAGGAAATGTGATTCATGAAAAAACAGTTAGCTTAGCTTGACATTGTAGCACAGCTCTTGCAGGTCAGGTCTTTTTGATGAGTTAGAGAAAGTGAAGATTGCAGCCCTCTTATCCAACAAGACTGATGTATCATTGTTTGATGGCAAGCCTCCCAGCTTGAATCCAGAGTCTTCATCCCCCCATACGGCGGATCTCCAGTCTCTCTGTGGTATGATTGTATCGCTGTGACTGACATCACCGTAGGTCTACCTCGAGAAGTACACTTGAATGAACCCCCCCTTGACTTTTGTGACTGACTTGGAACACTGATTGAACTCATTCACAAAAAGCAACACAGAGCTTCCTGGAGACACTTGTTTATTTTAGTTTACAGGACCCAGGTGGAATCTTGTATGTTCTTTGTATGTGGTATTGTTTCTTACGTTTTGACTAAAAGTTCTTAAAACTACAATTACCTGTTTGTTTGGTTACTGCACTACATCTCAGCTCCTACGACCCTAGACTGCAGTGTACATACCTTTAGGTGGGTTACAATGTAAAAAATCTTTTTTTTAGATTCTAATTGTCTTCATGCATTAAATCATGCATTAAATTTGGACTCTTTAAGATACTCCCGAGATAGCAGCCAGAGGTATAATCTTGCTCTTTTAAGGGTTTTTAATGACATAGTTTTAGCGTTGGATTCTGGGAACTGTGTTTTGCTTGTGCTTTCAGATTTAACAGCTGCTTTTGATACAGTGGACCATGACATCCTCATCTTCAGACTGGAGCAGTGGGTGGACATCACTGATTCAGCTCTGTGATGGTTTGGGTCCTATCTCTCTGATAGGACTTTCAGTGTGATGACGGATGATTTTACCTCTGCTTCTGCTGCCCTTTCCTGCGGAGTACCTCAGGGATGTATTCTTGGTCCTCTTCTGTTCTCACTTTATTTGTTGCCACTTTGTTCTATTTTTAGAAAGCATGGCATGCCATTTCTTTTATATGCTTTTTGACTTTTGAAGTTTATTGTCCTTTAAAATATAATGGCTCTTGAAGACATTAGGAAATAGATGGCAATTAGTTTTCTCCATTTTAATGAAAAAAAGACAGAGGTTATGATTTTTAAACCCAGTGGCTCTAGCTGTATCTCCACATTTGACTATTCCCCTTTGGCCCCATCTGAAATACACAGTGTCAGTAATTTAGGGGTTTTGACTGGCAAATCAACTCTGTGGTGAAGTCCTCCTTTTTTCACTTGATGCGCCTGTCAAAAATTAAGTCCCTCCTTCCTAGACGCCACCTAGAGATAGCTATAAATGCTTGTATTACCTCATGCCTGGATAATTGCAACTCTCTTTTGATTGGAGTATAGTCAGGTCTCTCTCTCCTGTCTGCAGCTGGTATAAAATGCTGCTGCGTGGTTTTTAACTAGTACTTCTAAACAAGAGCACATAACACCAGCTTTGGCGTGTCTTCATTGGCTTCCCGTTCAGTTCCGAATCCATTTTAAAATTATGTTATTCATTTTTAAGTCTCTTCACGGTCTTATTCCTTCTTATTTGTCTGAGCTGCTTCAACCTTATATGCCTTTGCGTGCTCTTAGATCATGTGATCAGATGCTTTTGGCAGTCCCGAAGAACGTCTATAATACCAGAGGAGACAGGGCCTTTGCAGTTTTGCCTCCTAAATTGTGGAATGAGCTGCCACTGAATGTCAGGCAGGCTCCTTCCCATGCTATTTTTAAAGCTCATTAAAAAACAAATTTTTTCTCTTTGGTTTTTAACTCACGAGTGAGCTAGCATCACTGTGTTAATGTTTTACCATTTCTATGTATCTGTTGTATTTTCGTATAATTGTGTTTTGTTTTGTTCCTGTTCTGTCATGTAATTGTGTACAGCACTTTGGTCAGCTGTTATGTTGTTTTTGTAAGTGCTTTAAAAATAAAGTGGTATGGTATGGTATTGTATGGTATGGTATGGTATGGTATGGGGTACGACAAAGATTAGCGTGCACTGGATGGTGTAGCTTATCAGAGAATATACATAGTATACATCAGAGAATAAACATTTTTAGATCCATTGTCTTCAATTTTTAGTGAGTCATTATGATAAAGCAGATTCAGGCTTTAGGTTTACATACATGCTGACATCACATGTAGAATGTATATTTTTACCTTTTACAGCTATAGACTGGTTTAGTAAAGTAAAAGGTTCTATGTCACTGTGTTGGAAATAAGGATGTTTTTCTAACAGCAGTATCATGTGTTAGAGCAATATATTTCAGTTTTTTTACCCTTCCAACCTCCTGAATGTCCTCTCTCTGCAGCCTAGAAGGCTAAATAACAACATGTCTGTACTTCCTCTTGACTGATAAGAACCATCTTTGCTGAAGCAGCTCGAGGGCTTTGAAGCTTTCAGATGAAAATATAATGTTGTGGGGAATTTGCTGAAATGACTCATGCTGCTGCTGCCTCTCCCCAGTCTAACCTTTGAAATCGAGACAGGTACATAAAAATAACTCTGAACTGGTGTTCAAGTGCACCTTGACTCAACTTTTTGATACAGTGCTGTGAAACGCATTTGCCCACTTATTTTCCCCCCTTCTTTTGTTTGTTTCCTTTTTTTGACAGTTAAATGTTTCAGTTTTTGACATCAGAAAACCAGAGTTAATACAACCTAGCCCTATGTGAAAATTTAAATTCCCCCCTTGTTAAATCATTGATGACTTTTAATTAACCTCACTTTTTGGAAAGGTTAGTTCAATGTCGTTGGCCACACCTAAACTTGATCACTACCAAACCTGTAGAATCAAGAAATCAGTTAAATAGAACCTTTCTGACAACATTAAATAGGCTAGAAAATATAAAATAGTATTTATTGACATCTGTCAGTCTGGAGAGTGTTACAGAGCAAACTGTAAGGCTCTCTCCTAGACATTGCAATTGACTGAGCTTTTACTGTGGCTAACTCTATGTGCTCTCTTTCAGACTCTAACCTTGAAAACTGGCTCAGAGTTTATCTGTTCTTTCTTTCTAAATGAAACAACCAAAGGAGCTACATCCATTAACATTTACTTTTCCTTCCCATAGAAAGGACTCCTGGATCAGTGCTTCTTCGTTCTCTTTGTGTCTTTGCTCTGTTCTCTCAAACCCCCAGTCGGTCGTGGCAGATGGCTGCTCACACTGAGCCTGGTTCTGGTTCTGCTGGAGGTTTCTTCCTGTTAAAAGGGAGTTTTTCCTCTCCACTGTCGCTACATGCCTGCTCAGTATGAGGGATTGCTGCAAAGTCAACGCCAGTGACTGTCCACTGTCTCTACAGGCTCATCCAGGAGGAGTGAATGCTGCAAGTCACTGACTGGATGCAATCTGCTGGGTTTCCTTAGACAGAAAAACTTTTTATCCAATTTTAATAAATAACTGAATCTGACTGCACTGTTCAATGGTTAGGAGTAATTGGAATGTATGAACCTGACTTTTGTGAAGTGCCTTGAGATAACATGTTGTGAATTGACGCTATATAAATAAACTGAATTGAATTGAAAAAAGCATCTTGATGATCACCAAGACTTTTGGAAATATATTCTGTGGACTGATTGGATAAAAGTGGAACTTATTTTGTGTTTACTCAGATAACCTGAATAAATACTAAAAGCAGTTTTTATCTTTGTCCGCTACCAAAATTTGTTCACTGATCTGAAGCAAAGTTTGACAGAAGATATCATAAACAGAATTAGTCTGTGAGAAAATACTTTTTCTAATCACTGTGTAGTTAATGTTGTAGTACACTATGATGTTTGATCAGGACCACAAAAAGCAATGATTAATGATGATGTCCAGTCCTAAAGTTTAAAATCTGGCAGCTTTTCCAAAACCATGGGAAAAATATTTTTTTCCTACTTTCCACATCAAACCCAAGAACAAAAGCCGTCTTGACAGCGTTAGTCTCTTATTTCCGTTTCTGAGGAATAAACAGGCATGGTGGAAAAATTTATCCTAGGTTTATTTGTGAAAATATTTGAAACTGGTGTCCCTGTCTCTTTCTCTCTCATTACCCAGTCTGAGCTACTAACTTCCATAATCCTGGAAGCTTTAACAACGCTGTGCTGTGATTGGTTAGACATTACATCAGGGTGATGTAATACTCCTAGGACTGGCTAGTGTGTCTGGCAAGGGGAGGGAGGTAGGAAGGAGGGGGAAGGTTGGGTGGGCTGAGTGTTGAGCAAGGGGACGGTTAGGGGGGTTTATTGAGCAGAAGAACTCTTTCTCTCTTTCGCCTGCAGTCAGTCAATGTGCAAGAGCAGCGGCCACAGAAAGCCTCTAATCCCAAAGCACACAGCAGTGCTTTGGTGAAGGAGGGAAATAATCAAGACTGTTTCCATAGGCCCCCAATCTAAAAGCTAGAGATAAGCTTTGCTGTGCATGCTGCCTTGTGTACGGGGAGCAGCTGTGTGTATTGGGGATATGCACACAAAGCATAAATGGGATTTTTTTGTGTGGCTGAAATTCAATCATTAATTGCAAATAGACAGAGAAGAAGATGATTGTCTGGTACTACCAAAAAATGCCAAGGTGTTAGGTGTTTGTGGATGATCACTTGTAGCCAATCTCTCACTTCAGTAAGAGATACTTTTCCATGGATTCAGACGTTTAATGCCATATCTCTGTCTTAAAATTAGGTTTCTGAACAGCAATGCCTTGGGCAGAAGCACTGTTTCCCTATGATTGCTTTCAAATCAAGGTGAACAAATGCTTGAAATAACAAAACAAAGTAATGCTGGCAAAATAAATTTCAGTCCAAAAATGAGGTAATCAAACTGAAGTATAAAATTATGAATGGAACAAAAATATTTAGTTTATACAACATATGCTGCACAAATAAAATGAATTAGTCTGATAATCTATGAACAATCTGTGGGGAAATCACTTCTTTACCTTCTAGAGTTTTCTTCATTTTCATGACTATGAATATTGTAGCTTCACACTGGAGGCATCAAAACTATGAAGTAACACATGTGGAATTATATACTGAACAAAAAAGTGTGAAACAACTGAATATATGTCTTATATTCTAGGTTCTTCAAAGTAGCCACCTTTTGCTTTGATTACTGCTCCGCACATTCTTGGCATTCTGTTGATGAGCTTCAAGAGGTCGTCGCCTGAAATGGTTTTCCAACAGTCTTGAAGGAGTTCCCAGAGATGCTTAGCACTTGTTGGCCTTTTGCCTTCACTCTGCGGTCCAGCTCACCCCAAACCATCTCGATTGGGTTCTGGTCCGGTGACTGTGGAGGCCAGGTCATGTGGCGCAGCACCCCATCACTCTCCTTCTTGGTCCAATAGCCCTTAAACAGCCTGGAGGTGTGCTTGGGGTCATTGTCCTGTTGAAAAATAAGTGATGGTCCAACTAAACGCAAACCGGAAGGAATAGCATGCCGCTACAAGATGCTGTGCTGGTTCAGTATGCCTTCAATTTTGAATAAATCCCCAACAGTGTCACCAGCAAAGCAACCCCACACCATCACACCTCCTCCTCCATGCTTCACGATGGGAACCAGGCATGTGGAGTCCACCCGTTCTCCTCTTCTGCGCCGCACAAAGACAGAGTGGTTGGAACCAAAGATCTCAAACATGGACTCATCAGACCAAAGCACAGATTTCCACTGGTCTAATGTCCATTCCTTGTGTTCTTTAGCCCAAACAAGTCTCTTCTGCTTGTTGCCTGTCCTCAGCAGTGGTTTCCTAGCAGCTATTTTACCATGAAGGCCTGATTCACACAGTCTCCTCTTAACAGTTGTTCTAGAGATGTGTCTGCTGCTAGAACTCTGTGTGGCATTGACCTGTTCTCTAATCTGAGCTGCTGTTAACCTGCGATTTCTGAGGCTGGTGACTCGGATGAACTTATCGTCCGCAGCAGAGGTGACTCTTGGTCTTCCTTTCCTGGGGCGGTCCTCACGTGAGCCAATTTCTTTGTAGCGCTTGATGGTTTTTGCGACTGCACTTGGGGACACTTTCAAAGTTTTCCCAATTGTTTGGACTGACTGACCTTCATTTCTTAAAGTAATGATGGTCACTCATTTTTCTTTACTTAGCTGTTTTTTTCTTGCCATAATACAAATTCTAACAGTATATTCAGTAGGACTATCAGCTGTGTACTGTATCCACCTCCTGCACAACACAACTGATGATCCCAACCCGATTTATAAGGCTTGACATCCCACTTATTAAACCAGACATGGCACATCTGTCAAGTGAAAACCATTTCAGGTGACTCCCTCTTGAAGCTCATCAACAGAATGTCAAGAGTGTGCGGAGCAGTAATCAAAGCAAAAGGTGGCTACTTTGAAGAACCTAGAATATAAGACATATTTTCAGTTGTTTCACACTTTTTTGTTCAGTATATAATTCCACATGAGTTAATTCATAGTTTTGATGCCTTCAGTGTGAAGCTACAATATTCATAGTCATGAAAATAAAGACAACTTTCAATGAGAAGGTGTGTCCAAACTTTTGGTCTGTACTGTATAAATATATATATATATATAAATGTTAGATTTATTTGCATTAATCAAACTATTACACTTATATATAAAGCCTTTAAAGAAAAAAAACTAATAAGCTAAGATTGTAACCAATGATTATGTTCATCATTATTAATGTCTATTTTCTCGTATTAAATTAAAGGGTTAGTTTGAAATGTCGGAATGAGTTTCTGTAAAGTTATTTTCTGTAATAATTCAGACCTCTGCTGCTCCTGCATCATCAGCTAATCGCTACACACCTGACATAATTTTCAAACAATTACAAAACATAGTAAGCACAGAAGACGTCCATCTTTAATGCTGACGTCCAACTGATTGTCTGATGCAAAATGCAAGCTGTTCCTCCGTGTTTGGGTGAGCTACAGCTGAGTGATGGTCGCAGATTAATTGGCAAAGTAATACAGCTTTTAACTCCTCATGGGAACACAAACTATTCAGCTGAAAAAAAACAGGGCAACAAACTTAGCAACCATCTCCTGTTAAATTGTAGACTGTTATTGTCAGCTAACATAGTGTTGCATCCCACTGATAAAGATTTCGGTCAGAGGAGTTTTAACTCTCTAAAACCAGCTAAAACAGGCATTTGTCTGACTACTGCTTAAACTCCACCGCTCCGATTCTTTCATTTTCAACAAGCTTAGAGTGATATGACATCTTTCCACTACAGGTTAGGGAACTGTTACTGGTAATAACTTGGATCAGATTAGATAAATCTCTGAATTTATAAAATATGTATGAAAATATAAGAGCACGTTGACATAATGAAAGGCTTTCAAACTTACCACTTTGAGATCTTAAGATATTTCCAATTTTGAATATTCCCAGACCTCACATGTTGGAGAGGTACCTAAAGTCCACCAAGGACTTTAAAGAACCTTGGAGGAAAGCAATTCTTGCAGATGAAGGGTCAAATCTGGTGGATTTGTGTCCACTTAACCAAGCAAAACTATTAAAAGACAAAATATTTGAATTGTAAGAAAACAAATTTAGGACTTCATAACATAAAATGTCAGAAACACTAAGATTTAAAAGGTACAAATGAATGAGTCACAAATGTCACACAAAATGTAGGCTAAACTGTTGTAGCAACAAAAATAAACATTTAGCTGCAGAGCTTTTTATTTGGCTCGAGGCTCAGTGGATGTCCTCCATCATCCCTGATGCATGAATTTGTTGGATGTGGAATACAATGTCTTTGCCCAAATGTACGGATAATAATGCAGGTTGCTGAGGCAACCAAATGTAAATATAACAAAATGTATTATTCAGGTTAAATACTGTAACAAACCGAGGACTTTTATGAGCTAAATGGTGCAGTTTCTTTACATATGATCTCTCTGTGAAAATAGGATGAGTGAAAAACAAGCCCAATGACCTTGTGCTGAAGATTTGTGTCTCCTTTGGAATGTAACAGACTAATGAAAAGAGATGTTGAATTCAGAATTAGAAGCTATTATCTCTAAAGTCTAAAAGATGAAAGCTTGACAGAACTTGTTTGCTTTTAAGGTCAAACACGGCCTTAAGACAATAAAACCTTTAAACAGCCTTTAAAAAGCAAGAGGGATTAAATGGGTTAAAACAAACAAAAGAGTGTTATCTGAATGAAAACCTGCCAGAACTTTCTTATTTTGCTCAAGGTGTGCAATGGAAATAGAAACAAGATGATGATTACACACAGGTTTATACACATGCAAGCATACATATGTACACTGATATACATTTTCAACCGCTGTTGTAAAGAAAACTAAGCAGAAAAAAATGAATTTCTGAAGCAGAGGGTTGTGAGGACTGCAATAGATGAAGAGTAGTATTAAATAACCAGGATTGACACAAATGTGTGTTTCAGGGTGATTTCTTGGGTTTAGTTACTAGTATACTGAGGAGGGATTTCTGACAGATCACACAGGGAGTTTCTTTCTGTAAGCAGTTCAGTCTATAAAAATCAGGATCCATAAGCCATGATGGATGCTAACATAGATGCTAAGGCAGATGCAGACAGTGATGGGAATGATTGTCTTCAGAACCTAAACTGGTCCAAGTCTACATTTCTATTTGGAGTTTAACATCAGGCTGCTTTCTGCACATTTCCCACTCATAAGCATTGCCTTCTCCTGCTATCACCTCAACTAGTTATGTGACAATCCCATTCAGCTGTCATACAAACAAGTTTATTATCATTTACATTAGGCATTCTACAGAGTAGAGGGTCGAAATTTATGACTTCCACATAACTGATTCGGGTGCCGCTTTCTAAATGTTCGCTCATTACCTTATTGCAACTCACTTCACTTTTTATGTTTTCATAAATAATGTACACTGGATCATGTTTGAGGTGGAGGCATGTTGGGACCCTGTCCTTTTAGAACTAGTCTGCCTGCATGGTGATCTTTCTTGGTGGTTGTGGCAGATGATGTGGCTATTTTGCAGGTCACAGTAGGATTTATAGCTGATATCTGATGTTCAAATCTGGCCTAGAAGTCCGATCTGGTTTTCTTTACAATCTGCTTGCAAATGGTACATCTGTTGCAGAATTTGGGGATTGCTGCAGCAAATCCATCCATCCATCCATCCATCCATCCATCCATCCATCCATGAATGAATGACAGACAGCCATGCAGGCTAACTCAGCAATTTAGAGAGGCCAATGAGCCTAACCGTCTTTTTATTGGACTGCAGGGTGAAGCTGGAATCAAGTAAATACCACTGAACAAAAAAAATTGAATTAAAACATAGAAACATACTTTAAGTGTACCATCCATACTTAGTAATACTACATTCTGTAAACTAGGGCCTCTGGGGTATCTCTGAACAAAATACATAGAACGCAGAAGGTGGGTTGATTTGAGTTGATTAATTTAACATTAATTTCTGGGCAGTAGGTTTAAACTCTCTCTAAAGCTTGTTTTTTTGTATCACCAGTTAATTTTACCACAATGAAACATGTGGTGTATTTTATTTACACATCAGAGTGCCTTATACGTAAAGTCTGTACTGGGTGGATGTAGGTATCTGAGGGTTGCTTTGTGTGTATTTCAGACAGAGGTTTGGATTTAACAGATTTCCATCCAAGTTGTATTTCCTACTTATTTGAAGATTTGTCGGTTTTTTTCGTTGTTGTTTTTTTTTTCCAGAACTTTTCTGAGTTAGTTTAGCTTCACTATTTGAGATCATCCACCTCAAGCTGTACAGCAGCCTGTTGTAGCAAGCCTCCCTTTGCAGCCAAACTCCCGTGTCTATTCTCTTCCTATATTGTGCACTGTTAAGACTGTCTGAAGCAAACCACACTCCTCTCCTTGTGACAGAGGTCAGCGAGTGCTCAGAGTCTGGTTGACGTCATGCTGCTGCAACCCCACAAACACAGCAGCAGGCAGAGAGACAGAGGAACCTGTAGACCAACTAACATGCATGCAGGGGATATATTAATAGCCCCTTCGCATATGCTAGCCTCACAGCAAGACACATGGCTTGATACTCCCTGAAGGCATAGCCAGCCTGAATATGTTGTGTGGAATCCACAAGTCTGCCTTATGCAAGAACAAGTGTCTCCTGCTAAGAGTGTGGAGGGAGAATCAGATTCTTATGATCAGGGATTATTTCAAGTAAATCATCCTCCTACAGTGAGGATGGTTTACACATGCTCTGTTACACTCCAGAAAATAACCCAGTGAGGATGCAGGCTTGGAGAATTGCTTCAGATTTTTTATTAGCTAATAAACTCTAGGAGGCAACTGCCATTAGGACCGTGGCTGATCCTGACTCCAAACTGCAGGATGCTGCAGCCGTCTACTGTATGTAAATATGAAATGGTTAAAGTCAGGAAGCAGTCAGATTCGACACTATTCTCTGGATGGTTGGCCAGTCAGGTTGACTTTGAAATGGATCGTGGGTGATTAGCTAGAAATGCTGGGA
Organism: Girardinichthys multiradiatus; assembly: GCF_021462225.1. Classification (NCBI taxonomy): domain Eukaryota; kingdom Metazoa; phylum Chordata; class Actinopteri; order Cyprinodontiformes; family Goodeidae; genus Girardinichthys; species Girardinichthys multiradiatus. The sequence continues at coordinate 4,558,561 of NC_061811.1, forward strand.
GAGTACCGAGGTCTCGGTGGTGAACCCCGACAGCTGGTGCCGGAGTCAGCAGAGCAACGATCCAGGTAATTAATTCTTTGACAAGCATCAGTGGTTTGGAAAATCGGTAAGAATGGCAGACTGATCAAAAAGGAAACATGTGGGGAGATGTTTAAACAGTGAGCGCTGAAGACGTCAGTCACGCAAGGACACAGACACCAACACTACTACTTATCGGTGACTATCAAAGAATATGAAGAAAACACAGCATGTTTTCCATTAACACTCAAAAGTATGTAAATTCATGCAATAAAAGTTCCTTCATACAGCATAGACTGTATAAACAAAGGCCAGCATACACATCACAGTGTCTTATAAAGGTATACCACTTACTTGAATATTTCCACGTATGTATTTCTTTGGAATTTTTGTGACTGACCAACACAAGGTGCTGTTGGTAGCACTGCTGCCAGGCAGCAAGAAGGTTTGGGTTCAGATCCTGGACTGGGGTGTTCCAGCATTTGAGTTTGCTTGTTCTGCCTGTGGATGTGTGGGTTGTCTTTGGGTACTCTGTCTTCCTCCCACAGTCCAAAAACATGCATGTAAAGTCAATTTGTTTGTCTAAATGGACCAAGCATGCATGGTCATCTCTCCTGTGGGTCTTTGTGTTATTCTGTGATGGACTGAAACCTGTCCAGAGTGCACCCTGCCTCTCGCCTAATAACCACTGGGGATAAGCACAAGCCCCCTCCCCCATCACTCTGAGAAGGAATAAATGAGTAGAGACCAGAGGTGTCCATCTTCAGGACTCTAGAACCTTCATGTTTTTGATGCTCACTTCAACACACCGTGCATGAGAATTAAGTCAATATTTTGTGGAATTATTTTTCATTGCAAATATAGCTGCACGTTTTTGGGATCTGTTCTTCCCAGCTTTGCACATCTGAAAGGTGAAGCTCGTTTCTTTGTTAACCTCTCCCTGTCTTCAGTGTTTGACTTTTATGTTAAGAGCATTGCTGACCAGTCATTGTTATGATTTGTGTGCTTGAGTTTTCTGATGCAATGCTGCAGCAGCAACTAGTCACACAGTTGGGTGTCCTCCACATTACAATGGTACAGGAGTCACTGTCAAGATTTAATAATGGTGAGCTTGCACAATATGACATGTTTAAGTCCTGTAAGATTTTTGAAATCCCAGTATGTGCCAGGCTTAATAGTTGCCCTGTTCATGGGTTCTCCCACTAAAGCTCTGGATCTCTGCAGGGTTGTTTGGTAAATGCTCACCTTGAGCATTTGTTTTTCCAATTTAGAAAATGACATGTTTAAAACAGACATCTAATGTCTTCACTGAACAGCTACATTTATACTGAGATTCAATTAGCCATAGGTGGAGTCTAATGACGTGACGTCTGAAAGCAGTTGGTTGCTAAATCTGTTATTAAGGGGTCTCTGAGTAAAGGGTTTGAAAACAAATGCATGCAACATCTTTTGGAGTTACATTTGTAAAAAAAAGTCTGTAAACTTTGTATTACTTTCCCCCCACTTGACATAAGTTAAGAACCTGAAGTTTGTTATCTTAAAGTGACAAAATGTGAAAAAGCATTTGCAAATACTTCTGCAATATACTGTATATACTGGCATGCTTGCATACACATACACATAGAATAAACACGCTGATCCAGTGCCGTCAACATCTACAGTAAACAAATCATGCACACAGACCGTACAGAAATACAGATTACCCACACATGTACATTCCCATCACAAATCCACCAATGCTGTATAAACATCAAGCGCTTTTACTGCAAATGTGTAACTCAATATCCAGACACGGACACGTGGTAAAGATCAATCAATTTTTGGTATTTATTATATGTATGTATTGCACTAAAAGTCTTTAGCTGCTGAATGAAATGCAAAGAATGGACATTATATTCATGGGTATGAGATCACATAAAAGCAAAACCATATTCAGCACTCTTCCTAAATACCTAGGAGGGAGGGTTGCTGTTACTGCCATTGGCTTGATTAAATCATGCCCATATTCCTTTCTTGATTGTATGGATGGAGAGAAAACACACAGACAGGCAGAACGGCCCTAATGAAACATCATAGGCATGCCTATTACAGATACTCTGCCTTAAACACAAATTCCCTATGCAGTTATTTGTTTTCATCCATCAGTATTCATTATTCGAGTGAACATATCATTGAAGTACAGCTATTGATCCCATATTAAAAGCCATTGTTATATTTCTATTCATCTGTGAGTCAGTTGAGGCAAAAAGGAAGGGTGACCAAATGTCATGGTGACAACATGGAGCATTGTCAAAGGTAGCTTTATCGATCAAGATAGACAGAGAGAGGGAGAAGCGAGATATTTCTGCAGGACCCCAACCGTCTGACATTTTAGAAAAGCTGTCCTTTTTATTTTCTCACCATCTATTGTTGCACACAGAGACCACAAAGGCCTTGATGCAGACAATGTGAGCTGTGGTCTTCACACCCACCAAAGACAGTGAGCAGCTTTTGATGTAGCTCTGTTTAAAAGGGGAGTCTTGTTCATTAAATTTATCTGTGGTAATTTTTATAGTTCACACACTGTGCTTCTCAGAAGGTGGCCCAAGCATTGTGTGGGGTTTTTGCTTTGACATTTTAAAGGCCCTGCTGTCATATGGTGTCAATGGTTTATCTGAAACACAATGTGGACGGTGGTTCCACAGTCTGCTAAGTGTCCAATTATGTTGCCAGGCATGTTCAGTGATTCCTTACGCAACTTAGAAGACTCCGAAACACTCCCAGTGGGATCTCTCTTCTTGTCTTTTCAGGCTCAGATCCAAATGAAAGCAAATGGTTGAAGAACTTAAGCTGCACACAGGCTGCTCTACCAAAGCTGAACTGCCACCAAAAGTCTCAGACTCCAAGAACAACACAATCAGGGCAGTACAATGCCTGAGTGTGTTGACATTGAGAAGGACTGCAGTGCACACAAACACACCAGATTTAAACTTTGACCTACTTTATTTGTCTTTTTCTGCAGTTCAATGTTACAAATCTGCTTGATAGACTTTTAGGTCGACACCAAGATATTTTAAAATATCGTTTTCATGACCTGGACAGTTGTTATGCCGCAAAAAAAAAAAAAAAGGTTTCATATGAATACCTGTCAGTATATGTCAATGTTTCTCATCTGAATGATTTTTCTTTGCAAATATAGAAACACAGGAAGCTTTGAGTATTCCATCATTAGTCAAAAATGTAAATATTGAATAATATGTGAAACCGTAGATATGTCTCTGTCTTTTTGTTAAATAGTGTAAACAGCCCCAGAAATTAGATAGCATTTTAACTACATTAAATTTTAGACATTTTTGCTCACTCTGGTATGAGGAGTGTCATAGAAGAAAGAAATCAGAATCCAGTTTTTTCATTGGCTGTCTAAATTCACATATATCTCAAAGTACCCCTAGTCCACGTCTGATTGTTTGATCAGCCCCTCCTGACGACTCCTCGCACAGAAGTTCAGGCTGCCAAGATGTAAGAGCTGTGCTACCTTCCATGGAGTAAAATAAACCCATTATAAGTCTTTGCTTTACTGGGTCAGAGCCAGGACTGATCACCCTGTTGGATTTTGTAGGGACAATTTGCTTTTGATTGTGTCAGATCCTGGTCATTTTGCCTGCTACTAACCCTTTTTCACCAGAAGGGGCGTTAGGAGCTGAAGGAACAGGGTGGTCAGGTGTTTCGCATGTTGTCATCAGTTGGACGACTATAAGAGGGAGGCGAGCCAGTACTTTGACGCCTGAGTGTTTTGCCTCTTCGTGGTATTCAACCTGGCCAATTTCATGGTTTTGAGAAGTTTGCATCTCTGAGAAGACTCTGTTTTTTTCCTTTGACTAATAGTCTGTTTTTTTGTCTCAGGTTACCCAAGCCTCGTTCGTTAAGAGATCTCAGGAGAACTTTCTAACAGTTTAAGGACTCTGGATTCTCGCTTTTTTCCCCGCTGGCAGCTGGATCAGACGTTTGCTTCACAGCTTCAGGCGAACCCTGTCCACCCTCTTCCGTACCTCTCAGGACTACCTTGCTCCGACGGTGCAGTGTTGCTCGCTGCCCCTCCAGGATCTCAACCTCTCTCCCTGGTGGACCTAACTCAAACTGACGTAAGCTCTCTCGTAGAGTACTTTTTAAGGTTTCTGTTGTGGTGTCTTACCTGCGTTCGTTTTCTCTTGCAGTCGCTCAGCAGCCTCTGTTTCCAGTACCTGGTTCCGCAAATAAAGCTTCTGAAACGCTTCTCTGTTTAATCGTGTTTTTCTGCATGTGGGTCAAGTCGGCCATCAACAATATGACAGATTACATTGGAGTATTTTGTGTGAAGTTCCTGCAAGATTTTGATTGTTTTTCTTCCACGCTTTGGACATGTAATCCAACATCACCTATTAACTTTTTAGATGCATTTCTCTTTGTATCTAACAATCTGGTTGAGAACCAACAACTGACAATCCTGTTTATGTTTTGATTTTCTTCTTTGTGTATTAAGACATTTTCCTCGCTATTTGTTATGTTCTTGTTACGGTTTGCAAGATATAGGACCCCAGAATGCAGACCAGAAGGCAGCATGACGGTAAGTGCAAAGGATTTAATAACAAAAAACTCACTCACTACAGGAGGCAGGAACAAAACAAATGGGCAGGAAAGACAGGCATGGCATGATCAAAAAAAACAAGACTTGGTTTGAGAAGACATGATCAGAGAAAAATGTTTCCGCGATGACTAACTGAACAAGTGTGTGTATATATGGAGTGAAAACCAGGTGGAGTAAGGAGACAGATTAACTTGGAGCAGGTGAACCGAATAAACTTAATTAACAGAACAAAACGTGGCTGGAGCAAAACAGAGACTCTTGAACACAAACTAGAAAAACATGAAGCAAAAGCATAACCAGATCCGAAAACCAAACTAGACAAAACATGAACAAGACGACAAAACAAAAGCATGACCAGGCAAATAAACAGAAACATGATTCAAAACTTGAACTGTTAATAAGACCAACAAAAACCCAGAAACCAAAAACCAAACAACCCCAAATCATAACAGTTCTTGCCTTCTTTAGTTCATATCCCTATGCCCATTATTGTTAGGTGTTTCCTTATAGTTAATTTTGTTTGTATTTTATTCTAGTGATCTTTTACATCTAGTTATTCCTGTTTGAATTCTGTTAGATACTCCCTTCGGTTTCTTTGTGTTTCTGTTCAGCTCTGTTCGTGTTAATCAGTCTCTTCCCTTCAGCATCTTCTTCTATCTCTGCCTCAGCTGAAACTCATTTGTTCTGTTTGGCTTATCTGTTTTTGTTGTCACTTTCCTTCCCCACCTCAGTATTTAAGCCCTTGACTTTTGTCCATTCACTGCTGGATTCTTCCGTTTACTGTATGTTCTCAATTGCTCCATCACCCCTGCCTGTTTTCCCTATGCTGGTTCTATGATCTGTTTACTTCGGATCAACATAGTAAGTTCTGTTAAGGTCATTATTAAAATACTCATTGCTTCATCCCTCTGCCTCTGGATCTGCATTTGGGTCCTTCCTAAAACCAAACATAATTTGTGTTGAGGCTTTCCCGGTAGTTGAGTGGTGGGTTGGAGAATCTGAATTCATGCTCCTTTTTAAATTAAAGTACATAGTTTAAAGGTAGGCCTCCCCTTGGGCAATTTTGAACTTTCAATTCCTCTGTCATAAACTTTCCATTTTTAGTAATATTAAGTGTAGAGTGGAATTAATGAAGTGTTTTTGCCTTTAGATTTGTTTGTTTATTTAATTCTTTGGCTCAGTCCAATCACACCTTCTCACACTCTTGCATTACTGCCTTTCATTTCAGTGGTATGGGAAGACATGGCACAGTAACAAAATAACACATTTGATCACCAGCTAAGCCAGGCTGCCACAATGTTTTGGACGAGTGCCACAGCTCACACATGCAATGCATGTGTGGAAGTTCTACAGCACTGATGCATATACTATTCAAATATCGCAGCCATTATCCAACTTTTATATTACTTCATTTCAAGCTAAGCCATGTCTGCTCTGACAAAGATTGACCCTCCTTGCATACCAGATGCTTACAAAATGACATTGAAACTGATTTCTTCCTCTTCTTTCTGACTAATTCAGCAAATAAATATCTCAGCAGTCAAAGGGCAGTAAAATTTAATTCCCCTCAGTTGATCCCTATACAAATAATAACATAAAATGGTGACGTTACAACAAAATGATCCAACCCCATCCTAAAGAAGCACAACACTGAATTCTACATCCTTGATTCCCATGCACAGGCACTATTCAGATCCGAAGCACTTCAAAAAAAAAAACCACACCTATTTTAAAGACTTGAAAGGATTTGATGTTCATCAAAATCCCCTTCCTTTCCTAACATTCCTGCCAATGAAACATGTTTTTTCAAAATGCTTACAGTACAGACCAAAAATTTGGACACACCTCATTCAAAGAGTTTTCTTTATTTTCATGACTATGAATATTGTAGCTTCACACTGAAGGCATCAAAACTATGAATTAACACATGTTGAATAATATACTGAATAAAAAAGATTGAAACAACTGAATATATGTCTTATATTCTAGGTTCTTCAAAGTAGCCACCCTTTGCTTTGATTACTGCTCCACACACTCTTGGTATTCTGTTGATGAGCTTCAAGAGGTAGTCACCTGAAATGGTTTTCCAACAGTCTTGAAGGAGTTCCCAGAGATGCTTAGCACTTGTTGGCCCTTTTGCCTTCACTCTGCGGTCCAACTCACCCCAAACCATCTCGATTGGGTTCAGATCCGGTGACTGTGGAGGCCAGGTCATCTGGCGCAGCACCCCATCACTCTCCTTCTTGGTCAAATAGCCCTTACACAGCCTGGAGGTGTGTTTGGGGTCATTATCCTGTTGAAAAATAAATGATGGTCCAACTAAACGCAAACTGGATGGAATAGCATGCCACTGCAAGATGCTGTGGTAGCCATGCTGGTTCAGTATGCCTTCAATTTTGAATAAATCCCCAACTGTGTCACCAGCAAAGCACCCCCACACCATCACACCTCCTCCTCCATGCTTCACGGTGGAAACCAAGCATGTAGAGTCCACCCGTTCACCTCTTCTGCGCTGCATAAAGACACGGTGGTTGGAACCAAAGATCTCAAACTTGGACTCATCAGACCAAAGCACAGATTTCCACTGGTCTAATGTCCATTCCTTGTGTTCTTTAGCCCAAACAAGTCTCTTCTGCTTGTTGCCTGTCCTCAGCACTGGTTTCCTAGCAGCTATTTTACCATGAAGGCCTGATTCACATAGTCTCCTCTTAACAGTTGTTCTAGAGATGTGTCTGCTGCTAGAACTCTGTGTGGCATTGACCTGTTCTCTAATCTGAGCTGCTGTTAACCTGCGATTTCTGAGGCTGGTGACTCGGATGAACTTATTGTTCGCAGCAGAGGTGACTCTTGGTCTCCCTTTCCTGCGACTGCACTTGGGGACACTTTCAAAGTTTTCCCAATTATTCGGACTGACTGACCTTCATTTCTTAAAGTAATGATGGCCACTCATTTTTCTTGACTTAGCTGCTTTTTTCTTGCCATAATACAAATTCTGATAGTCTATTCTTTAGGACTATCAGCTGTGTACTGTATCCACCTCCTGCACAACACAACTTATGGTCCCAACCCCATTTATAAGGCTTGAAATCCCACTTATTAAACCTGACAAGGCACACCTGTGAAGTGAAAACCATTTCAGGTGATGATCTCTTGAAGCTCAACAGAATGCCAAGAGTGTGCGGAGCACTAATCAAAGCAAAAGGTGGCTACTTTGAAGAACCTGGAATATAAGACATATTTTCAGTTGTTTCACACATTTTTACCCGGTCGCGGGGGGGCCCCCGCTACCCGGTCCTGGATAAGCGGAAGACGACGAACGAACGAACGAACACACATTTTTATTCAGTATATAATTCCACATGTGTTAATTCATAATTTTGATGCCTTCAGTGTGAAGCTACAATATTCATAGTCATGAAAATAAAGACAACTCTTTGAATGAGAAGGAGTGTCCAAACTTTTGGTGTGTACTGTACATACATGACATGGTAGGAAACAGTGTGACAGCAGTTTTAGTGGTTGAATCCCTTGATTCAGAAAAATCTAAGGATTTAAACCAAACGATTTTTTCCTGAAACCATAAATTGAAGTGTTAATTTAAGTGTTTATTCTAAATAAAGTCGAAGTATATCCTATCGTAATTATATAAAAATCTCCATTTTGTTCTTTAAATAAACAATAAAGATTGCTCAATGTATGGTCAAGAATTCAACCCTCAGATTAAATGTGTTGACAGATTATGAAACGGATTGGTTAATAAAAAATATAGTTTATAGCAGTTTAATCTGCTAAGGGTTGCAATTTGGTTACTAACTATATTGAGCAATTCTTTCCACAACTTAGAAGACTCAGACATTCCCTGTCTTTTCCTTCTTTTCTTTACATGATCAGATCCAAATAAAGGCAAATGGTCAAAAAACCATTTGCCAAAAAAAGAGGCATAGAAAGGCTGCTCCATCAAAGCTGAACTGCCACAAAAAGTCTCAGACTGCAGCAACATCGCAATAAGGGCTGGACACTGCCCAAAGGTGTTGCTCAAATATAGAGTGTGCAGCTTTCAGTAAGGCAGCTTAGAAGGTGTGAAGGTTTTCTCCGTGCCTGACTTATATAGGTAATTTACAAAAATACACGCTATCTCTTTGTTTGGCTAAAATCATCTTGCATTAAAGCAGTCCAGATCAAAATATTGTGTCATACAATATTATCATCAGTGCTGCTCCACATCACCAGCCTTGCTGTTAAATTAGCGCTGCTGTTTCTCTACTTCCCAGGATGTTTATCTGTTGCTAGGGCTGGAAAATCTCCACATTCATTACTTTGCACCAAGTAGACACAGAAAGGAGATTAGCTAGATTTTCCGATCTGTGAAATGATCTTACACTGCAAGACTCCTACGGGTAGGGCACTAAAGACATTCAGCATTCCTGAGTGGGGTCTATGTGTATTAAGCCATTTTCATGCTAGCCTGTAGTTCTCAGCAGGTTGGTGCCAGGACAAGAGTACTGCTCCATCCTGAGTGGGCTTGATATAAATCAGGCTCCAAGCTTTTACATCTAATCTTGTGTCATAATGATGATACTGAAACTTCAACCATCACAGCAGGTAACGTTAAGGCTCTTGCCATACACAGATGTCTATGGCAAGATGTAATCAAATCAAGTACCAGCATCTGGATCAAATAACCCCAGTGTCCAAGTACCAAAGACTGCAGTTTCCTTGAGTTGCCACTTGAAGCTCACTCCAAAAAGCAATTCAATCAGCCATGGACCCTCATGCTGAAATGCCCATCTCTGCAGCCAATACAAACACTTCAGATTTTATTTGATTTTTTTTTTGTATGATCTGTTCCCACATCTTACCTTTCACTCAGGAATGTATTGATCTTAAAGATAAAATTATAACCACCATTTGCATCTACTTAAAGAAATGCCATAGAAAATCTTTGACTTTAAATGCAACCAAGTTCACTGAATATTTTGAAAATTGTGAAATATGTAAGCTAAGTATGAAAAAATTTACATTGCACTTTATTGAATTTTTACTTAAAACACTTGCTCCCAATTATACGTTAATGTGTGCATTTTAAAACCCAGGATGTTCTGTCTTAAAAAAATAAGAGCAGTTGAACACATAGGCAGTATTTAAGTTTGGATTGTAGTTTATCAACTTGCCACATGCAATGCCTTCATACGTCTTTGAACTTTTCAAAATGTTTTATGTTACAAGCACAAATATCAATGTCATTTATTTGAATATTATGCAATAGACCAATTGATTGCAGGGCATTGTTGGGAAATGCAACAAAAATAATATGCTTCTATATAGCATATTATTCCTGTTGCATCCCTTTCTTGATTTAGAAGTGTCTCTATTCTGATTTATAAATTAAATTAAGTCTGGATTTTGACTAGGCCAGTCTAACACAGCTTTGATCTAAACCATTCCATTGTAGCTCTGGCTGTATGTTTAGGTTCGATGTCCTGGTGGAAGGTGAACTTCAGTTGCCTTTTACAGAACAGGTGTTTTTTTAAGGATATATTCATCTTCCCATTTTCTTGAACGAACTCCAATGTCCCTACTGAAGAAAAACATCTTCACAGCACTATGCTTTATCGTTTGAAAGGTTTCTCATTCATGTGCAGTGAAAATGTATCTCCACACAGTGTTATGAATGTAAGTCAAATATTCAGGTTGAAAATATGACTTCTTCTGGCTTTCATTCAACAAGCTCTTTTTGTTTCAACTCTTTAATAGAGGGCAAATTTATGGAGTGCAGGATAGGGGGCCTGTGGACAAACCTTCCCGAGCTGTGGATCCCTGCATCTCCTCCAGTGTTACAATGAGCCTCTGTCTAGATAGGTTTGCAGCTCTGCCATCCCCTTTCAATTTTCAAATGATGGATTTAACAGGGTCTGCGAGATGTTCAACACTTGGGATACTGTTTTATAACCTAACCCTGCTTTAAACTGCTCATAAACCTATTCATGACCTATCTGCTTTGTTCCTTGCTCTTCATGATGCTGTTTGTCCATTAATGTTTTCTTAAAACCTTTGTGGCCTTCACAGAATTGCTGGATTTATACTATAAATTACAGACAGATGGTCTATTAATTAGCACACATTTCAAGGCATGTGGTTGCACAATATTTTATTTAGGGGTATTAGAGTGAAAAACTGAATTCAAATCTAGTGTTCCCCTTTCAGATTTCATTTTACAAAAACATAAAAAAATAATTCTGTTTGTCACATAAAATCTTGTAGTCTATGTCTGTAATATGTCGAATGTGTAAAAACGTTCATGGGTGTAAATAATTTTGCGATGTGAAGTTTATACTTGTATTATTTACCCTCTAGACAAATAGTAATAGTGAAATAGTTGTGAGCTCAACATTGATATTCACATTAAAGCCAGTTTCTATGTTTTATTAATCATACATTCTTCATTTTATTTCCATATTTTGCATAGATGCCAACTTTTGATATGTAACTTAGCAACTGAGACATAAAGTGTCTTTTATGTGAGACTGAAGGCTTTGGGAACGACTTATTCAGAGAATATTGTATACTGCCATCAGTGACGACAGAATCAGTGAATGAAATGGAGAGCAGAAAGAAGTGAGAGAAGCAGTTTAGAGAAGATTTGCCAGTTAACATCTACAGGGTAGCTAGAGTAAATGGTGCAGCAGAAACTTTGAGTGAAAACCTTGCACAGCAATAAAGTGATATAGACATGAATAATGCAGGAGCATTTAGTTCAGTGCTTAGGAATCAGATGTCCCTGGTGCCCTGAAGGATTCCAGTCTACTGAGCCAGCGTTTCTGGTGTAGAATAAACCAGCGCAGACCCAAATGAGAAGTTCAGCACTCAACACTGTCCTGCCAAGCCACCAAAACCAGGTCTGCATGTTCATCAGCGTGCAGGAAAATGAAATGAGACATACGCTATATGTAACTATATGTTCAAACTCAGGCTTTACAAATATGCACACATAACACACCACACACCTAGTTTAGAGACAGCGAAAGAAAATGCCAAAAACAATAATATTTAACTAATTTAAATTGAACATAGTTAACTTGGAGTTGAATTGTTTTTGTTAATAATTCTTATATTTTAAGGAGTGGTAAATTTATTCCTGATATGTGCAGAGTTTGCCAGAGGTGCTAGAAAATGTTTTTCTTCTATTGTTCTAATATCACTGCCTTATATGGCTGGTATTCACAGGACTTAACACACCAAAAATTATTTAATTAAGTTTTAAATAACTTAAGCATATTATGTGGTTTGGTTTATGGTCTTTGTTGTTTGCTGTTACATTTATTTGATTTTCCCTTACCTTTATGTTCGCATCATGTGAACTTGTATCTAGCCACTGACCCTCAGTGCCTCATCTCATGTTCCTCAGCTGTTTGACAATCTGTTAATCAGACTCATCTGTTCATTGTCCCAGTAATCACTCCCCCCAGTATTTCTAGCCCTTGTTTGTTGTTTGTCATTGACTCTCCTGTTACCATCCTTGCGTCTTGCCGGTTTGCTCTTTGCAGGTCCCTTTGTGTCCCTAGCTATTTTTGATCTAATTCCATTCACAAAATATCCACCTACATCATGATCTTGCCTGCCTGCAAGTGGGTCTCAGAAAAAACAGCCTTTGACATAGAAAGCCTAAATTAAACTTTCAAATGATACTAGCATCACATATTTTGGTAAAAAAAAAAAAAAAGGAGTGGCTGTGTTTTTTGTCTTTTTTAATAAGCACTATAAACCTATATAAATAGAATAAAATAAAAAAGTCCTTGGAAGGAAAAGGCATTTTTGCTAGTTTTTCTAGCAGGTTTTTTGTGGCACCCATCTGGCCACCTGTTGAAAACCTCAAGGTGTATCTGATGTCTCTGTTTTTTATTAAAATGTTTAACAGTGCCAGTATCTTACATAAATGACTCACTATGTGTCTTGTGAGAAGCTCTGAATAGTCCATGAAACATAACCTTAGTGATTACTTTACTTTTCAGTAGTTCTGTTGGGATTTGGGTTTAAAAATAAAACTGGTGAGCCTAAAACTGAGGAACCGTGGGAGAGACTGAATGAGAGTTTAAGTGCTAATTTTGCAGAACTGCTGAGAAGCTTTCATTTTGTTGTCTCAGCTGCTCAAAGCTTCAACTAATGAGTAATTAATTACCACACAAATCCAAATCAAATCATCTCCTTTGCACTCCCCTTGCATGTTTGCTTTGATTTCATTTAGTTGTTCTGCTTGTTGACTCAAAAGAAGCACACATAAAATAAAATTTTGCTATTACCTTGTTTATATTGGAACAAATACCTTACTCACAGGGCTTTCATGCAGAGGTGCATCTGCATAGATGTGTGGTTAATGTTTTGAAATCATCACAGGTTATCTGCTTTTGCTAGACATTCAAATTGTCTGATTTCCTTTCAAACAATGCAAATGAGGCAAAAAGTCCATCCCCTCTTCCACAGCTGTGGGTCCTTATATGCTTTGTGGACCAGTGAAGTGGTCTCCAGGGCAGGTCCACTCTCTGTACTGAAATGGTAATTTACAAATAGGTGAGGCATCATGCTTTTAGCGGACGAAGAGAGCGCCACACATTGGTGACAGGAACATCAGTTTCACGAACTGTTTCCTCCTTTTGCCCCTGAAAGTGTGGCGTAATCACGTGCAGGGGTGATGCACCATGAAATGAAATGGGCGCCCAATCCGGGGGAGCGGACTCACTGGTGTGTCTACAGAAATGAAGGTCATTTTTTACGCAGAGATGCTGGTGTCAGTAGAAAGGGCCTCACAGGTGCAGGTCAGACATTGCCACAGGCAGACTAATGACAGCAGTATGTTTTAGATTTTAGTTTTGGACTTGAAAGAGGAAGATGTCATATTATAATCCAACTAAATTGAAAGACATGTGGCTCAATTTTAAAAACCAAATAGCCTAATTGAGAGAGAAACCTAAAATATGAAAGTATAAAACATTATTCAAAGTTAAAAATTGAAAACTCAATTTCTGGCACTAAAAGAGCTTTTACAGTACCTGCTGCTAAACCAGGCATGTACTTCCAAATATGGATAATGAGATCCTAAAACCTATCCACCTCAACAGATTGGTTTCTTGACCAAAAAGACATTTGTAATGGGAAAAAGTTGCTTATTAGCCAATCAGAAAAAAGACAGAGTAAACATTTGAACAACAAAGATCATCCATGCAGGAAATGTGGGTGAGCTCCAAGGCAGTAAAATGGTTTGAAAGATGGATTTTTCATCACCCACCAAGAACAGTCTTTCCATTAGAAATGCTTTTTTAGAATTACTTAACAGTTGGTGTCTTGGACTGAACTGAGGGAATACCTGAAGGAACTAATGAACACAACACAGCTCCTGCTACAACAGATAGCTGCAACAGAGAGAAAACAGCCAGACACCAAGGAGCTGTCGTTTCTGAGCATAAATGTCATTAAATAAGAAAATGTTTTCTTTTCATCATTTTGTTCTCTGTGAGTATGAAGCTAACACACATTAAATCTACATTCAAAATCTCCAAATGATTCTCCTGCATATTTATCTATGAAAATGAGCTTTCTTTGTGACTCCCATTTTCCACATTGTCTGAGCCAAATGAAGTTCAACTGCTGCTGCTGACTGATTGTATAGCAGTATTTGGAATCCCTTTCATCCATGTTTCTTTACCATGACCTTGTGGTGGACCAGACTTAAGCAAGGACAAAAGGTGTTCAAAAATTGGAAAAACTTCAATTTAATACTGTCAAAAATAGTTAACAAAAGATCAACTTCAATATAAAAATAATTCAGATAATAAATGACATGAGTTCGGGCCCAACTCAGCTGAGGTCAACTGAACAGCAACAAAACTCAAACAAAACTGACCTCCAGACCAAAAAACAAAGACTTCTTAAATAGGGGTGGAATAACCTAGACTCAAATGGGGAAGGCACAACATAAGAACAAATGAGAAAAATACATAAAAACTAATTAACAAACATAAATGACACAAATTGATCTATAACTTAACACAAATAAGTGAATACTAAAGTGACAAAATAACTAACAACTTTAACAAGTTAAGAAGTTAAGTCCCCCCCTCAGTCATTTGGAATAATGGTATCTTCCTGGCTTCCACCTCCAGCTGGTCTGCATTTGCAGAACCTCAAAGAAAAAAAACCAAGTATAAGTAAACCATTCAGACAAATCTTAATTAAAGTGTGCACCCATTTGAAAATATCTGTCTAAATAAAATAACTTAAACTTATGTATAGTGTCATCTGAGACTAATAAATGTAAAACAATGAAACAATACTAACACTTTGTGGTGGTGGTAGAAGCATCCACCACATACCTAAAAAAGACATTTTCAGGGCCAAACTACATGTTGTAGCAAATAATTTGTAAGCCACATTACTGTAGTGCAGTTTAAACCTCACCAGTAAAACACAGACTGATTAGGGAGAAAAGTGACAAGTACTGCATAGCTTGTGAATATTAAGTGAGCTCCTCTGGTTACAGAGTTGTTGAGAGCAATATGCTAACACATGCCTGTTCACATAAAAGTCACAATGCTTGTCAGAACCAAAACAAAAAATATTCTTCACTGTGGTAAATTACAGAGCATTTAAATTGCTTGATCTGGCTTTAAATCCCTGGATAAGGTACCATTGTTAGATCTGCCCCATAGATATCCTTTCTCCAGCTTCCTCCTACTCACTGGGTAAATCATCATCTAAATCGTTACAAACTCAAATTACAGTTGGAGACTTTTCTATCACTACTATAGTTTGGGAGACCATTTTGTTATGCATTGATGCCTGTGTTCAGTCCTCCAAACGTTATTTCATCACTTTTTGGTAACTTTGGGCTGTGTTGTCAGCTGCCTCGTGCTTGCTTTTTTTCTTTTATGATTTGAACATATCTTCGATTTTCTGACATAATGTGTCTTTTGTTTTTGATTTAAATTGTTTAACATTTGTTTTGTGTGTGTGTTTCTGTGTGTGTGTGTGCATTCGTTCTATTTTCTTAAATCCCCAGTTTGTTGGAACAGATGTCCACACACAATTCTAGCGATTTTCTCCTGTTAAAAGGGAGTCATTTCTTTCAATTGTTGCCACATGCTTGAATCTTACTACATTACTCCATCTCAATAAATGTGTTCATGTTTTTATTGGCATGTGTATTGCAAGGCAAATTTGAGCTTTCACAGGGACAAAAGTGTGGCAAGTCAGATAAGGCAAGGCTGCAACTAATAGACTCTGCTCCTGGAGAGGGTTCAGCCCAGCCAAAAAAAGAAATTCAAAACATGATCTGAATCCTCCAAATGGTGACATTCTCTATCTCCCAGATGCATCAGTGTTCCTTCAAGCGATCAAGAAGTAATTCCCTTTATCAGCCAGCATGAATATTAAAGTTTTGTGCTGGAGGGATCCAGAGAATAAACACAACAGCACCGGCACCTGTCCCAGACTTTGGTGGATAGCTGATGAAGCAGATGAGTGGCTCACTAGGTAATACCGCAGCTGTAAAGATTCTGGCAGTAACATCAGCCAAGGCTGAAGGAAAACAAGGAATCAACATTTTCGTCTTCAGTTTCTTGTCTTATGACAGTTGTTAATGAAAACCCGAGCAATTGTAGCAGTGCATCATACCATGTTTTTATTATCCACATGCAAATGAAGAGTATACACATGCTAGAAGAATAAAATCACAAAATGTGAAGTAATGTAAAAGTATCTAGTATGAAATTTGCACATAATTAAAAACTGAACAAATGAAGATATTATGATATTAAAAAAATATTACTAGAAAAAAATTATAATATAAATATAATTAATAAAATATTGATGCAAAGGAGACACACATGGAGACTGTCATCTGCGGAGCGCTACAGAACACTGATTGTCTTAACACTTTCCAATCACATCCAAGACAGACATATGATTAATCTTTGGACATGACAGAGTGCATTAAATAGGCAAAGGCTGGAACAAACTGCAGCATTAAATGTGTCAGGTAATGCACTTAAAAGTGACCTGTGATGGACAAATAAACTGTGCATACCATGAGCTGTTTTGCAAAGAAGAATGGGTAAAAAAAGTCAGTCTAAATGTGAAAACTAGTAGAGACATAACACAAACGAGTTGCAGATATAATTGTACTGAAAGGAAGTTCTGCAAAGTTTTGAATCAGGGGGGTTGAACACAAATGCACACCACACTTCTTGGATTTTTTTGAAAACCACATATCATTCTAATCACAATGTTTAACCACTTTGTGTTGGTTTACCACATAAAATCCAATTCATGTGTGGTCTCAATATGTAAAAATGTGAAGTAGTTTTTCAAGGCACAGTGTGTGTCTTTGAGTCCACAGGATGTTAAAACATTTAAGCTGCAACAAATACGCTGAACATGAAAATGAAGCAGAAAGCAGGTTATGGTCCGTCCCTTGTCTAATTCCGGGCTGTTTAGTCTCAGACTATCATGGCATGTTGTTGTCATACTGCGGTTATATGTGATCACTGCAGCGTCCAAAATTACTGAACAGAGCTGAATCAGAATCAGAATCAGAATCAGAAAAGCTTTATTGCCAAGTACGTTTTTGGACATACAAGGAATTTGTTTTGGCGTAGTCGGTGCAATACAATACAAATTAAACAGTACAAACATATCTACAATATAATATAAATATAAGTGCACAGTTTTAAGTGAGTGAGAGTAAATATAGAGCAGTATAAGATGCAAGAGCAATACAACAGTGCAGGTGATCATTGTGCAAGTAAAGCAGTGCAAGTAAGCAGGAGTCCAAGCTGAGCGTTAATGTAACGCATAGAGTTACAGGTTACAGGTGTCCTGTCAGCAAAAAAAGGGGGGGTGTGGGGGAAAGGGACAGTGTCAGTGTGGTTTCCGGGCTTTGTTAACCAGGCTGGTGGCAGATGGGAAAAAACTGTTCTTGTGGCGTAAGGTTTTGGTCCGGATGGACCGCAGCCTCCTGCCAGAGGGGAGAGTCTCAAAGAGTCTGTGACCGGGGTGGGAGGGATCAGCCAGAATCTTCCCTGCCCGCTTCAGGGTCCTGGAGGTGTACAGTTCCTGGAGCGACAGTAGACTGCAGCCAATCACCTTCTCAGCAGACCGAATGACACGCTGCAGCCTGCCCTTATCCTTGGCTGTAGCAGCGGCGTACCAGATGGTGATGGAGGAGGTGAGGATGGACTCAATGATGGCTGTGTAGAAGTGCACCATCATAGTCTTTGGCAGGTTGAATTTCTTCAGCTGCCGCAGGAAGAACATCCTCTGCTGGGCTTTCTTGATGAGGGAGCTGATGTTTGGCTCCCACTTGAGATCCTGGGAGATGATGGTTCCCAGGAAGCGGAAAGATTCCACAGTGTCAATTGTGGAGTCACAGAGGGTGATGGGGGCAGGTGGGGCTGGGTTCTGCCTGAAGTCCACAACCATCTCCACTGTCTTTAGAGCGTTGAGCTCAAGGTTGTTCTGGCTGCACCAGTCCAACAGATGGTCCACCTCCCATCTGTACGCGGACTCGTCACCATCAGAGATGAGTCCGATCAGGGTGGTGTCGTCCGCAAACTTCAGAAGCTTGACAGACTGGTGACTGGAGGTGCAGCTGTTGGTGTACAGGGAGAAGAGCAGAGGAGAGAGAACACAGCCTTGGGGGGAACCGGTGCTGATGGTCAGGGAGTCAGAGACGTGCTTCCCCAGCCTCACGCGCTGCTTCCTGTCAGACAGGAAGTCAGTGATCCACCTGCAGGTGGAGTCGGGCACACTCAGCTGGGAGAGCTTCTCCTGTAGCAGAACTGGGACGATGGTGTTGAAGGCAGAGCTGAAATCCACAAACAGGATCCTGGCATAGGTTCCTGTGGAGTCCAGGTGCCGGAGGATGAAGTGAAGGGCTAGGTTGACTGCATCGTCTACAGACCTGTTGGCTCTGTAGGCAAACTGCAGGGGGTCCAGGAGGGGGTCGGTGATGTCTTTTAGGTGTGAGAGCACAAGGCGCTCAAAGGACTTCATCACCACAGAGGTCAGGGCGACGGGTCTGAAGTCATTAAGCCCTGTGGTCCTTGGCTTCTTGGGAACAGGGACGATGGTGGAGGACTTGAAGCAGGCTGGCACATGACATGTCTCCAGTGAGGTGTTAAAAATGTCTGTGAAGACTGGAGACAGCTGATCAGCGCAGTGCTTCAGGCTGGCTGGTGAGACAGAATCCGGACCAGCAGCTTTCCGGGGGTTCTGTCTCCTGAAGAGTTTGTTGACGTCCCTCTCCTGGATGGAAAGAGCCGTCCTCGGCGTGGGTAGGGGGCTGGTGGGGGGGAACTTCAGGGTGGGGATTGGAGGTGCCAAGGCCCCTCTTGAGGTTGGGGAGGTGGGGGTGGTGGATTGTGGCTGCAGCTGTTGGGGGGCGTCGTGGGAGATGGTTGCAGGACTGTCCCTTTGTCTTTCAAAGCGGCAGTAGAACTCGTTCAGGTCGTTGGCGAGGCGTCGGTCGTTGATGGAGTGGGGGGCTTTCGGCTTGTAGTTGGTGATTTGCTTGAGCCCTTTCCAGACAGATGCAGAGTCGTTGGCTGAGAACTGGTTTTGGAGCTTCTCAGAGTACAGTCGTTTGGCCTCTTTCACTGCCTTGCCAAACTTGTACTTGGCCTCTCTGTATATGTCTTTGTCCCCACTCCTGAAGGCCTCTTCCTTATCCAGTCTTAACCTTCTGAGTTTAGCTGTGAACCAGGGTTTGTCGTTGTTGTAACTCACCCTGGTGCATGATGGTACACAGCTGTCCTCACAGAAGCTGATGTAGGAAGTCACAGCCTCTGTGTACTCGTCCAGACTGTTGGTAGTAGTCCTGAACACATCCCAGTCTGTACAGCCTAAACACGCCTGGAGATTCTCCACAGCCTCACTGCTCCACTTCCTTGTCGTCCTCACAACAGGTTTGCAGAGCTTAAGTTTCTGCCTGTATGCAGGAATCAGGTGGACCATGATGTGGTCGGATTGGCCCAGTGCAGCACGTGGGACGGCGTGATAAGCGTCTCTGATGGTGGTGTAACAGTGATCCAGAATGTTGTCCTCTCTGGTCGGACATTTTATAAACTGTCTATATTTGGGGAGTTTGTGGGTGAGATTACCTTTGTTAAAGTCGCCAACGACGATTACTAAGGAGTCCGGGTTGGTCCGCTCCACACTCAGTATCTGGTCGGCGAGCATGCGCTGTGCGACCTGCAGGTTAGCTTGCGGTGGGATGTAAACACCGACCAGGATGAACGAAGCGAACTCACGGGGGGAATAGAAAGGCTTACAGTTTATGATGAAGGATTCCAGGTCTGGAGAACAGTGCTGCTGAATCACTGTCACGTCGTTGCACCAACCACTGTTGAGGTAAAAACAGATTCCTCCACCTTTCGCTTTGCCGGAGAGTTCCGTGTCTCTGTCCGCTCTGTAGAGCTGGAATCCTGCCAGCTGCAGCGCAGAGTCCGGTATTAATCCACACAGCCACGTCTCCGTGAAACACAAAACAGCCGATGAATAAAAGTCCCTGTTTTTCCCCAACAACAGTTGTAGTTCCTCCATTTTGTTGGGAAGTGAGCGCACGTTAGAGATAAATATTCCAGGTAACGGTGTTCGTAGTCCACGCTGGCGAAGACGTACCAGCACCCCAGCCCGTTTCCCTCTCTTCCGGCGTTTCACCGCGTGAACAAAGGTGAGCGCACCTTTGACCAGAATGTCCAAATATTCCAGAGCAGTAGGCAGAAAAGTTGGAAATAACTCCTCTGGTGTAGTAGCCCTGATGTTCATGAGTTCTTCTCTGGTGAGAGAGCTCCGGGTACCATCACAGAAGACCGTTTTAAAGCAAAAAACAAAACAAAACAATGCGCACCAACACGCCGAGGCGACCATCTGCGGCGACGGAGATAAATTCAATTCAATTCAATTCAGTTTATTTATATAGCGCCAATTCACAACACAAGTTGTCTCAAGGCACTTCACAACAGTCAGGTACATACATTCCAATTAATACTAACAATTGAACAGTGCAGTCGGAGATAGCTTTTTATTCAAATTGGATAAAACTTTTTCTATCTAAGGAAACCCAGCAGATTGCATCCAGTCAGTGACTTGCAGCATTCCCTCCTCCCGGATGAGCATGTAGAGACAGTGGACAGTCACTGGCGTTGACTTTGCAGCAATCCCTCATGCTAAGCATGCATGTAGCGACAGTGGAGAGGAAAAACTCCCTTTTAACAGGAAGAAACCTCCAGCAGAACCAGAACCAGGCTCAGACCGATTGAGGGTTTGAGAGAACAGAGCAGAGACACAAAAAGAACACAGAAGCACTGATCCAGGAGTACTTTCTATGGGAAGGAAAAGTAAATGTTAATGGATGTAGCTCCTTTAGTGGTTTCACCTAGAAAGAAAGAACAGATAAACTCTGAGCCAGTTTTCAAGGTTAGAGTCTGAAAGAGAGCACATAGAGTTAGTTACAGTAAAAGCTCAGTCAATTGCCATGTCTAGGAGAGAGAAAGGGTTAAACACTGAAAGACAGGGCCAAGAGGATCATCTGTAGAAGGTGAGCATTAAGTTGTTGCCAGCAGAAGCTTGGATGATGCCCCTGTCCAGAAAGGTGTCACAGGTAGACACAGTCAGGCCAGGTGTAGCTTCTAGGAAGAGAATAGAGAGAACATAAAGTTAAAAGCTGAAATAACAGCAAATAATGCAAAATTGGAGAGTAGTGTGAGAATGTAGCGAAGAGAGTGAAAGTGGTCGTTATGTCCTCCAGCAGCCTAAGCCTATAGCAGCATAACTACACAGATAGTTTCAGTTCAGATTATTTAGTTAAATGGCGCTTATTTACAACAATGTCGTCTCAAGGAACCTCACAAAGGGTCCCACTGATGCTCATTGTTATGCTAAAAATCACAAGGATTGGGATACCTCCCTCTTTCAGACTGATTATAACCATTGGAAAAGAGAAGGGGTCACACAGGTAGCAGAAATGGAGGGTGTGTTTGCACCTCAACCATAACCCTCAACCATAGCTACAAAAATGCTTCATTTATTACACGTACCATTATCACTAAAGGAGGCAGAGGAGTAACTGAACATCTGACACAGAGAGCAGGAGAGAGGAGAAGACTCAGAGAGAGAAATAGCAGAACGGGTAGCCATGGTGGAGCTAAAGCTAAGCTAGCGACCCCTAAATGATGGAGCCGTTGTTCTTGAGTGGAGAAAACTACTCTACAGTGTTGTATTTGTCATGGTACCATGATGAATAATATCCACTCTATCATATCAATGCCCAGATGCTACAAGCAAGATAACCCGGATTTTACTGAAAAGTCTTCCCTCTGAATCACGGGTCAGCCAATGACAAACAGGCATTTCAAGTAAAGTGATTTATTTTATTATTTTAATTATATATTTTGGATAGACAGTTTATACTGACATGAAGTCAGCCAGAAAGCATGTTTTTTGGTGAAAGTATTAAATATTTGAAAACTCCAGGAAATGTAGCTTTAGCCACATATTTGAATGCTTAGGTTCTAAAGATCTTTGTGGGAACTGTAGTCACCCCGAAGCTTCTTTCAGAAGACAAGTTTAAAAACTGCCATCCAAAGGCTTTTGTTTTTATTCAGAAACAAACTCAACCACAGTTCTGAAAAAGGTTACATTTTGACATTGATTTTACTTAGTTTCCAATTTAACCACTGGGACAATGCATTTGGACAATGCTCTTTCTTTTTTATAGGAAACAAAATCATTAATTTACACTTCTTTCAACAATGGCTGTTTTCTTGTCCCTCCTCCACAAAGGCAAGACATCTCTGCAGCTCCTCCAGCATTACCATAGGTATGTTGGATGCTTTTCTGATTAATGCCATCCTTGCTGTCCTCTCGGTCTAGAACTACCATTCCATTGTAGCTCTGGTTGCAGGTTTAGGGTCGTTATTCTGCTGCAAGGTGAACCTCCACCCCCTCCTAAATCTTTTGCAGCCACCATGTTTCATGCTCGGGATAATGTGTTCAAATTGATGTGCAGTAGTGTGCCACACATAGCCTTTAGGGTATTGGCCAATAGGTTTAATCTGTCTCATCTGACCAAAGCACCTTCTTCTACATGTTGTGTTCTCTACATGGCTTTTGGCAAACTATAATCAAAACTCATGGCTTTCTTTAAACAATAGCTTTCCTCTTGTCACTCCTCCATAAATGCTAGACTTGTGGTGTGCACAGCTAATAATTGCTGTGCCAACAGAAGCCTCTGACTCATATCATCTCCATAATAAACCTGCATAGACAAGCCACCTCTGAGCTTCCTCTGGCCATTCACAAATCACAAGTAGATACGACGGTATTCCGTACATCTGTGAGTGTACAAGAAAACAAACTAACAATGTGGAACAACAGAAAGTGTGAGATGTTTAAAACTTGGAATATTGTTTTATAACCTCTACAACTTCCTCCCTGACTTGTCTGATGTGTTCCTTGGTCGTCATGATGCTGTTTGTTCAGTGATGTTCTCTAACAAACCTCTGAGTCCAGAAATTAAATTGCAATTAAATCACACGCAAGCTGAGTGTATTTACTAATTAGAACACTTTTACAGACACTTGGTTGTGTTTGATTTTATTTAGGAGTATCAGAGTAAAGGGGGATGAATACAGATGCTTCCTAAATGTTTCATTTTTGCTACAAAACAATTATTTCCAGTTCAAAATTGCGCACTAATTTGTGCTGGTATATTACAAAAAAATTAAATAAAATGAATTAAAGTATGTAGGTTGTAACATGGCAAAATGTGAATGTATACTTTTGCAAACACCCATCTATGCCTCATGGTTACACTTCCTAACCCCATCCTTCTAAACCCATCTGATTTTTCCCTATAATAAATTGTAACTATGCAGAGTAAATTGCTTTATTAACGTGTCTGCATAGCTTATATTTTAATGTGGCTGTAGTGTTGTCTATACCCTAAGCCTAACATGCAGCTGAGGGTTGAAAATGAGATTACGCAGCTTCCGCTCTCCTGTCCCAATAAAACACACACTCTCTGCACCAGGTGACTGTGTATATTTTTGAACATCAGCCAGCTCTTTTCTTTAAGAACCCAAATCCTAGAGACTGACTGTCAACTTCAAAGCAATTGGACTGTGGCTGTCTGTCTTAACCTCCAAATCTGGCTGGTCTTGTTACAGCTGCCCTGTAGGGACAGAGTGGGCAGTGTACTGGGTCTGCTGATTAACCCCTGGGCCAGGGCTATTCTCCTCAGCCAGACAGATCAGCTTTCGCTGGTCCCAGCCCCTGTAATGGGAACCCGTTGCAACAAGCCACATCAAAGCAGAAGGCCAGCAGGAATGTCAGTTTCAGAGCCAGTAGGAGCATGAAAAGGGAGCAAAGCTGAAAAATAAAAGTTCATGTTGGTCTAAGAGTGTAGGACTTTCTAAGATTGAACATAAATGGTGATGGATCTCACTTGCTGATCAACATCAGGACTTAAACCTATTTGGAAAGTACACAGTCAAAAACTGTCTGCTCTCATATACAACACTGTCTGCACAACCCCTAGTAAACAAACCAAAGATCAACATCACAGACAAATTTACATGAATAGTTCACATTAATATCTCTCAAATTGATCAAACCAAAACACTGTAAATTAGTCGATTTAGTCGGTAAAAGAAACTAAAGCTTGTTGTCATGGATGTCATGGCTTCACCCAGACATGCATGTGAAAGAGGTGTGGTGATTTAAGGTGCATGCAAGGATTTAGCCATAACTGTGTGACTGCATTGTTCATCAACTATTGCTGAAGTCCTTTTTCAAGATATTTTCCCCCAGATTATTGCATAACAATTTGCATTTTCGTATCAAATACATAGTGGATTGGTAAATGCTGCTAAGAATCTCACATTCCTTAAGGTCTAAATTTAAAGAAAAAAAGTGCTTATCACATCCAATCCTGTCATGTCTGTGTGTGTATTAGGGTGAAGGTGCTGAAATGCAGCTGAATAATGACAGAGTAAAACCCAAATCACACTATTGTGATATGTATCTGCCTTGCATTTCTATGGCATAGATGGATACATTGCTTTAGGCAAATAATGCTCCATCACCTTTCTGAGCATCTCATACTGTAGCATATATAATTTGATGTCCAACTAAGCCCAGCAACCACAGGTTACTTGGACATGTCAAGATACCACACATATAGGTCACTGCTATGCAAGTACTACTCAAATGTTTCAGCAACACCCTGATTTTAACATTACCAATTCTCATGCTACACTATGCAAAAGCTCCCTTTGCTCCAATAAACATTAACTAACAGCTACTAATTCAGAGAATAATTCAGAGAACTGAATAAATCAAGAAATAGGTCAGACTGCCTTGCTGTTGGAGCCACTCCAAGAATTAGGCATGCTAAAGTGAGTGAACCTTCAATAAAGCACATAAGGCATCAGCAAAGCATAGCATGAGATTAAATAATGCTTATCGGGTTACTCCTGCAACATTAAGGTAGGGATGACTTCATTTTTGTAGGAGTGGTGCATATCTGCAGAATGTATATGCCGTTTCTAAAGCGTGATGCTCATGCCACTAAATGTTTTGTCATGTCAAAAATTTTATAGCAGCCTGGTGATTAAATCATGTATGCTAATTTAAATTACAAAATGTCTTTGTGTTATTTACCGAAAGTGGTATACCTTTGAAACACAAGGCAGCTAACACATTAAATTTTAATTTCAACAGTACAGTTAGCACCTAGAGGTCACCTGTCTGAGTTTATCCAACACCTTTTGTCCTCCTGAAGTTGTAGTTTTTTACATCACAAATTGGCATCAATAAATAAAAGGCTTATTTCATATTTCCTGTGTCATTGTTTGTGGATTTGTTTGGTTTACAACAACCGCATTAACCAACTGTCATGTCTCCTGAAAAGTTAATAACAAGGGCTTTTAAGCATTACACTTATATTTGTTGTGTAAATTATTTCCACAAAGTGGCACATTCACACAAATACTTTGAGAGAAGAGTTTTTGTCACACAGAATAACGACATGAGAATCCCCAATGGAGGTTAGGTTTGCTGTTGCACAGGAGTTGGACTGAGTTGCTCTGTCGATCACCGAACACTGTGCTGCCTTTTGTAGCTTGTAGACAATAAGCCGCTGCTGGGGAGCGAGACGGGCAACCTGAACCTGACACAGGAAGCTCTTAAAGCTACAAAAAACAAACTGCTGAGCTCTGGCATATCCCCCTACTGAAAGACTATCTCCACCGTCATTAAAGGTGAACTCAATCGTCTAATCTCCTCCAAAGTCACCAAGCCACAGCCCTCCCCCTCCTTTCCCCTCCATTTGTCTCTCCTTGCTCCCTCCTTCTCACTAGCTGCTTCTTCTCACTTTGCTCACAAGGTGGAGCCCATCAATGAAATGCCATTAGATCTCTGGGAGGTTATAGGTTATAGGACAAAGATTTTTTGTTGATTGTGCATGGTGGCAGTCTTTGCTGAAAGACTAGGAGGTTATAATCAATTGAAGATCGATCAGAAGCATAAATCAAAATACTTTTGCATTAATGCCTTCTTAAAGAATCCCAGAAATGACAGTAAGAGACTTTAAAAATTTGCGCAAAACATTCTGAGTATACAGATATCATAGAGTTGTGCCATTTCCACCTGGCAAACAGTCAACAGCAGAATCAAAATCTCAAAAGTAATATTCAGAGAATGTCTAGTTTCTTCTTTCAAATCCTCAGTAAGTAATCAATACCCTCCCAAGAATCAGAGGCGAGTAAATCATTTGCTTTATAATGCTGAAAAACAATGCAAGAGACCAGAGAAAAACAAACAGAGCCATCCGAGCATCACTGCAGAGAATCTAATGAAAACACTGAGAATGGACATGCACATTTGCACATACAAACACATTACACTCAGTGCTACCATTGTACACATTTTGATATCAGCTACATTCAGTGAAGGCCATTTGCACCTCACATGTTATAATATGCTTCTAGCAACAAGAATAGTACTGTCTGGAATTCAATTATGTGTCTTCGTCTTAGTTTTTTTTGGTCCCATTTTTATTCAGGCACTCTGAAAAGCCTCATTCGGCCAGCCAGTCATGATTATGCAAAGATGGGAAAATTACATTCTCCTCTCCCAATTATAGCATCAAAATCTGTCCTGGCTGCTCTGCATAGCGGCTTATTACCTTGGTGAAAAAGCTACCTTAACTTCCATTACAAGCTGGCCCTGTAATTAGTGCCTTTTTAAGATACTGAACCAAAAGCGATTAGGTTATAAAGGAGAGCTTGTTTACTAACATGAATACTATTCCATTATTAGTCACACTCTTGTGAAGGGGATGCTAACCAAATATGACACTGTGATTCAAATTCTAGTGTTTCCAGTTTCTTAAAATTGTCATTCAACATTTTATCTTCTGCTTCTGAATACAAAAAACATCCAAAGTTTTTAAAGGTGACTTCACAGCTTAGTTGCTCTGTTGTTTTCTATAAGTTTATCTTTTCATTTATGTGCTTAGCTGTGTTCATATACAGTAATGAGAGTTTTTACTCCCTTTCAGATTTCTTTTTGCATTTTCAAAATTATGATTTTATTTTTTTAGGGTCAAAATGTCAGCCAAACCAACCTGACCATTTGTGTCGTCATTATTTTTGTAATAGACCTGACCCACATACAGAAGAACACTCTGAAGGACAACTGAATCAGGGAAAGGTGTTTTATTTACAACAAGTGAGACTGGAACGTGAATGGGTGAATCGCCAACTGTATGGAAAGAGAGGGAAGAGAATTGGTGAAACCAAGAACTATTATGTTGTGGAATTAATGAAAAGTAACTATGATAAACAGGAAAACGGCTTACTAGGTAAGTGCAGTCAGGTCGCCAGGGGTAGAGGGATTCGGGGTCCAGGTTTACAAAGCGGAGTAATCCAGATGGTTTCTCTTGTGCTGTTGAGTAAGCTTTGGTGAGATCAGGAGTTAGTTCAATGCTCAGGTACTTCCGTTGGAGGGTGAACAGGGTACGCTTATGCCTTGGTTCAGGAGACGGAGGAAAACAGGAAGCTGCCAGCTTGGTCCTTGGAAACGAAATCCATCAAACATAGGTAATCTTGATCATCCAGAAACGTCTGGAACCGAAGTCAGTGTTCAACGAGGGTAATCAAAAGATTCAGGTTTCTGCCACTGAAGGCAAACACTCTGGCATTGAAGTACTGGCAGCCTCCTGCTTAAATACACCTCCATGCAATTAGCAGATCAGTCGCACCTGTCAACTAGCACACCTGAGAAACTCCAGCACCATCTGGAAACTGAAAACAAAGTGGAAACAAAACACAAACACACACACTGAACCCAGACCCTGACAGTCATTAAGTCATGAATTCAATTAATTACATTTTTTGTTATTCACAATCAATGAATGCCTTAGACAAAAGGTATCTGACGCAATAAAGTAGGTTTGAAATATCAAAAACCAGCAGATGAACTCAGGCACAGATGAGAAAATAAGTCATTTCAATCCATCAGTCTGGAAAGAGTTAGCAAACCATTCTAAGGATTAGTGGCTCCAGTGAACCACACTGAGAGCCATTATCCACAAATGGAGAAAACATTGAACAGTGGTGAACCTTCCCAGAATTGGCAGGCCAACCACAATTACTACAAAAGCACATCAGTAATTCATGTAAGAGGTCACAGAAGAACCCAGAACAAAATCTAAAGCACTTGCAGGCCTCACTTGCCTCAGTTAAGGTCAGAGGTCATGATTCAACAATTAGAATGAGACACTACGCATAAATTGCACCAATGGGGAATTTCTAGGGCCAAAACCACTGCTGACCAACATAGATAAGCCATTTCACATTGGTCAAAAAATATCTAGCTGCATAAGGGCGGAAACGTCTCATTGTGACTAGGAATGGGTACCTGGGAATCGGTATCAATACTCAGCGGTACCCATTTCCAGTACTTATGTTTGTGTTTATGTGGTAATAAATGTAAATTTTTTTAATAATAAAATCTCAAACTTTTTCAATTTATCATATTTATTTCCCAGTATATAAACTTTAATGAATATGGATATAAGAATATCAAAACAACATCCAGCTGTTTGTATTGTAACATCTCGGTTGTTTCAAACAATTCTGCTCCTTATTCCCTGCTGGCTAATTACATCTTGTATTAATTAGTACCATGTACTTTTAGTGATTTTGTTCTTGTTATTTATGCGTTTGTCCATGTGGTTTTTCTTTTGTTTCTCTCTTTTTCTCTTGTTCTGCAGGTGTACGAGCAGTCTTCATGGGTGTTATCTTGTATCAGTTTTAATCTTTTTTCTTTCCTCTATTCTTATACACTCACTGGCCACTCTATTAGGTACACCTTGCTAGTACTGGATTGGACCCCATTTGCCTTAAGAACTGCCTTAATACTTCATGGCATAGATTCAACAAAGTACTGGAAACATTCCTCAGAGTTTGGTCCATATTGACATGATAGCATCACACAGATGCTGCAGATGTGTCGGCTGCACATCCATGATGTGAATCTCCCGTTCCACCACATCCCAAAGGTGCGCTATTGGATTGAGATCTGGTGACTGTGGAGGTCATTTGAGTCCAGTGAACTTATTGTCATGTTCAAGAAACCAGTCGTAGATGATTTGTGCTTTATGACATGGCGCGTTATCCTGCTGGAAGTAATCATCAGAAGATGGGTACACTGTGGTCATAAAGGGATGGACATGGTCAGCAACAATACTCAGGTAGGCTGTGGCGTTGACATGATGCGCAATTGGTAGGGGCCCAAAGTGTGCCAAGAAAATACCATTACCAATACCGCACCATTACACCACCACCCCCAGCCTGAACCGTTGATACAAGGCAGGATGGATCTATGCTTTCATGTGGTTGATGCCAAATTCTGACCCTACCATCCGAATGTTGCAGCAGAAATCAAGACTCATCAGACCAGGCAATGTTTTTCCAACCTTCTGTTGTCGAATTTTGGTGAGGGTGCGCAAATTGTAGCATCAGTTTCCGGTTTTTAGCTGACAGGAGTTGCACCCGGTGTGGTCTTCTGCTGCTGTAGCCCATCCGCCTCAAGGTTTGACGTGTTGTGCATTCCGAGATGCTCTTCTGCATGCCTTGGTTGTAACGAGTGGTTATTTGAGTTACTGTTGCCATTCTATCAGCTTGAACCAGTCTGGCCATTCTCCTCTGACCTCTGGCATCAACAAGGCATTTGCGCCCGCAGAACTGCCGCTCACTGGATATTTTCTCTTTTTTGGACCATTTTCTGTAAATCCTAGAGATGGTATTGTGCTAAAATCCCAGTAGATCAACAGATCAACAGCCTGTCTGGCGCCAACAACCACGCCACGTTCAAAGTCACTTAAATCACCTTTCTTCCCCATTCTGATGCTCGGTTTGAACTGCAGCAGATCATCTTGACCATGTCTTCATGCCTAAATGCATTGAGTTGCTGTCATGTGATTGGCTGATTAGAAATGTGCATTAATGAGCAGTTGGACAGGTGTACCTAATAAAGTGGCCGGTGAGTGTATTCTCTTCCTTTTATCTTCTTGCTCTACCTGCTCCCATTTCATTCTTCTTTTTTTCTCTTTCATTTTCATCTCCATGTCCATTGCATTTGAAATAACCCTAAAGCAATTTACAGTGAAGCATTATAGCGTTAGCCATAATGCTCTACCTGTGAAAGTGAATCTGTTGGGCTCCTTCTTGAAAGTCAGACAACAATTCTGAGTACTACTCAGCTGGACAGGACACATAAAAACAGAAAAGAAATATCTTGATGACTCCTGAGACTTCTCAAAAGATATGCATTGGACTGATGAGAAAAGTGGACCTTTACAAAAGGTTAATGTCCTGTAAAAACTGCATTTAAGAAAAAGAACATCATACAGACACTCTAATATGATGGAAGTAAAGCAATGGCTTTGGGACTGTTTTTCTGCTTTACCACCAGGATGATCATGGATTCTGGTTTCTACCTGAAAATCCTGAAGGAGAACATCCGGCTATCAATTAAATTCAATTCAATTCAAAAATACTTTATTAATCCCAAAGGGAAATTAAATGTTGTTGTAGCTCATATTATGAAGGTTTCTTCAAAGAGCCGTTGTAGATGCTGATGGCTATGGGCAGGAAGGATCTCCTGTAGCGCTCCGTCTTACAGCAGATCGGAAGAAGCCTCTGACTGAAGACACTCTGTTGTTGTAGGACAGTCTCATGAAGAGGATGCTCAGGGTTCTCCATAATGTTCTTCATTTTATGAAGACTCCTTCTTTCCACAATGATCTCCAGAGGTTCCAGAGGAGTCCCCAGAACAGAGCCAGGCTTCTTTATCAACTTGTTGAGCTTTTTTAAGTCCCTGGCTCTGATGCTGCTTCCCCAGCAGATGATGGCAGAAGAGATCAGACTCTCCACAACAGACTTATAGAAGATATGCAGCATCTTGCTGCAAACACCAAAGGACCTAAGCTTCCTCAAGAAGTACAGTCTGCTCTGTCCCTTCTTGTAGATGGCTTCACAGTTGCATCTCCACTCTAGTCTGTTGTCCAGGTGAACACCGAGGTATTTATACTCCTCCACCACCTCCACTTCTTCTCCCATGATATAAATAGTTTTTGACTTATTCCTGTTTCTCTTAAAATCTACAATCATCTCCTTTGTTTTAGTCACGTTGAAAATGAGATGATCAGTGTGCGACATTAAGCTCACAACCTAAGCTTAAGCATAACATATATGTGCTCACTTAGGTTATGCAGCATCAATATCAATGATCTAAAGCACACTAGCAAGTCCATCTCTCAATGGTTTTATAAAACATAACAAAGGCTCTCAGATAACCTAGTCAAAGTCCGGATGCAGTGGCAATCCTCCAATGTTGCTGAATTTAAACAGTTGTGTTAAGAGTGGGCCAAAATGCCTCCAGAGCAACGTTAAAGACTGATCAGCAGTTGTCAAATAATATTAAATGGGAAACATTACTGACTGGCAAATGGAGTTGGGTTTTAGAGATAATCATTAGGTTGGTTTGAATACCTTGAATCTCATTTGAAAACTGCTTTTTGCATTTACTAATGTTAATCATGTCTGATATTAAAATCTGCTCTGAAACATTTATATGTGACTAAAGAGCAAAAAGAGGCAGTGAACAGTTTCATGGCACTGTATGTACATTTTTGTGTGCTTGTAGCTGCAGGTTGAGGAGAGGAGAACTGACCGGACCCAGCCTGTTCCTTCAGAACAATATGCAGACTGCAGATAAGGTTTCATAGAACACATTTGCTCCATATCTGTTGTAAACTTTATCACATGTTCCAGAAGAGGTACACAAAGTCAAAACATGTGTGCTAAATTCTAATGCCTGAGGGGTCAGCTCAGTGGTCAACCTGCACATTACTCTATGTCCTAGTCAGACAGGTTAGAATGCACAAGACTAATGCTGCAGCTCATCCAAAAGGTGATCTGTGGATATTAATGTGGACCTTTAACTGAACCTGCTTTTGGAGGTGCCTGGTTCCTTTTGCATGTGCATTAAGAAACTTTCTGGCAGACAGGGATAAATATTCTTACTGCAATGTGAAGTGTACATGGGGCACTTTGTGCTAACTGCAACTTTATGAGGTAAAACAGGAGAAAAACAGCTCATTGATATTTCTGTTGTAGTTTTGTAGCTCCAGACAGCAATCGAAAGTCTGAGTATAATTAGTCAGGCTTGTGGGGAAAAAATCTGTTTTGGCTGATTGATCCAGCCAAATGTTTTGTTGTTGCTCATTATTCACCAACATGCAGCCTGCAAACCACTGCCTGACAATAACTTGTGCTAAAGCTCCCTGAATTGATTAAAACCTGTTGAAAGCAGTGGAAAGAGATGTCAAGAATATAATTGCTGGAACTTGATGAAAAGAATCTGCAGCTGACATTCTTGTTGTGGTCAATTCTCTAAGATTTGCTTGTATGCTAAACTCCCTTGTGCAAAATGGGAGTATAACTTGATATTAAATGCAAAACAAAGTGTTCTAATGTAAGCATACCAATACAGGAGAACCAATGTTCAATACAGACAGTGAATCACAAGGGCTAGTCTGAGCATTTCTGAAACTGCTCATCTGATGAGATTTTTACAAAAACATATCTTAGGTTTACAGAGAATGGCAAATAAAAAGAAAAATCCAGTGAGTGGCACATGTGTTGACCACAACGCTTTGCTGATGTGAGAGGAGAATGGGCAGACTGATTTTAGATGATAGACAGTCAACTGTAGCTCCAACATTCACTTGTCTGAGGTATGCAAAATACCATCTCTGAACATGTACATTGAACCTTGAAGCAGATGGACTACAGCAGCAAAAGAACTCATCAAGTTCCACTCCTGTCAGCTAAAAACAGGAATCTAAGGCTCCAATTCACACAGACTCACCAAATCTAGACTCTAACAGATTGTAAAAATGTCATCTGGTCCAATGAGAATTAACTTTAGCTGCAACATTCAGATGGTGGGGTCAGAATTTGGCATACACATTAAAACATGGATCCGTCCCGCCTTGTATGCACATACTTCAGGGATATACAGGACTGCATTTTGTATGTCGTCTCATTTAGACCCACATAATTTGTGTTTTTCATTACATCAACATAAGTGGCAGGTTGGAAGCTACACCTATATGAATTTCTAAGCTATTTATTCTTTCTGCACGTACTCAGTTTGCAGTAGCAGGTAGAAATTGATCAACATAGTAAGCAGATTCAAACTTTTGTTCGAATCTTCCCCTTGAAGTTTCCTAACATGGTTTTTAAATATCAGAGATTATCAGTGTGCTAAA
The DNA here is from genome assembly GCF_021462225.1 of Girardinichthys multiradiatus. Taxonomy (NCBI): domain Eukaryota; kingdom Metazoa; phylum Chordata; class Actinopteri; order Cyprinodontiformes; family Goodeidae; genus Girardinichthys; species Girardinichthys multiradiatus. The sequence continues at coordinate 4,592,076 of NC_061811.1, forward strand.
GCAAAATATGTTCATTAGAAATTTGCTCCTAATTGATCTGAATGGTTTGAACAAATGGTTTGAACAATTAGGTATAGTTTTAGCAATTTAAGGTTTTAATCTTGACTTTTCCTGATTGTAAAATCTTCTGAAACACGGGAGAAATGTCAAGCATTCAGCCTGCATCTCATGACTCTTTGCGAAGCTCATTCTCTTTTCACTGCAAGTTTTTTTTTTTTTATTCATTATTTGCCATGAAATGTGAAAAGTCTTCTTCATTAGATAGTGTGAAATCCCCCTCTCTCTCTGCTTCTGCTCCTCTGAAGTCGAGCTAACTATGTTAATCCCAGAAATGCAGACTCTGTGGCATGCCCCTCCCCTTACTGTTAGACTCATAGCCCTGCTGTCTAAATAATTGCCTCATTAGTTTGTGGTGCACAGGTATGGCATAAATGCAAAGTTTAGACAAGTGTGTATGCAAATCAAATTGCTTGTTCTACACTCTTTATTCATGTGATCAAAACTCTGCTGAATTATAGAGACCTGAGCCCTGAAATGGAAATGTAGGGATAACTAATGCATTTTCAACGAAGTGAGCAGTTTGCAGGTTTTGGCTTGGTTCAGGTAATGTGCAAATAGCTGACAGCTTTCAGCTTTAGCGTCATTATATTTTAGATGTTGTCTTTTTCATAAAACAGTAATGTGATTTATATTATATTTAAATGAATTGCAAAACATGCTTAAGGCAAGAACAGTATTTTGTAGAACTGAGACTTCAAGAGCAATGTTGGTTGGTTTCTTTCGTGGAAAAGTGAATAACTCCCCATAAACGGAACAGAGTCATTGGATAAACAGCGGTGGTGGTGGTGGTGGTGGTGGTGGTGGTGGGGGGTATAGAACATTGCAGTGAAGTTCAGTTCATTAATCAGTTAAAAGGTTTTCTATCTAAGGACTGATACATAAGAAGGGGCAGGTTACCTCACTTAGACTTGTTACTATTCTTGAACAGCTTGTTTTGTGCCACATAGAGTTCAGCAGGAAGGCATTTTACATTGATACTTTGTTATTTTGTAGTTATAATATCAACCTGTGGTGCAAATGTTAAAGGTCAGATTACCAGTTGTGTTTTGTGTAGAATAGAAGCAAGTTGCTGTAAGTTTTATGAAGAAAGGTGATGACTTGATTAAATACCAAAGTGGAACTGTTGTTTGATTTTCTGCGCTGCCCTCTGACTGCTTTGGTTGCCCTTAACTTGTTTTGTATTCTAATATTTGATTGCATATAATTTTCAGAAGTTGTATTTGGGTTTAATTTGAAGGGATCTGAATAATAAATGCTGTTTTGGTAAATCGTTTGCCCTGTCTTGGTGGTTGGATTTACCATATGCTGAATTACCTTAACCAATGACAGCTTCAAAGGGATTGGTTTATTTTTCTAATGATTAAATATGAACATATGTGTCTTTGAAATATATATATATATATATATATATATATATTCTAGATTTGTTTGGTTAATATACCTGTTTTTATCTAATAGAGCAAAGCCTTTTTAAAAACACGAGAGAGTAAAAGCCATATAACCATCTCACAGAATAAGAGTTTGTGCAGTTCAGTTAAGTCAGATTGGCTGATGACACAATACAGTAGGTTTAACATTTACATTAGTAAAATATAATCCACAAATTATATTTTAGTAAATATATTTCAGTACTCGTGATATTAAAAATTGGTTTATAATTTGTATTTATTCTTTTTAGATATAAAATACTTGGCATACTTTTAGGATGTTGGCCTCAGTTCTTTACATATATTTGTTTACATCAGCAGAAGAATTTGTGTTTGGTGCAAGATTGGAAAAAAATAGTCAATTTATGTTAAGGTTAGTAGAAAATCTAAATAATATTACAGGTAATCTGTAGAGGAAAATGATTCTTTATCCTCCAAACTGGACAACATTTGTGGAGCATTGTGTCTGTAAACCTCATTGCTAAATCTTATCATCATGGTATCTTGTAAATTTTTCTACAGCTTTGAAAAACAGCTTTAAAAAATCATAAGACCTGAAATAAATGTAAACTAATTAGACTTTTTACCACTTAATGGTCCTGATAAGTTAGAAAATGATAGAAAAGTTAATCTCAACTCAATTTAGATTCACCATGCAGTCTGACATAGATGGTTTTGAAGGAAGCCAGAGTACCCAGAGAAGACCACGCAGTTACAAGCAGGCATGCACACTCTATGCAGAAAGGAGCAAAGCCCAGCAGGTACCATGTGTTGAGAACAAAGCAGAAATCCATTCCCATAATAATGTAAGACTTATCCACAAATTAGCAATCCATTCTTTTAATTTAATAATTCCTTGAGCTAGATGTGTAATCCAGTTCCTCAGTTTCGTGAACTATAAGCACTAATTTGTGAAAACATTGGTGTCTCACTAGAGCATGCACACAGATGCAAGTGTTTTGATGAGCTTTATTTGGGGTTTTGAGCTAATTTGGTAGATCTAAAGAGAGAAACTAAAGCAAATTTCAGTTGGTGTGAAACAAATGATGACACCACAGAGTGTGGTGCATAAATTGGAGAGATTGCATGAAAAAATTGGAACAGATCAATTGCCTTCAGCTGTTGATAGTTGTATATTTAGAATCAGCGATACCTAAAAATAAAAATAAAACTGATACGAGGATTACAGGCTGTCTCGGCATGGCTCTGATTTAATGAAATTGTATTTCTGCAGTCCAGTTTGAAACCTACAGGGGGCTTTTTGTGCCTATTTCACTGTTTTAACTCAACTCCGTGCTACCATTATTTAGCTGTAGCTCAAATTCAAAAGCAAATTCACAAAATAAAACTAATCAGGTGCTAAATGTGTACTCACCTAAATTTGTAGACAGAGCTTGCAAACTGAATGGCCGGAGATGTTTGCATTTTGCATACTGTGGGGGAAAAATCCCATCTGCTGAAAGCTGGTGGTGATTTTGATGCAGGAAAATATCAAAATCACCACCAGCCGCAACCAAGCCTGCAGTGTTCACCCTGCTGCAATGTGGGCTTGACAAAAACCAGACCAGGAGAGAGAAGGCATCGGTACTGACTGAGTTAGATTAGGCACACTGGAATTTCCTGTTTGATTGTTGCACTGAAGATGAGACAAGGGAGAAAGAGGGTAAAAATAAAAATTACAAAGTAAAACTGATTTATCTTTGATGCTTCAGCATCTGATGTGTTTAAACTAAAGTTAAGACAACTGTGATTTGACACAAGACACGGAAACAGGTGCAAATTGCTCCCATCTGCTGAGCATAATGGGCGCTTTTGAGATGTATTTAGTGCAGAAAAAAGCAAATAGCGGGTGCAATGCAGCTTCATAAAATAGAGGAGATTGGACTGCTTTGGAAATTCCTGCTTGACTGTTTTGTGTCTACATCAATGCATAATCATTCCCTTCTGTCTAGAAACAGATTTTTGTGGCCTTGTTCTATTTCATGAAGTGTGCTAATATTGTTTTCATGGTTCTACCCTGCACATAATTTCTACCCTTGAGGTGTCCCCAATATGTAATGTATTACCAAAGATGCTGTTTTCATTTGATGCATTTGTGTGACAGCTAGTTTTTTCATTTTTGCTTGACTACCACGACTGGTCAGGTTTCCCCATCTGGGAAGAAACAATAAATACAATTAACTGAAAAGCAAATGCTAACTCGACCTGTACAGGGTGTGCCCTGCCTCTTGTCCGTAGACTGCTGGAGATAGGCACCAGCTCCCCCACAACCTAGTACAGGTCCTTCTCAAAATATTAGCATATTGTGATAAAGTTCATTATTTTCCATAATGTCATGATGAAAATTTAACATTCATATATTTAAGATTCATTGCACACTAACTGAAATATTTCAGGTCTTTTATTGTCTTAATACGGATGATTGTGGCATACAGCTCATGAAAACCCAAAATTCCTATCTCACAAAATTAGCATATTTCATCCGACCAATAAAAGAAAAGTGTTTTTAATACAAAAAACGTCAACCTTCAAATAATCATGTACAGTTATACACTCAATACTTGGTCGGGAATCCTTTGGCAGAAATGACTGCTTCAATGCGGCGTGGCATGGAGGCACTGCTGAGGTCTTATGGAGGCCCAGGATGCTTCGATAGCGGCCTTTAGCTCATCCAGAGTGTTGGGTCTTGAGTCTCTCAACGTTCTCTTCACAATATCCCACAGATTCTCTATGGGGTTCAGGTCAGGAGAGTTGGCAGGCCAATTGAGCACAGTGATACCATGGTCAGTAAACCATTTACCAGTGGTTTTGGCACTGTGAGCAGGTGCCAGGTCGTGCTGAAAAATGAAATCTTCATCTCCATAAAGCTTTTCAGCAGATGGAAGCATGAAGTGCTCCAAAATCTCCTGATAGCTAGCTGCATTGACCCTGCCCTTGATAAAACACAGTGGACCAACACCAGCAGCTGACACGGCACCCCAGACCATCACTGACTGTTGGTACTTGACACTGGACTTCTGGCATTTTGGCATTTCCTTCTCCCCAGTCTTCCTCCAGGCTCTGGCACCTTGATTTCAGAATGACATGCAGAATTTGCTTTCATCCGAAAAAAGTACTTTGGACCACTGAGCAACAGTCCAGTGCTGCTTCTCTGTAGCCCAGGTCAGGCGCTTCTGCCGCTGTTTCTGGTTCAAAAGTGGCTTGACCTGGGGAATGCAGCACCTGTAGCCCATTTCCTGCACACGCCTGTGCACGGTGATTCTGGATGTTTCTACTCCAGACTCAGTCCACTGCTTCCGCAGGTCCCCCAAGGTCTGGAATCGGCCCTTCTCCACAATCTTCCTCAGGGTCCGGTCACCTCTTCTCGTTGTGCAGCGTTTTCTGCCACACTTTTTCCTTCCCACAGACTTCCCACTGAGGTGCCTTGATACAGCACTCTGGGAACAGCCTATTCGTTCAGAAATTTATTTCTGTGTCTTACCCTCTTGCTTGAGGGTGTCAATAGTGGCCTTCTGGACAGCAGTCAGGTCGGCAGTCTTACCCATGATTGGGGTTTTGAGTGATGAACCAGGCTGGGAGTTTTAAAGGCCTCAGGAATCTTTTGCAGGTGTTTAGAGTTAACTCGTTGATTCAGATGATTAGGTTCATAGCTCATTTAGAGACCCTTTTAATGATATGCTAATTTTGTGAGATAGGAATTTTGGGTTTTCATGAGCTGTATGCCAAAATCATCCGTATTAAGACAATAAAAGACCTGAAATATTTCAGTTAGTGTGCAATGAATCTAAAATATATGAATGTTAAATTTTCATCATGACATTATGGAAAATAATAAACTTTATCACAATATGCTAATATTTTGAGAAGGACCTGTATGGAAGAATCAGGTATGGAAAATGGATGAATGAATGGAAAATGCTAACTGATGGATTTGCTTCCATTTATATGCATTTTTAATCAGCACAAACTGCAGCCTGAGCACATTTGTGAACTCCTTTAATATTATTCTTCATTAGATTTTGTTAAATTGTATCCCTCCTCATCCTTTTTTTTAAATGCAGAATTTTAATGTACATGAACATAGCAATAAATGTCAACTTTTAATTATCAGATACAATTATCCTATGTGAGAAAGTTGTGCATCAAAATTGATAAAAAATGTTTAAACAAGGCAGCTCTGCCAGAGCTTAAGCAGCCTGGTTTGTCTCCTAGCGATGATAGACCTGCTGTGTTACACCTTTGCCCTCAACGATATGGCTCAGAGAGCATCACTGTCATGGCGTACTGCCGCCCGCACCGACCATCTGAAACAGACTTGTAAGGTTACCTTGAAATGGCAAGGACCTGATGGACGAGATGACTTTTCCATGTACTGTAATGACAGGAAGACAGAGTGCATGGGGGCAGATGTTCGCAAAACAAATGAAACTTTGGATTGGGGTAATTGAGCTGTCTCTATTCCAATTACAGTAACAAAACAGCATCTGCTTAATCCAAAACAATTTTATAAATGGTAGGCAAGACAAGCAGAAACAAATTTATCCGTTTTAGATATCAAGACATCTGCAGTTCATCAAGTCTGCATCAGGGATTAAAGCTGTAGCTGTCTTCTTTCAGTCTTTTACCTTTTATTTTATTTTCCTAGTGCAACTATCAGGGTGTATTTCTAAACTAAAATGTAAAATTGTAAAAATTGTATTTTGATTTAAACGTATTTTTAAAAATGTTTTTAGGGTTTAAGTTCTATTTTACTGTTATAAAGACTCAAATCTTTTTTTCTGCCGTTGACTTTTAACATATGAACGGCACAAATTGACCCAGTGCTGCCTGTCAGAAACATAATGGCAGGTGTTTGCTGCAAATGTTGAACCAAACTCAAACTGGTTTGCAAACCTTTACAGATAGGATAGTACCAACCTATCTCCAGCATCATAAGGGAGGAGGTGAACTATATCCTGGTAAGTTAACCAGTCAATCATAGGGACACACAGGACAAACAACCATACATGCACATACTCAGCCCTCAGAGTAATTTAGAGTGGCAAAATAACTTAACATGCATGTTAATGAGGTGTGGTAGAAATGTGGGATAACTGGAAAGAATCCATGAAAACATGATAAGAAACATGCAAACTCCATATATAAACGTCTTGGTAATAGTGCTGCACCAGTGTGTACATGTGCAGGTCAATATGTGAGTAGCGCAGTCATAGGACATCAACAACAGTTTTAATTCCTAACAAACTCTTTACAAGGGATGTGACAATACATCCAGTTCACAAGACTATATGATACACGAGTTTAAGAAATGAGACAAGATTTTATAGCAACTTTTTATTGCTCTAGGAGGCTCATTTTCAAACACCTACAAGACCTGATAACATCCTTGACACAAAATCTTAAAGTTCATTCGATTCAAGATGGAGCTAGAATGGAATGACAAGTTGCAGCAGGTCTGGCAGATTGATGCAGCCGGCAGGCTCAGCCAGTGTAAATCCAAATAGGAATACAAATGTTGTTTTGCTGAACAGAGCAGCACCAAACATATCCACGGTCTGTTGTGAAATTGTAGACTATAAATGTCCACTAACTTATTGTTGGGGTTAGGGTTAGCCCTCCAACTGAAATTAATATTTTCAGTTTGAGTTATTTTAAATGACTAAATCTAGCTAAAAGCATTGATGTACACTTTCAAAATGGTCACAATGGCATGACATACCTAAACTACACATAATTAAATTACTACCAATAGTAAAATTGAAGAACATTACTTCAATTTTACTATTGGTAGTAAAAGTAAAATTGAAGAACATTACTTCAAAAATCCAACCCAACCCTCGAAAGTGGATATCTCTTTTTGATGTCTAACACTGGAATTCCCCATGGGTAGGCTAACAGATTCACCGTGTAGTAATGAATCATCAACATCATGGATAGCATGGGATTAAAACCTCAGAACCTGTAGAATTAAATTAAATTAAATTTTATTTAATTTTTACCGTGTCCTGTACAGCAGAGTAGATCAGAATTGTTGTCAGAGTGCCAAGAAGAAGCCCAACAGATTTACTTTCACAAGTGGAGCATTCAGTTAACACTTTAATTGTCCACTTGAGATATATATATATACATACAAGCGCATAGTTAGACCTGGGCTTCCGGGGCAGAAGCCCCGGATGTTTTCTGAATAGCCCCGGACTTCTTGATAGAAGAAATTTAGAAGTATTAAAAAGATGCAACCACAAAATGGTATTGGACTTCACATTTTTATTTAAAAACAATCAGATTCTTTCCATTGTGTTCCATATAATTACGTTCTCCTCCACCTAACCTGACAATGAGTTAAAAGGAGAAGACAAAAAAATAGTTATTTGCGCACTCGCGGCACAACAAATGCGTAACTACACGCACAGGTAGAGACGGACTCCATTCTGGAGAAGTCCAGAACAGCAGTTTACTCCAGGTCGTCCTGCCTCCTTCATTACCTGAAAAGTTACACCGAGTGCCTCGAACAGGGCTCATTTCAGAGCAACCATGGAACCAACCGGAGAGTGGGAGCCTGGTGCATGTGTGTGTTCAGGAACAGGTGGAAGCAGACGAAGATAGCGGTAAAACCTGAATGCTGACTCAGAATGGGCTAATTGTAAGTTACAGATAATCACTTATTCACCCAGCAAGACATGAGGTGGAGGTTGACTCTAATGAGCATCTTCAGGGTCATGATGAGGAACTTCCACCTTAGCTACAGGTGAAGTTAAATGATCTGTGATAGAAAACAGTAGCAACCTTCTCTGTGAGCTTCTAGCGGGATTTGCATCATAATGTGAAAATATCTGGTCCTTTACTTCAGTCAAAATAAAAGGATGTAATCCTAACGTAGCTGAACACATTAAAAGGTCCTTCAGATCAACACATTGATCTCATTGCTGCAGCCGTTCTTATAGTCCAGTTCTACATGTAGACAGAAAAAAGTGTTTCTCAATAAACCAGGAAAATATCTCCTAGTTCCAGTAAGACGAAGTAGACAGAGCAAAAGTAAGCCTCCCTCTTCTCTTTCTGTGCCGATTCTAAACATGCAGCTCTGGCTTTAAAGATGCAGTATAATTAGGAAATAAATTATAGCAATTAATCACAGGTGGACCATTGATTAGTTAACTATTTCATTTTTCTGAATTACACATGTAATATTATATAATCTAAACTAATTAAACAAGGATACAGATTTACTGAAGGGGAGACTTACATACCATATGTACACATTTATGAATAACTGCAATATTATTACTGAAAAGGTCCAGGATGAGCCTCTATGCTATATTTTAAACACCACAACTTAACAACCTTTCCTCTCAGTGTTTAATAGTAAGAACTGCACTAATGTCTCACATGATCAGTGCAGAATAAAAGACTGTGTTGAAAAATGTTTCATTTATTATTTTTGGCAGGACAAATTTCTTCAGAAGTGGAATGAAGGGCTGAAAAGATGGCGATAAAAGAGAACAGGTTCATAAAAGAAGGAACAATTTTAATGAAATGTTTTGAAAGCTCTTGGCATAATAACATAAATGTGTTTTAGGATTTTACCATTTGACTAAGATTTCGGAAAATCAACTTTATACCACTTTCCTTTTTTGAAATATAAGAATAAAGACAATGGAGCCTCAGGAGTGGAACACTTTGATGACAATATAACGTTTAAAAAAGGTAATTTATGTAGATGACAGAAGAAGCATATTTATATTGCCCAAAGTATATCTCTGAGTTTAAGAAAAACGTTTGTCAGCAAAAATTCAGATTAAGTTCTTTTCTAAATACCTCAAAATGTGTCATTATGTGCTTCAGCAAAATGGTTTTTCAACAGTCCTATACTCTGTTTCTCCTTGTCCTTCATTCAACTTCTAACAAAAATAAAAAGTTAAATTATTGCAAAATGTTTTTGTTTGATTCACAATAATTTACATTCAGTTCAGTCTAAAACCAGCCGAGACAGAGAACTGGTACAATATGTCGCATATTATTTTAATTTTAAATTACCTATAAATTGTCTTATTGATATCTAAATATTTTGGATTTGGGCTAAAGCCCCCAATGTTTTGAGACCCTAAAAACACCCCTGTACATATATATATATATATATATATATATATATATATATATATATATATACATATATATACAAGTCCTTCTCAAAATATTAGCATATTGTGATAAAGTTCATTATTTTCCATAATGTCATGATGAAAATTTAACATTCATATATTTTAGATTCATTGCACACTAACTGAAATATTTCAGGTCTTTTATTGTCTTAATACGGATGATTTTGGCATACAGCTCATGAAAACCCAAAATTCCTATCTCACAAAATTAGCATATTTCATCCGACCAATAAAAGAAAAGTGTTTTTAATACAAAAAACGTCAACCTTCAAATAATCATGTACAGTTATGCACTCAATACTTGGTCGGGAATCCTTTGGCAGAAATGACTGCTTCAATGCGGCGTGGCATGGAGGCAATCAGCCTGTGGCACTGCTGAGGTCTTATGGAGGCCCAGGATGCTTCGATAGCGACCTTTAGCTCATCCAGAGTGTTGGGTCTTGAGTCTCTCAACGTTCTCTTCACAATATCCCACAGATTCTCTATGGGGTTCAGGTCAGGAGAGTTGGCAGGCCAATTGAGCAGTGATACCATGGTCAGTAAACCATTTACCAGTGGTTTTGGCACTGTGAGCAGGTGCCAGGTCGTGCTGAAAAATGAAATGGTCATCTCCATAAAGCTTTTCAGCAGATGGAAGCATGAAGTTCTCCAAAATCTCCCGATAGCTAGCTGCATTGACCCTGCCCTTGATAAAACACAGTGGACCAACACCAGCAGCTGACACGGCACCCCAGACCATCACTGACTGTGGGTACTTGACACTGGACTTCTGGCATTTTGGCATTTCCTTCTCCCCAGTCTTCCTCCAGACTCTGGCACCTTGATTTCCGAATGACATGCAGAATTTGCTTTCATCCGAAAAAAGTACTTTGGACCACTGAGCAACAGTCCAGTGCTGCTTCTCTGTAGCCCAGGTCAGGCGCTTCTGCCGCTGTTTCTGGTTCAAAAGTGGCTTGACCTGGGGAATGCGGCACCTGTAGCCCATTTCCTGCACACGCCTGTGCACGGTGACTCTGGATGTTTCTACTCCAGACTCAGTCCACTGCTTCCGCAGGTCCCCCAAGGTCTGGAATCGGCCCTTCTCCACAATCTTCCTCAGGGTCCGGTCACCTCTTCTCGTTGTGCAGCGTTTTCTGCCACACTTTTTCCTTCCCACAGACTTCCTACTGAGGTGCCTTGATACAGCACTCTGGGAACATCCTATTCGTTCAGAAATTTCTTTCTGTGTCTTACCCTCTTGCTTGAGGGTGTCAATAGTGGCCTTCTGGACAGCAGTCAGGTCGGCAGTCTTACCCATGATTGGGGTTTTGAGTGATGAACCAGGCTGGGAGTTTTAAAGGCCTCAGGAATCTTTTGCAGGTGTTTAGAGTTAACTCGTTGATTCAGATGATTAGGTTCATAGCTCGTTTAGAGACCCTTTTAATGATATGCTAATTTTGTGAGATAGGAATTTTGGGTTTTCATGAGCTGTATGCCAAAATCATCCGTATTAAGACAATAAATGACCTGAAATATTTCAGTTAGTGTGCAATGAATCTAAAATATATGAATGTTAAATTTTTATCATGACATTATGGAAAGTAATGAAATTTATCACAACATGCTAATATTTTGAGAAGGACCTGTATACCAAGCTGTACCATTTGAACCAACAGGAAAAAAAAAAAAAAAAAAATATATATATATATATATTTATATATATATATATATATATATATAAACTCTTTATTTGGGAACGGAAACGAAAAGGAAATGGAGAACAACAGCATGAAAAAGACAGAGGTTGGGCAAAAAGGAAAAGGGAGAGAAGGGGAAAAGAATAGAGGAAGGAGAGAAAGAAGGATGAAGAGAATACAAGATACTAGAAGAGTGCTTTTACACCTACAGAAACATGTATGACAACAGCAATATTACCAAAAGGTGCACGGTACGAATGAATGCAATATGCATATGCATCTTATGATGAGGTGGGCTTTATTTATCCAAGATTACCATCTTGACATTAGACACAAAAGAGGTGTAGCCAACATCTTCGCAGATGGTTTATCTAGAGAAGGATAAATATTTTGTTTTGTGAACATTCTGTGGTTCTTTTAAGGGGGGAGGTGTTACGACCAGTGGTCGTAGGGGTGTTTTTGTTTTTATAACCTTGTGTACAGGCTGCTGAAGAGGAGAAAACCCTGCTCAATTGTTTCGGCAGCTTGGCTGTGCGGGACTACCTCCCGGTGGGATTCCCCCTTTTGTGCTCTTCTTCACTGGTTGCTGGTGGAGGCGGATCTTCCTGGACGCTCAGTATTCCTCCTGCTGGACATCGCCGGGATATCCTGTGAACTGTCTATCGTCTGCTTCCGCAAATGCACCGCCAATCATTACGGAGTCCATCCTATATAAACTCTCTACACCTGTCACCAAAGCGCGGCTGTGATTTAATCTTAGCGGCTCGCCTCGTGTGTTTGTGAAGCTCATGCTAGTGGTGGTATTTGTTGATTGTGGTAAAACTATTGATTACCGTTTAACCTGTCTGTTTTCTCTGGCGACTTGGTTAGAGCTGGCTGGCTTGTTATTGTTAGTATTTAGACTTGTTAAATAGGCATCAAGTCTAGGGTTTGAGCTCTTTTATGTGAGTTTTGACTGTTTTCTTTTGTGCTACTGGCTGTTATGTTTGATACCTCATGTTAGTGGTGCTCTCCTTTGCACACGTGTCTGTGATGTTAAACCATTACAAATAAACAATATTCATTAGAGGGCTCTACCTGGTCCAAACGAGCACGCCAACCAGAGCCTTCCCAGGATAAAACAGCCCCAACCCCCAAATTAATTCCCATCTCAACCCAGGAGCCCCAACATGAATTCCCCCACAGGGCCACTCCCAACCAGGACACAGATATCAAACACATGCCCCCGAATCCAAATGCCCCCTCCCCACAGGGCACACCCCCACAGATGAGCTCCACCCCCGGAAAGCTGATGAAGACAAATCCACACAGCGCCAGCTCCACACACGGCTCCGCTCCAAGCACCCCCACCGCATCCTGCCTCCCACCACACAGCACGCCGTGATGACAAGGTAAAGGCCCCGCACAATGCCACCTCAGCCCCAGCCCACAAGTGCAACAGGGCAGACACCACCGAGCACCATACTCACAACCCCGCACCAAGATGGGACAAACTCACCCGGCAAGAGATCCCCAGCCGCCGGCACGCACCTGGGGCCAGCGGCCCGCACCATGCCCCCACATGCACACAAAAACACCACATCACTGCCACTGCAACAACAGCTCACGGAGAAATGCCAGCTAGCTTAGCTCCACCGCTACCATTCAGACAATCCAAATGCTGGTGACCATACATCCAAAAAGTGGATACAACCACTTCAAGCCACCCACCAGTCCACCGTATCGACACACCCTGGACATGACAGCCAGCAAAGCAGCACACCACCAAGCTCACCCAATCATCCGGCCAACGCCAGCAGCCCCAGCCTGCCTATCCATGAGAGAGAAGCATGCACCAGCCAGGTAACCAGGTAACCGACCTACCACCCCAAGCCAAGCACAACCTGCCGGCTGCAACAGTGCAGGAACAAAATGGACTCCACTGCCCCACCCACCGACCACGACCACAGCCTGCCGCTGGGCCAGTGGGCAGAGCCACAGAAGGAAATGTCAGAGGAAGGCCACCACAGCAAGCCAAAGAACTGTTGAATTTTAACACCGTGTTTACGTAAGTACAAACAGAAGTATGGAAAACCTGTTTTGCTCTGAATGCAGATGCTTTCCTTATAGGAGTGATATTTATCTGGGTAAAATGACAAACTCAGAACCAGATGAAAAGCTTTAGTCTCACTTTAAATGGTGAAGAGTTTTACACCCTTCATCCAAACATTACAAAAAACTAAGGAGCAGTATAATACCATATAAACGTTTTCCTAATTTTTGACACAATTGCAGGCCTTTTAAACTTTGTACCATTAAAATGTATTTGATGCATCATGACTGCAGCAGAATGTTTTGGTTAAGCATTAGCTTTGGTCTAGCTTCTGTTGATATGATCCCGCCCTGCTCTGTTTCTCTGTGGAGGGGTCAGTGGGTCACTAACTGCCTCAGTGTGTGCTATACAGCTGCAGTGAAACAGGGGAACCCTCCTCAGAATGGGTTGAGTCACTGGAAAAAACTGGATCACACAACTTCTGGTTTGTTCCTCTTTTCATCCTCAATCTTTTTGCTTTTCAGGCCATTTCAAGGCATCACAAAGATGAACAGCTATGCATATTTATGACTTTATTTTACTTGCTTTACTTTAAATTATACTTTTGTCAGGTTGTGATAATGTTGGTCCTATTAGATGAAATAATATTGGCCATTATGGTGAATTTGCTGCAGTGTGTAGAGAGGAACTTTACAGTTTGATCAGCCAAATATTAGCTTGTGATGATGTTGAGAATCTTCAAAACTTTTTCCAGCTTCCCTCTAAAGCAATTCATTCATCATTCCATAAAAAAGTTGCTGAACCTTTAGAACCATAATTCAAAGCAACTTCTTGGCCTTGTATTTCTTTTTTTAAATCCCACATGTGATATTTTAATCAGAAACACAGAGATGCAAACATTCTGACCATCAGGAAAGCAAAGCTTTTATTCTCAGAAGTTTTATTAAGCAGAAGTAAACTGTGGGAACTCTTGCTCACTTTGAACAGTTGCTGAATCTCTTGCAGCCATGGCCCAACTATGAAGCAAATGTTCTTTTTGTATTTGGTTTGATGGCTTTGAAACCTCACTGTGAGTCCAGTGGGTGGTAGATGCCCAGCATGTCTGTGAGTTTGGAGAGGGAAGAGAAAGAGGAGCACAGTTTGAGGCATAATTGCCAGCCACAGGCCTGCCGATGGCTCTGACTGTGTGAGCATGGAAGAGATCTTGTTCTGACCCAAAAGGTCAGAAACAACTTTTCCTGCAAAGAAAAAAATAGTTTTTGGAAAAAAGAAACATCTTGTAACTTAAATTCCCACCAGACATTTGTTACAAATAGACATTTTATCAAGACTTACAATATTTTTATTTGACACCTTTTTTTTTTTTTTATTGGTTTAGAGTACAGTACTTACTCTGAAACTGTTCAGCTGCAGATGAAATCCACGTGCAGTTCTGCACAGAACGCACAGGCTATGATTGAGTATAGACTTGATTTTTTTGCACATACAAATTAGCTGAAGATGACCGTGCAGTGAACTGGAGGAGATTTAATTCCCGGTGTTTACACCACTGGCAGAGCTTTTGTTATGTTTAATTCTCTGTGCTAATAAAGACTTCAGTCAGATCACACACAGGGCTCTGACAGACTGCACACACAGCGATGCACGACATCTGCCTCTACCAACAAACTCCCTCTTTGTGTCATAAGAAAAAGATTAGATTATAAGTATGAATGTGTGCATGTGCTGTGAAAATGTTCTTTGCAATGTTTCAGCTGACATGAAATAGCACAGAACATCATACTCTCTAATTTCACATCCTTGCCTCATAATTTTTATTAATTTATTTTTTACTTTGAACTCTCTTGCACATATTTTATTTCACTGATTCAGTTTTATCCTAAAAACAAATGAGGGTATCCGTTAAACGCTTCTTACCTGTTCCTGCTGAATTCTGCCAGTTCATGCCCCTGGGCACAACTCCATATTTCCTGTATATCTATACGAAAATAATTACACGTAGGAGTAAATTCTCGTGGAATTTTTATGAAGTTCCCACAAAAAAAGGGTAGACTGGTTTTAAAAAGGGCAGAAAGGTGTATAATGCAGAATTTCAGGTTGTCGTGACAGAGTTATACATGATTGTCAGGCAGATGACATAATTTTCTTTTGCTCTACTAAATGCTTCCTAAAGGTTAGTTTTAAAGTTTTAATGAAATAGCAAACAAAAAGGAAAAATATATATAAAAAAAAAAAACAGAACAGAAAGGCTTCTCTTTCATAAAAAGCTTTTACAAGCTGGTTCGGATAATATCAATATCAATTTTCAGCAGAAATTAAGGAAACTCTTTTTTTTAGGGTGAGAGTGACTCTATTTCTCTTCTATTTTATGCTGTCTGCCTGGTTTATGCTACATGATGGTTGTACAATAATGTCTACAGTAAGAAAAAAAATCATCACACTTTTTTCTCACTTAATCAGGCATGTCTTAAACCTTGACAACTAAAGTAGGTTAATGGCTCTAAACACCAAAAACTAATGCAGTGCTCCATTTGTCCCGGAAGTCTGGACTGGGATTTGGGAATGATGACACAATTGTGTTGAGTGTGCTTTAGTTACCAGTTGGAACATGTTAGGAACATGTTCACAAACAAAATTTAACAGTTTTACAGTACTTTATGGAAGTAGTCATACCTTTTGAACTGTTTTTCCATTTGTCACATGACAACCACAAACTTCATTTTATGTTTTTGGGATTTTCTGTGACAGACCAACACAAAGACACACAATAATATGATGTAGAAGGAAACTGATACGCATTTTTCTAATTAAAATCTAAAATGTGTAAAGCACATACTGTAAGTTCTCACTCCCCTTTACTTTGATACCTCTACATAAGATCCAGTACAACTAATTGGCTTTAGATGGCACCCATGTGTAATGCAATAAATGCAGCCATGCTGTTTCTGGCCTCAGAGGTTTGTTGGAGAACATTAGAGAAGAGACAGCCTCATGAAGACCAAGGAAAACAGCAGACAGGTCAGGGATGAAGTTGTGGAAAGAGTTGATTGCAGGGTTAGGTTATAAAACAATATTTCTAGCTGTGAAAATCTCCCACTTTCAGATGTCCCATATAGCCAGCTTGTGTTTTGTGCACTCACAGATGAATGGGATATCACTGTATCAACTTGTGATTTGTGAGGGAGCTCAGAGATGGCTTGTGTATGCTTGTTATGCTGGAAGAGACCTCTGTTGACAGGGAAATGATTAGCTGTCTACACCACAAATCTGGCAATTGTTTGAAAAAAACCCATTAGAAGTCATATACCATACCATATTATAACCTGCCTTATCACTTCATTTCTAAAGCACTTAAAAAGCAACATAACAGCTGATCAAAGTGATGTACAAAATGTAAGAGAAACAGGAATAAAACAATAAAACAGCTGTTAAATAATGTATAGCAGTTATAGAAAAAAAAAAAAGCACAGGTATAGGTACAAGAATAAGGCTGAGTGCACACTGCAGGTCAATTCTGAATTTTTCGGAAATGTGATTTTTTTTTTTTTCTTTCTTTCATTCACATTATTTTTAAAATGTTGCCATGCATCTGGCTCCAGTGTGAACTGTTTGCAGCTCCAAACTGACCCGCATGTGCAAAAGAACAATAACAATGATGTCACACAGCCCGCTTTGATCCAGCAAACATGGAAGAAATAGGTGTCTGTCCAACAGAAGCCGTTGAATGTGACCTCAGGTGCTGAGGAGGAAACACATAAAAAGAAAAAACTGTATTCTGGCATTTTGCAGAGCTTTTGCTGCTACTTCATCTTATTCTCCCTCGACTGTGCAGGACCGTTACTAACTGCTATCACTTCCCGCCGGTATAAAGTTGTAATGAATTTAAAAGTCAGAAAGTCGGAAATCAACAATTTGTTGTTTTCATTTTATGTCTCCATTAAAACAAAAATCTCTTTTTGTCTCTGTGAATATGCAAAAGACATGTGGCACAAAAAGGAAAGACAGCTTCCACCGATACACAATACAATCTTCAATGCTGTATGCTGAGAATAAAATGCACAAAAATACCTGTAAACATAAATAGAACTTCATGTCACAGTGAAACCTCACAGAGGTTCAATCACATAAATAAAAAAATACCCTGAAAATACCTGTAAGAAAATTTTTAGTCTGCAGAAAGAACTAATCTCTATGAATGAGTGGCAGAGCGACAGGCAAAATAAATTTAACATCAGCAACACAGTTGCCACTGAGATGCAAGATAAATATATTTTTCAAAGAAAGGGAATAAAGAACATATGCATACATGTTTCACTCAATATAAATCAGTTGTGTATCTGAGTCACAAAGGTCTGGCCTGTATTTTGCTTCCAATGTGCTATCTGATCTAAGGTCTATAAACAGAGTTCACATCCACTGTGTGTAGATTTATCCATGTTGCCACATATTTTATTAAAAGTAAAACAAAATTAAGAACACCTTTCTTTGTATTTTTAAATGTACCAGAAACTATGGTAAAGGTATTAAAGAACTTAAGGTTATTTGCTGTTTAGTTTATTATATTATATATTTATTGCTATCCATTTGTCTTGTGAGCATCTGCAAGCTTCCACATGCTGCCTTCCTGTGATCCAGAACCATTTTCTAATGTTTAATGTCTCTAATTTCCTGCTCAGTACTCTCCCACAGCTGTTCAGCATTCCCCTGATTATGCTCACCTGGTTTCCATGTCACTAATTACACCTCTTCAGTATTTAAGCCCCCTCCTTTCATTGTTTGCTGCTGAAGGTTGAGATTTAAAAATAATTTACACAAGAATTACTGATGTACAACTTGGTGGGGATACAACAGGCATTACATTTAAACAGTACAACAACAACAACAACAACAGGTATCGGATGTTTAGAATACAAACAATCTTGTCTTCTTCTTCCAGAAGTAAATACACACAGTAATACCAAAATCTGATGTGCAAGTCAATGATGTAGGAAGATACACAGCTTAAAGAAACTAATACTGCAGTATCACCTTACTATGCATTGACACTGTTTCATGTACAGTTTGATCACCAGCTACATCAGGCTGCCACGCAGTTTTTAGACATGTGGAAACAATTCTGTGGCATGAGAATCGAAACTCAGATAACATACTGTATATACTGCACATATGCTCCACTGCACAAAATGTATAAATAACATTCCTTAATCTAATGAAACAGAGCAGGTGGTGTGTATGATTATTCAGGTTATAATTATTTGACCACTTGGGGGTGCTTATTTCCCAGATTATCAATTGATGCTTAGGAAAAAAACACAAACATTTTATATATCCTTTCATAAGCCTAACCCTAACCCTGATGCTGCAGAACTCTGAATTTTACACCTTTCATCCAAGTACATGCACACTATAGAATACAAGGGTGCATCAAAAACAAAACAAACGCTTCAAAGCCATGAGAGGACCTGCTCTACAAACCACACTTAATTTCTGCATATTCAGACCCATGCATCACACATTTTAATACATCAACATATGTGGGAAGATAGTACACAGTGTGAAAGCAGCCTAAATATCACAGTAAGTATATTAATGAGCTGTAATAAGTGTAATGACTTTTTAAAGAGCAGAAATAAAAAAAAAAGAATAAACAAATCAAGAGACCACTCGGAGGATGTACAGGGGTTGGACAATGAAACTGAAACACCTGTCATTTTAGTGTGGGAGGTTTCATGGCTAAATTGGACCAGCCTGGTAGCCAGTCTTCATTGATTGCACATTGCACCAGTAAGAGCAGAGTGTGAAGGTTCAATTAGCAGGGTAAGAGCAAAGTTTGCTCAAAATATTGAAATGCACACAGCATTATGGGTGACATACCAGAGTTCAAAAGAGGACAAATTGTTGGTGCACGTCTTGCTGGCGCATCTGTGACCAAGACAGCAAGTCTTTGTGATGTATCAAGAGCCACGGTATCCAGGGTAATGTCAGCATACCACCAAGAAGGACGAACCACATCCAACAGGATTAACTGTGGACGCAAGAGGAAGCTGTCTGAAAGGGATGTTCGGGTGCTAACCCGGATTGTATCCAAAAAACATAAAACCACGGCTGCCCAAATCACGGCAGAATTAAATGTGCACCTCAACTCTCCTATTTCCACCAGAACTGTCCGTCGGGAGCTCCACAGGGTCAATATACACGGCCAGGCTGCTATAGCCAAACCTTTGATCACTCATGCCAATGCCAAACGTCGGTTTCAATGGTGCAAGGAGCACAAATCTTGGGCTGTGGACAATGTGAAACATGTATTGTTATCTGATGAGTCCACCATTACTGTTTTCCCCACATCCGGGAGAGTTACGGTGTGGAGAAGCCCCAAAGAAGCGTACCACCCAGACTGTTGCATGCCCAGAGTGAAGCATGGGGGTGGATCAGTGATGGTTTGGGCTGCCATATCATGGCATTCCCTTGGCCCAATACTTGTGCTAGATGGGCACATCACTGCCAAGGACTACCGAACCATTCTTGAGGACCATGTGCATCCAATGGTTCAAACATTGTATCCTGAAGGCGGTGCCATGTATCAGGATGACAATGCACCAATACACACAGCAAGACTGGTGAAAGATTGGTTTGATGAACATGAAAGTGAAGTTGAACATCTCCCATGGCCTGCACAGTCACCAGATCTAAATATTATTGAGCCACTTTGGGGTGTTTTGGAGGAGCGAGTCAGGAAACGTTTTCCTCCACCAGTATCACGTAGTGACCTGGCCACTATCCTGCAAGAAGAATGGTTTAAAATCCCTACACCATACTAATAAATTATTGTGGTCTAAAACCAGGTGTTTCAGTTTCATTGTCCAACCCCTGTACAGGTCCTTCTCAAAATATTAGCATATTGTGATAAAGTTCATTATTTTCCATAATGTCATGATGAAAATTTAACATTCATATATTTTAGATTCATTGCACACTAACTGAAATATTTCAGGTCTTTTATTGTCTTAATACGGATTATTGTGGCATACAGCTCATGAAAACCCAAAATTCCTATCTCACAAAATTAGCATATTTCATCCGACCAATAAAAGAAAAGTGTTTTTAATACAAAAAACGTCAACCTTCAAATAATCATGTACAGTTATGCACTCAATACTTGGTCGGGAATCCTTTGGCAGAAATGACTGCTTCAATGCGGCGTGGCATGGAGGCAATCAGCCTGTGGCACTGCTGAGGTCTTATGGAGGCCCAGGATGCTTCGATAGCGGCCTTTAGCTCATCCAGAGTGTTGGGTCTTGAGTCTCTCAACGTTCTCTTCACAATATCCCACAGATTCTCTATGGGGTTCAGGTCAGGAGAGTTGGCAGGCCAATTGAGCACAGTGATACCATGGTCAGTAAACCATTTACCAGTGGTTTTGGCACTGTGAGCTGGTGCCAGGTCGTGCTGAAAAATAAAATCTTCATCTCCATAATGCTTTTCAGCAGATGGAAGCATGAAGTGCTCCAAAATCTCCTGATAGCTAGCTGCATTGACCCTGCCCTTGATAAAACACAGTGGACCAACACCAGCAGCTGACACGGCACCCCAGACCATCACTGACTGTGGGTACTTGACACTGGACTTCTGGCATTTTGGCATTTCCTTCTCCCCAGTCTTCCTCCAGACTCTGGCACCTTGATTTCCGAATGACATGCAGAATTTGCTTTCATCCGAAAAAAGTACTTTGGGCCACTGAGCAACAGTCCAGTGCTGCTTCTCTGTAGCCCAGGTCAGGCGCTTCTGCCGCTGTTTCTGGTTCAAAAGTGGCTTGACCTGGGGAATGCGGCACCTGTAGCCCATTTCCTGCACACGCCTGTGCACGGTGGGTCTGGATTTTTCTACTCCAGACTCAGTCCACTGCTTCCGCAGGTCCCCCAAGGTCTGGAATCGGCCCTTCTCCATTATCTTCCTCAGGGTCCGGTCACCTCTTCTCGTTGTGCAGCGTTTTCTGCCACACTTTTTCCTTCCCACAGACTTCCCACTGAGGTGCCTTGATACAGCACTCTGGGAACAGCCTATTCGTTCAGAAATGTATTTCTGTGTCTTACCCTCTTGCTTGAGGGTGTCAATAGTGGCCTTCTGGACAGCAGTCAGGTCGGCAGTCTTACCCATGATTGGGGTTTTGAGTGATGAACCAGGCTGGGAGTTTTAAAGGCCTCAGGAATCTTTTGCAGGTGTTTAGAGTTAACTCGTTGATTCAGATGATTAGGTTCATAGCTCGTTTAGAGACCCTTTTAATGATATGCTAATTTTGTGAGATAGGAATTTTGGGTTTTCATGAGCTGTATGCCAAAATCATCCGTATTAAGACAATAAAAGACTTGAAATATTTCAGTTAGTGTGCAATGAATCTAAAATATATGAATGTTAAATTTTCATCATGACATTATGGAAAATAATGAACTTTATCACAATATGCTAATATTTTGAGAAGGACCTGTATGTGTGTTGAGAAGGATGACTTGAATGTGGTGGATGAGATTATATGTTGCTAATGTTCCTGAATGGAGCCTTTGTCCACACCTCCCTTCACACTATCACCTAAATGCTTAAGTTTTAAGCATACTTTCTCATGTGGGGCGTTAAGATCGCAGGATGAGACGTTTTGACATTTCTTCAAAATCTTAATGGCTTCAGTGCTGGGGAAAGGGGGTTCAACCTAATTGGAATAGGCTTTTCCACCTCTAAATTTTAATGAAGTGCTGGGCTGAATGTCTCTTATTAGGTGAAATTGTCCATTAGCATTTTAAATGGCTGGCTATCTTCATTATAATCAGGGTGAGATGCATTGCTGTGCTGGGGATCTATTGATTGCTTGACAATGTCAAGCCTGCATGAAGACATAGAGGAAGGCTGTATATGACAGGCTTGGACTGCAGCTTCCAGTGTATCGCTGCAGCAGTTGCAATGATCCTTCTTCTTTTTTTTTATATAATTACAGCAATGTATTGATCATTACCCTGCTTTACCATTAGACAAACATGTCTTATACAATAATTCAGTTAAGCTTGTTGCAAAAATTATTACTTTTTATTGCACACAGTTTTAATTGCATCTTCTTCCTCTGTATAAAATACAAGGATTAAAAATGTGTCCTCAATATTTCCCTAATCTAAACTAAACTGAGTTTGAGGCTTTAACATAAATTATTTATTTGCGTATCAATTAGACTGTGGCTGTCTGGGGTGCTCGCATGCTTTCATCAGAGAGGTTGTGATGAGAGTGGAACACATGAATTAATAGCTTTGTGCTAATTATTTCAGATATGTGGATGATGTACTGCGCTCTCCGCACCACACTATACATTTTAAGTGCAGTTAATATTTGACAAGGCAAGAGTCTTTTTTAATTGCTTTCCTCTGAAGAGGAAGAAACTCATTTAAAATTGTTCTGCACATAGACATCTGCTGTTTGATTTATGCTGCCTTTTTGTAATAACCACAGAATAATGAAAAAAACTGCTACTTATTTCAGTCAGCTTTCAACAATGTGATAAGAGAATAATTATAGTGTTACTGAATAAATGTTAAATACTTATTTTATGAAAGACTTTGTTTAATCATCACTGATAGTTTCTTATTAGGGTACTTTGAAAAGATTTCATTTCTAACTTTGGCAGTTTTTTCTTTTATATATTTTGACTCAAAGCGCCCCCTGCAAATATTTAGAAGGCTTTCCAGACTAAACTGAGCTCGAGACCAAAGTTGGCAAACATTTGCAGTGTATATTGCACAGACCTCATATACAGCCACAATCACATGTGCCCTTAGTCATTATCAGCCTCAGAGCCTGAAATTTGATCACAATAATCTCATTTTAATTTGAGTTATATTACAAAAGGGGGCTGAATAATCACATTGTCCTACTTGGAGAGAGACGGGTTGGCCAGCGTTGAGAATACTTCCAGATGGTGTTCAGCGAACAGGCTGGCATGGTAGAAAAGCCGGGGACCACTTCCCCAGACGTGCCCTCACCCTCTGCTGTCTCCACTTTTTCGCTCTGCCATATTTCCTTTTTCCTCCTTGAATCTCCCCATTGTTGCCCCGTGTTGCCCTTTTGATTCCCTTCTCCTATCTCCCACTCACAATCTCATTTTCAACCTCTCACCTCATCCTTCCCTCTTCACGCTGCCCCCTCCGCTTCCCTACCACATCGTTTTGCTTATCCAAACAACTCTTACAGCATGTTGGCCCAACGTATAAGGCCAGAGCCAACGGAGCGCTGGCCCCTCCTTTTCCCCAACCCCCCCTCCTGAGAGGGAGGCAAGCGACAGAGCCCTGCCCTCCGATTATACAGGGGGCGCGGGGTTAGAATACAGCCCTGAGGGCCGGCAGCTGTCAATTAGTGATAACTGCAGAGAAAGAGATGCACACACATGTGTGTGCACACACACACACATACAGAGTCCCTGCTTTTCTTCTCCAATTGCTCCTTCGTTAATCAGGGTGCCATCACCTAGCAACTGCCGAGGAAGTCCTCAATGGGGATGCTTGGTGGGAAGCACACACAGAAACAGCAGTGGAGTGGAGAGAGGAATGACAGAACTGGAGGAGGGAGAGAGAATGATGAAAAATGGAGGGGGGTCGATGGAAAGAGGATAATGAAACCCCTCCTGTGGGTGTTTCAGTGTGAGACAGACACGTTTTTTTAGATTGAGCCTTATTTTACACCTGTCCTACATATCCACAGGTATTTGTGCAGGTATCTTTGGGTTTTGTTAGGATTTCTTCTTATTTCAGATTAAAAACCTCAGTCACTTGGCAATAAATGCATAGTGAATTATGAATCAAAACAAATACATATTAAATGTTTACCTATTTAATAACTTTTAGGGAGGTAAAAAGTTAAGAAAAATGTTTGAGATGCCATTAAAACACAGTGCAAGGCCAGCTGTTTTCCCTGTCAGGTTAATTGGTCACTCTAAAATTGCCCTTAGGTGTATGCACCGACTACGCCAAAACAAATTCCTTGTATGTCCAAAAACGTACTTGGCAATAAAGCTTTTCTGATTCTGATTCTGATTCTGATTCTGATGAATAAGTGTGTGCATGGTTGTATGTGTGTTGCCCTGCGATGGACTGGCAACCTGTCCAGGGTGTACCCTGCCTCTCGCCCATAGACTGCTGGAGATAGGCACCAGCTCCCCCGTGACCCACTATGGAATAAGCGGTAGAAAATGACTGACTGACTGACTAATTTTATCATATTGTCTTAGTGACTTCTGTTCATTTCTGTGTTTTTAGTCACCTTCTCTAATTTCCTGCTCAGTACTCTCCCCCAGCTGTTCAGCATTCCCCTGATTATGCTCACCTGGTTTCCATGTCACTAATTACACCTCTTCAGTATTTAAGCTTCCTCCTTTCATTGTTTGCTGCTGAAGGTTGAGATTTAAAAATAACTTCCACACGAATTACTGATGTGCAACTTGGTGGGGATGCAACATCAGGTATCAGATGTTTAGCATACAAACAATTTTCTTCCAAGAGTGAATACACACGGTAATACCAAAATCTGATGTCCAAATCAATGATATAGAAAGATAAACAGCTTAAAGAAACTAATACTGCAGTATTGCCCTAATATGCATTGACACTGTTGCATGTCCAGTTTGAACACCAGATACGGCAGGCTGCCACACAGTTTTTGGACATGTGGAAACAATCCTGTGGCATGAGCATCACATGTTCATGCCACAGAATTGGTTAGAGGATCAAGAAACCCCTCCTGAGGGTGTTTCAATGTGAGACAGATGCTTTTTAGAGGGTAGATTGAGCTTTTTTTCATACCTGTCCTACATATTAACAGGTGCATGTGCAGCCGTCTTTGCTGAAAATGTTAGTTATTGTTTTAATAAACATTTTCATTTCTTGCTTTACATGTTCCTGTTTGACATAAACCATAACAGTAGTTTCCATTGCTTCATTTCCATCCATCCATCCATCCATCCATCCATCCATCTTCTTCTGTTTATCAGAGATCTGGTTGAAGGGGTAACAGATCCAGGAAGGACTCACAGATATCCCTTTCCCCAGCTACATTCTCCAGCTAATTTGGGGGGATCTTGAGGTGTTCCTGTGCTAGAAGGGATAGATTGTCCCTTCAGCAAGGTTCGGGTCTTCTATGGGATCTTCTGCCATTGGAATGGGCCCAAAAAACCCTCAAAAAGGAGATACTCACAAGGCACCGTGACCAAATACCCAAATCACCTCAACTGACTCAGCAGAGGCTCCACTCTGGCTTGCCTTTGGATGACAATATTCTACCCCACCCTTGTATTCTGGATTTTGTTCTTTGGGTTTCAGTCCTTTATCTCTTGACAATAGGTGAAGGTCTGACTGGTAAATCTAAAGCTTTGCTTTATCACTCAGCTTTCTTCACAACAGCAGATCAAAGCATCACCTTCAGACAAGAGACCAGTCAGTCTATCCACCTCTTGCTCCATCCAATAAGCACTTTTGGACAAGACACTAAATTACTGTATTGATTATCTCCTCGCACAGTAGTATCAACCTGGGCTTCACCATCTTATTTATATTTGTTTATTTCGTCTACTCTCATTACTCACATGAGGTGAATTTTATTGGACCAAATTCTCAACTCAGTTGCTTTTGTGAGGGAATGGGCCAAAGGTCCAGTGAATTATTTTAAGAAGCATGTGATTTTTTCCTCTCCACTGTCGCTACATGCATGCTCAGTATGAGGGATTGCAGCAAAGTCAACGCCAGTGACTTTTCACTGTCGCTACATGCTCATCCAGGAGGAGTGAATGCTACAAGACTCAATGCAATCTGCTGGGTTTCCTTAGATAGAAAAACTTTTTAACCAATTTGAATAAATAACTGAATCTGACTGCACTGTTCAATGGTTAGGATTAATTGGAATATATGAACCTCACTTGAAATCTGTATGATTCGATTGAATTGACTTTCTAAAGTGCCTTCAGACAACATGTGTTGTGAATTGGCGCTATATAAATAAAACTGAATTGAACTGAATTGATTTGAAAGAATACCCAAAACATCTGACCCGTCTAAACAGTTTAAATGGCAATACTACCAAATACTAAGGAAATTAATGTCAACAAATTAGTTTGAGGGGAAAAAAAAAACATTTATTTCTAATTTTTTGCATTTAGCAAATAGAACTGAGGGAAAAAAATGAGGGGAAAAGGTCCCTTTTGTACAGTGAATGTAGATATATGGTTCCAGTTGCACATAAAGCTGAGTTGAGCTGAGTTTTTATCCTTGTCATTACAGCACATGATGAGCAGTAGCAATATTCATGTAAATTGAATGTATCTAAATCAGAGGGGAGTTTTGAAGGATGTGCATACAAAAATGACTTTACTAAAAGACAGTGATGGCGTCCTCTGTAATGTATTCACTTCATCAGCCAGCCTTGTTGCCTTGTTCCTCTAGGCAAGTTCAGCACCCTTGCAAACACATTAATATGAGGTGAATATGACTGTTGCATGCCAGGGCTCCTCATCTCTGCCAGCACAACCTCCATCTCACAGAGCCATGAACAGGTGATAAATCCTTGTCAGGTTTATTAAAACCAAGCCAGGCCAAACAGAACACCTAATATTGAGCTATAATACCCAAGGAGACACTGTATGAGAGAGAATGGGAGCCTTTCTGTTTGGTATGCTCAATCTGTCTCCTCTCTGCTGCCATTAAGGTAGGACTGGAGAAGCAATAAAACCACACAAAATACAGACACGGTACATTCACCTCTGCCCTCTACTGGTCCAGAGGGGCTAGATTATAGCCACTGTCCTCTAAACCCTGTGAGAAATGACAGAAAAGATCTAAAGGGTGTTCTTTTTAGATCTCATTTAAATGAGAATTACAAGAAGCCATACTTTTATCGTTCCTGTCAGACCGAGTATAAGTAAGTATGTCCCCGAAAGTATCCCTTAAAATTACCTAGTGAGCATTTTCCAGTATAAAAATACATCTAAATAACTTCTAAATAGTTCTTAGGCTAAATTTGGTAAAGTTGGAAGACTAGAAACATTTCTAAATGTAGAGTTGTAATGACTAGAACAAAAAAAATCAGAGCAACAGCAGTTGGGCTCGAATCTGACGAGATCGCTAAACCTGCAGAAATAATACTCAAGTTAAGGACCTTATAGCTTTTATCATTGTTGGCTTGTTATTGTTGTCATGATATTATTGTGTTTTTTATTCAAAACAGTCAGTGTTGCGACCTCTCTATTACCTACAACTCTATCGCAATGGTGTGTGTTGTGGTTCTATGTGGAAATTGTGATTCTTATAACATAACCTACATTTTTCTTATGGCAACAAACTCAATTTTGTCTCTGATTACATCCAGAAAGCATCTTGGCTCAATACACACGCTCTACAGGTTGATTGTTCAGTGTTAAGGACACTTTAGATTAAAATATGTGTTTCAAAACGTCAGTAAAGTTGAAACATGTAAATATGTTGTCATATTTATCACTGTTGTTTTAATTTTTCACTCACAAATAGAGTATTTTCTGCACATTGATAGAACGACAGGAATATCACAATGTAAAAATTGATAAAACTGTTTTAAATTACTAATTGAAATAAAGCTATCTTTGGGTTTTAGTTTATGCTTTCTGGTACTTTTGCATTGTTTAGCACAAATACAGGGGATGGACAATGAAACTGAAACACCTGGTTTTAGACCACAATAATTTATTAGTATGGTGTAGGGCCTCCTTTTGCGGCCAATACAGCGTCAATTCGTCTTGGGAATGACATATACAAGTCCTGCACAGTGGTCAGAGGGATTTTAAGCCATTCTTCTTGCAGGATAGTGGCCAGGTCACTACGTGATACTGGTGGAGGAAAACGTTTCCTGACTCGCTCCTCCAAAACACCCCAAAGTGGCTCAATAATATTTAGATCTGGTGACTGTGCAGGCCATGGGAGATGTTCAACTTCACTTTCATGTTCATCAAACCAATCTTTCACCAGTCTTGCTGTGTGTATTGGTGCATTGTCATCCTGATAAACGGCACCGCCTTCAGGATACAATGTTTGAACCATTGGATGCACATGGTCCTCAAGAATGGTTCGGTAGTCCTTGGCAGCCCATCTAGCACAAGTATTGGGCCAAGGGAATGACATGATATGGCAGCCCAAACCATCACTGATCCACCCCCATGCTTCACTCTGGGCATGCAACAGTCTGGGTGGTACGCTTCTTTGGGGCGTCTCCACACCGTGACTCTCCCGGATGTGGGGAAAACAGTAAAGGTGGACTCATCAGAGAACAATACATGTTTCACATTGTCCACAGCCCAAGATTTGTGCTCCTTGCACCATTGAAACCGACGTTTGGCATTGGCATGAGTGATCAAAGGTTTGGCTATAGCAGCCTGGCCGTGTATATTGACCCTGTGGAGCTCCCGACGGACAGTTCTGGTGGAAATAGGAGAGTTGAGGTGCACATTTAATTCTGCCGTGATTTGGGCAGCCGTGGTTTTATGTTTTTTGGATACAATCCAGGTTAGCACCCGAACATTCCTTTCAGACAGCTTCCTCTTGCGTCCACAGTTAATTCTGTTGGATGTGGTTCATCCTTCTTGGTGGTATGCTGACATTACCCTGGATACCGTGGCTCTTGATACATCACAAAGACTTGCTGTCTTGGTCACAGATGCGCCAGCAAGACGTGCACCAACAATTTGTCCTCTTTTGAACTCTGGTATGTCACCCATAATGTGTGCATTTAAATATTTTGAGCAAAATTTTGCTCTTACCCTGCTAATTGAACCTTCACACTCTGCTCTTACTGGTGCAATGTGCAATCAATGAAGACTGGCTACCAGGCTGGTCCAATTTAGCCATGAAACCTCCCACACTAAAATGACAGGTGTTTCAGTTTCATTGTCCAACCCCTGTACATGGGTAGTGAACGGAAGGAATCAGAGAAGAACAAACAAAACCAGAGAGCTTATGAACAGAGGGAAGTGGAATATGGAGCACTGAGAATGAGAGGTAGGAAATCAGGGGAGATGGAATTCAGGTGTGGACCAGGTTGTAGAGAACTGAGGGAATGTGAATAGTTGCTAAGGTGACCAAAACTAGAAAATCGAACGAGAGAGGAACTAGACTTAGAAAACAAATCTATAAGTAAACACTGCATGACAAAAACTCAGGGAAACAGAACTAAGTGACTCTATGGACATAGATAGATAACTAAAGAAACATAGGAACCTAAAATAATCATTAATGAAAGTAAACTAAGAACTAGAGGAAATAGAAGGAACACCATAAACTAATAATTAACAAAGAACCCATTACGAAAACCTTGATCATAAAATAAAAAAAATCTAAACCAACACTGACTGAGATAACTGGAAAGGAAACAGAGAACCTGAGAACTAGCATATGTGCAAAGCAAAAGTAAACAATAACTAAACCTAACCAAAGGGGAAGGCTGGCAACTATAATAACTGGACCGAGGAACTAAACTTAGTAAGGAGAACAAATACCTGACATAAATAAACACCGAGATACAAAATGAGAAAACTAAACAAGAGAATCCAGGGAAGACAAAAGAACTATAGATATAATAATAATAATAATAATAATTATTATTATTATTACCATTATAACATCAACAATAACAATAACACACAAAATAATAAGAAAGCAATCATTAAGAAAACTAAGAACAAAAAGGAGAGAAAACAACAAACTAGGAGGCGATAAAGGGAGCAAAAGAACTTAAACACTCATGATTACAAAAACCTAAAGGCTCTAAACAAAAAGATAAATAAGCACAAATCCAAAAACAAGGTCCAGAAATGTCGCACCCCGACAGCCACCTCTGTACTTCTCAGTTGGAATGGTGTTTTGAACCGTAAAGTCATTTTCCTTTTCCTGCAAATGTGACAAAGGTCAATATGGTCAAACTGTTAATCTTTGCTTCAACAGACCACTGGACATGTCTCCAGAAATGAAGGTCTTTGCAACAGAATACAACTTCTAACTGTAATCTGGCTTTTTAGTGTACTTCTTGAGAAACGGCTAATTTCTCACTTCGTGGCCTTTCAACCAGTGTCAGTGAAGGACTTGTTTCACTGTGGAAAAATATACTCTTTAGAGTTGTTGCCCTGCTAGAATGTCAACCTCCACCCCAGTCTCAAGTCTCCTGCAGCCTCTAACAGGTTTTCTTCTAGGATTGTTCTGCATTTAGCTCCATCCATCTTACCATCAACTCTGACCAGCTTCTCTGTCTCTGCCGAATAAAATTATACCCACAGCATGATGCTGCTACCGTCATGTTTCCCAAAGAGGATGGTGCAGACAGACAGATGGCCATGGTCATCTAACAGGAGCACCTATTTTATGTCTCTTACATGGCTTGTTACAATCTTTAAATAGGACTTGTCATGGTTTTCTTTCAGCAACACTCTTTTTGTCACTTCTTCACATAGGGTAGATTTGTGGAACAGTACTGATAGTTGTTCTATCGACAGGTTGTTCCACCTCATGTGTTCGCTGATTAGGCGACTTCTGAAGATGGCCTTTATTCAGGGGTATCAGAACTAAGGGAGGGGTGAATATAAATGCACATCAGTTTATTTGTATATAAAATAAAAAATAGATATCCTTTTACCTTTACTTGGCTATTGTGCACTATTTTGTGTTGGTTTGTCACATAAAATTCTAATGAAATATTCTTGTAGCAGCAATGTGACCAAATGTTCATGTGTTCAAGGGGCATCGATAATTTTGCAAAGCACTGCACACAAAAACTCCACCTCTAAAGACCACCTTGCATATTTTTTAGGAGTTGACCTCTTGGCAGGTCAACCCACTGACTAAACAACAGAAATCATGCTTTCTCTTATTATTTATTTACCTGGTAAAGATGGCCTTGTGAGACAATTAATCAAGTCAGTGAAAACTTATAAGCATCTTGACAGCAGCACTCAGACAGTAACTGGGGCAGCTTGTCAAATACAGGGAGTGTTCTGTTCAAACCAATTACTCTGTCATGTCATGATGACCCAAATAAACCAAGCCCTGGTTGTTGGAAAGTATGAAGCTGGAGGTATGCTGGCG
The DNA here is from genome assembly GCF_021462225.1 of Girardinichthys multiradiatus. Lineage (NCBI taxonomy): Eukaryota > Metazoa > Chordata > Actinopteri > Cyprinodontiformes > Goodeidae > Girardinichthys > Girardinichthys multiradiatus. Next base: position 4,623,543 of record NC_061811.1, read on the forward strand.
GTGCTGGCACTGTGAGTTACATGTTTGAGGAGCTGACGGGGCGCAGTCATCAACTCTGCAATGAGAACAATCACACTTCTCTTTTGAAGGATGGTTCTGCCTTATGTGGACGTGCACTTAAGGACACACATCAGCTTCCTTGTAAGCCTCATAGAGTCAGATAAAGACTCACATTTGTAATGAGGAAAAATACCTTAACAGTGCTGACAGTACATGTGGCTTCACATCTGAGTGCACACACCATATGTAAAGCTTGTGTCATCTCAGCACATTTTAGTAGGAATGTCTGAAAGGAGATAGCCAACCTCCTGTCCTCCCCTCCTCATTTTTTTCTTTTTTTTCCTGTGTCTTTGATGACCAAGCTGTTGGGTGGTCCGTCTGACCGCTCTGACCTTTGTGCTTCGACTGACATAAATTTGCTAATGGTTACCCCTTTGTTTCTTCACTGGCCTTTCTGTGCTCAGCTGATATGATCCGGTTCTTCTGCAGAGGTAAAGTTTTCTTGGAGGAGATGGTGAACAGCAACAGCAAAGCTAAGCCTGGAATATTTAGGGGTATTTGTGTACAACCAGTATAATCTAAAGAGCACTGGGTAGGAGTGCTGTAGTGTTGGTAAGTCAGCTGTGCAAAAGGCTGGTGCAAAGTAGGGGAACACAATGTAACCATTCCATTTTGATTGGTTGTAAAACCTCAATCATCACTCAGTCATGCTTTTTTTGTCTGATTGATGAAACCAGAACATTTTGGTGAGCTACCTGAAATCAACAATGTCTCAGGATAAACAAAAGAAATTAAAACAAGAAAAATGGAAGTAAACAACCATCAACAGACACCAACAAAAGTTAAACTAAATTAATAACATAATGATTATTAGACAACTAAAAAAAAAACTTAAGTAAAAATGCAGAATTGAAGCAACACAGAGACAGATATAAACAATGTATATAAAAAAACATTCAAAGACTGGAATTCTAAAAAAAACTGTCCAGAAGATAAAATTATTAAATATTATCTAAAATAATTCTAACACCATGATATGAGGATACTCAATATTACAAAAAAACAAAATACAATAAAAACCATTGAAATTTAAGTGGAAGCCAGCCTAGATTTGATATAATTTTAATTAATTTAAGAACAAGAATCCTCTCAGCTGCCCTCAGGTCTTCAGGAAGGCTGTTCCAGAGCAAAGAGCTGTAATGATTTATGTCTCAGTGTAGGTTCTAGTTTTTAGTCAGTTACTGGCAGGAGGCCTTTTTTAGCTTCGGGGGGCTTGTAACATAAAAGATTGTCAGATAAATAAGTTTGACTAAAACCATTATTTGTTTTAAAAACCAATAAAAGCACAGGTAGTGCAGAGACTAATCAGAGTGAACTGACCTGGCTTTCCTCAATCTTGCAGCTAAATTGTGCAATAAAGGGTCTCTTTAAGATGACCAGAGAGCAGAGCATTACAGTAATCAGTCCAACATCTTAGAAAAGCAAGGATTAGCCACTGTGTTTTGAACAGAAAGATAAATGCTCGAACTCTGGCAATTGCTATGTTTTAATGTATAAAATTCAGATTGTGATCACATATTATAGCTTGACTTTTAATAATCTTCAGTTTATAGAAATGAAAATAAAGGGGCGTCTGGCCATTTAACTTTTCTTATTTAAGCAATTAGGAATTTTACCAATAAAGAGGTAAACTAAGATTATGTTTATTACTTTTGTCTCACACTATGGGAAAATATGTATGATCTACTGAGCTTTTGGGAGATTACCTAACCAGATACCTGAACCACCTGAATTGACTCGTTTTGATGCTCTTGTCTGAGCTGCCCACAGATGATGGAGTTTCTCAACTTATTTATGGCAGACTTCAGCCACCTTACAGAGGAAGCTCTTGCAGCCATTTATATCCAGGATCTCGTTCTTTCAATCATGATCCATATCTCGTCACCATAGAGGAGGTTCAGAATGAAGACAAACTGGTAAATGCAGAGCTTTGCTCTTTGGCTCAGCTCTTTCTTCACCACAACAGTCTGGAGCAGCTCACTCATTGCTGAGACAAAGCCCCAATTTCCCATTCATCTCCTGTTCCATTGTGGCATCACTTAGGAAGAAGACACCTAGAAACTTGGAACCCTCTGCTTAAAAAAAATGTCCTGACCCAAAGGAGGTCCAGAGATGGTTGGATTACAAGACACCAAGATGGAGTATAACTTTGTACTTTGGTTGCAGTACTGTTACTCAAAAAATCTTAATTGTCAAAAAACGTGTTTGCAGCTATTTATTTGAACTTTATAAAAGAAATAAAAACAACAGATGCTGGTCTGCACTCTTTTATACATTTTTTAGACTCCTCGATCAGCTAATGACAATGCAATTGCACTCCAAAAGGTATGGCGGAGAGAAAAGAGGAATCGATTCTCTGTTCCATGCTGTAACTTAGTCAGCCATTAAGTATAAATATACCACTCAGCAAAGGCAGAGCTCTGGTCAAATTAAAATGTTTGGATGCCTAAATTAAAAGGAAATCAAAAGTATGGTTCCAATCATGCCCACAAGTGTGCACCCTGGGCAAGGTTTCCTAAACTTTACCCCATAAACATTGCAATCAGCACATACATTTTCTTGTGTTTACCATTTCTGCTCCCCCAAAGTAAAAACAGCAAAAGTAAAAAGTACAGTAGCTTTACAGCCAAAGCTCCAGGAGAGGCATATTTGCAGTGGACTCGTTTGCCATGTTTTGGGGGCCAAAAGAGAAAGAAAATAATTTGGAGGGAATAGCAACAGATCTGAAATTCTGGAACGAGTCAGGGCTGAAGTGGCAGCAGTTACAGTGGAGCACCTGCAAGTATGCAAGTGTCTGTCTGCTGAGGAGAAGCCAAAGCTGTTGCATCGCTCAGTCCTGTTTGTACACTAACCAAAGGGATAGACAAGAATCGAAGCACCTTCAAAGACGAGCTGATTCTCTGTAATTATTTTTGTTTGGGCTTTGATCTCAGGGAGGAGAGTGAGAGAAAATAATTACCTGTTTCTGTGTGCCCATTTACAATGAATGAAAGGAGATGTTAGACTGGAATCGTATGGTAATGGGAAGTTGTCTGCGCAAATGTGATGGGGAGGTGTTGACTGCTACTTGAGGGGAATAAAACAAGACCTGCCTAGACATTTTGTTCTTAAAGCCTTGAAGGCTTCTGGCAACCTGGCTCACTCCACTTCCAAAGAACATACAAGACAGGTCAGAGAATGATGTTGCAGCTGACATTATCTTGTCCTCAGTGCAATCTATGTGAGGGGAGGACATGTTGACAGACTGACCGCATTGAATTTTAATGCTTCCACCTACTCATGCATCAGTACCTGGAAAAAGCTTTTTCGTTGTTATGGAACTTTTATGTTACTATTGAGCTGACTGCAGACAGCATTAGGATTTCAGAGATGTCCTTTTTATCCATCTTTCAATCACTTATAAAGTTCCAGCCATCAACCAGTCTAGAGCACAGACATGGATGCCCTGATGTCCATAACCTCTATTCCTTTATTTTCCTGCAAAGCATACTGACTCTCACTTGCAATGTGTTTTACCTCTTCTATAAATAATGCAATAGAAATGAACTTGGCTCTTATTATCTGACAAAATTCCTGCTGGTCAACTTACAAAATAATGAACACTAGTGCCAAAATAGAAACAAAATGAATCATGGGGAATCTTTTGGGACGTCTGACATGTAGAAAATGTAAAATGTCTTTACAGTAAGACCTACATTTTCACTGAGCTCAGAAGAACAAAATAAAGTGGTGGGTCATCATTTTCATCCATTATTATTAACTAGTGTTACTAGTGACATTCCGCACTTGAAACGTGTCTTTCTATATTCAACTTTGCATATGGATCATAAAATTGGATTGAATGATCAGATCTGTAACATAGCTTGACTATGCCCCTGTGTAATTATAAGCTGGATGACGAGACACACAATCAATTGAGAAATCCATGACAGTTTCTCCTTTTGGAACATGGGAGTAGACAGCCAGTCATCCTTCATGTGCCCTTTGTGACTGATGCATCTACTTCCTGTCTACAACATGCATGACCGTATTGCACGCTCACACAACATCGGATCATGCATAATATATCGTGGCTGTCTAAACATGATGATGGTGGAACCAGCAATAAGTATCAGTCATTCTGCTGACATTACAGGCTTGAATGATTGGGCTTTGAGAGGGCTCAGTCTGAGTACATTGAGCCTCAATTGGAATTGCAGCTGCAGGCTGACAGCTGATGGCAGCTACTTTCTGAGGAGAACCCACCGACTGCTAAGATATTTTAAGAACACAAACATGACTTTCTGTCTCTATCTGTTATAAACCCCAAGAAGTAAGATTTGTGTTACTTGCTAAAATGTATGAAACAGCTCCCATGAAAGGTAGCTGCCCTTTACAAATTTCTTCTGCATTTGTTTTTAGTCACAGTTAAATGTTATAGATCATTAAAAAAAAATTATATTACACAAATATAACCTGGGTAAATACAAAATGGAGTATCAAATGAAGACTTAATTTAAATAAAGGGAGAAAGCAATCCAAACCAACCTGGTTCTTTGTGAAAAATAAATTGCCCCTAAACCTACTGACTGGTTGTGCCCCTGTTGGTGGAAACAACTGCCATCAAGTGTGCAAAACCTGGCAGTGAGTCTTTTACGTCACTGTGGATTAATTTTGTCCCACTCTTTTTTGCTGAATTACTTTAAATTAAATAGGTTGGATGGTTTCCATGCTTGAATTAAGGTTATGCCACAGTATCTCAATTGTAGTTTGGTCTAGACTTTATTTAGGCCACTCCAAAGTCCTGATTTTGATTTTATTAGAAGATGTAGAGTTCTGTATTATAAACCAAGTGAGCCTAAGGTTAAAAGTGCAAACTTACAACCAGACATTCTCCTCCAGGATTCTCTGATAAAGAGCAGAATTCAATGTTCCAAGACCTGAAGCAGCAAAGAAGCCCAAAACCATCACATTACAACCACCATGTTGGACAGTAGACATACTTTTTTTCCGACATGGTGTGTTACTTTTAAGCCAGATGCAATTAGATGCACACCTTTTCCAAGGTTCCAGTGGCCCTATTTCAAGATGAGACCATTGGGCACATTGCATAGATTTGCAAACTGTGAGTTCAGTGCAGGTTGTTAGTTTTGTGCAAATCCCTATGCATAAAGAATATACCTCAACATTAATTTTTAACAGTGCTGTATGCTATAAATCTGTAACTTTTTATGGTAAGTCTTAGTTGCTTGTTATCTGCATATTAGCTAAAGCAGCTTATTGTTAGCTTTGATAGTAACTGCTTTTTTATATCCTCGTTTGTAGGTCACTTTGGATAAAAGCATCTGCCGTGTGCCCCATCTGCCAGAATATATTCAATGGGTATGATAGATTTCAGTCGTCAGATTTCAGTTATCAACTCTGACCAGGCTCAAGAAAAGCTGGTCAGAGTTGATAAAATAGATGGACAATGACCCTAAACATACAGCCAGAGCACACAGTTGACTTCTTAAAAACAAAGAACATTCATCTGTCAGAATGGCCAAGTCAAAGTCCAGACCTGAATCCCATTGGGAATCTGTGACTTGAACATTGACATTCATAAATGCTCTCTATCTAATGTAACTGGATTTGGGCTATTCTTCAAAAATAAATGGGTAAAAAGTCTCTAGATGAGAAAGGCTGTTTGAGAAATACCCCCAAAAAACCCTTGCAGCTGCAAGTGAAAGGTGGTTGACTCAGAAGGGCTAAATATAAATACACATCACACTTCATGGATTTGTTTGTTGTAAAAAAGCAATGTAATATTTTTGTTTTCCACTTCATAATTATGTATTGTTTTGTGTTGGCTGAATCATATACATTATGATTTCATACATTCAGTATGTAATCATGTAAATAAGTTTGTAGTTGCGATGTTAGAAAAAAAGTTTTTTTTGCAGTGTACCGTTACTGTAAAAACAAAGCATAAACACACCTTTTGGGAATACATTGTACTGTTTTTGCCTCCAACAGAGTTGGCACAGTGTGCTTAAGGTTGTCCAGCAGTAGAGGGAGTGTTTTTCTATGCTCCACTCATATGACACATGTCACTGAGCTTGAAATAAGAAGAAAGCAGGGATGGAGAAATGGAGTGATACCAACCAGAGAGGAGGGATGGAGGGAACGAAAGGGAATTAATGCAGACCAAAGAAACGGTAGTGACAGATTCAGCCGATAGGCGCAAGGTAGAGGTTCGGAAGATCGAAGCAAGCAGAAAAGCAGAGGCAGGGAACCCAGCAGGTGATCCCAGCATGTCTACCTCCACCACTGCAGGCTTTGATGCTCAGCCAGGGAAATGATGACACAGCCACTGCTCTGCAACAGCAGCCAATCTGTTTCCGCAGGGAAGAACAGAAAACAGCCCTATTCCACTCTGTCTCCTCATATTACTGACACATAAAAAAAAAAATGTGAAATGTGAATATAAAATTGCATATTAAAAAAGTTGTGGCCTGTTTATAAAGTAATTGAGATATACAGCAGCACTTTTCACAATTCAGAGTCCATCCCCAATCTAGACCAGAAAGCAAGTTAATCCGGACCAAATCCACACCTTAGTTTTATGATTTATGGAATCTCAGAATTAAACATGTCAAAAAACATGGACCATTATAATCTGAGGTTTTTCTACCATTTAAGCATCATTGTTATCCTTTTCATTGATGTTCACAGTAAAAGAGCAGTGCTGCTCTTGCCTGTCTGCTTCAGACCAACCTTCAAACTATTAATAACACTTGTCAATAATAATTACAATATAAAAAGAATGGTTATTATGAAGCAACAGAAAAAGCTTCATGTTGGTTTTGTTCATGTGATTCATTGGAACTGCAAAGAAAACATGTCAGAGGAGAACAATTAACAAGCCATATCAAAACAGAGAATTAAGCTAAAGTTTCCCTAGCACCTTTGTTTTGCTCAAGCAAAATAACTAAACTGTTCCAGTTTAAGTTACAATTTCTTATAAATTAGAATGCTCTTTAGAATTTACTATAGAAAATCTGAGCAATTTAGGGTCAAAATCAAACATCTCCAGCCATAAAGTGACTTTTCTTTGGTTTGTAAATTATGTAAGTGTTTGGATCAGCAGCAGTTTTCTAGAACTTAGACTTTGGACCGTTATAAAGCAAGTTCAAGAGCCCCTGATATTATAAATAAACTTTCTTGTAATTAGGTTTCTAATCTGCTTAGATCAGAAAATAAAAATTGACCTGAGGATAAAGACTCTTTCGTGATTTGATTGAACTAAATTGCGTTTTAACTGACTGATGGCAGTCAGGCTGGCTTTTCCTCTCTGTAAGCCTAATCCTGTTTCTGTGCCAGTTGGTGAGTTTTTATTGTGTCTGACACCAGGTGGATTATGTTGCTTCTTTCACAATGAAACAAACAAAAGCTAATACTAATCCAGCATGAAGCTCCAGCATGAGGTCTTACACTCTGGATTAATTTGCAACATTCCCCAACTAGCCTAATCCTCGAGGAAGCAGTCGGGATGGTAGCCTAACTGACAGTTTCTGCCTTGTTATGGCTGGTTGATGTGTTTCACCTGACTTTTCCCCTTGGAAAATCTATTCTGATGGGAGAGACAAAGCAAAGTTATTACACACAGAATAAAGTGGGTAAAAACTTTCCCAACAGCTTTTATTTGGCAGCCATTAAGCCTGTCTGGAAGCTTTTTGGAGTATGTTCCGCTTCTCTTAATGTTCCGGTTTTGACATTTTGAAATCAATAGGAGGGTGGGAAATGTTTTCTTTTTGTACAGTTTCATGAACAGGGGGTGAAAACACTTCAATCAGGCCAGCAGAGGACTTGACACAGGAGACAGAGGGATCGATCCATAATGAGTGGAGCTGTACCTGGGGTTCCACTCAACACATATCGCTTCTCAGCAACCTTAAATTCAGCAAATACACTAACTGCACTTCATTCCAACTTTACATCGACTCAATGAAGCATATGTATCTAAAAACAACAAAAAATCCCACGAACCATGGTTTTCCAGCAGAGGTTGTACCATTTTAAAGAGTTTTCTTTTTTTTCCTGTTAGAAATGTGGTATTAATTTATTTTTTTATGTTCACACTCACACAGACTCCATTGTTGGGTTCAACAGTTAGGCTTCCATTACCTTGTAAGCTATTCTGAGGTGATTTTGGTAAAATTTGTGGATAACATAAATCCAAATCAGATGTTTTGTCCCCGAGGAGAATAAAAAATAATTGTTACAGTTTCCGAGATTATCTTAAAAATGTTTTATTGAGGATAAGAATGCATGCCAGTGATGTATTGGTAATTATTGTAAAGCAAGGAATAACCTTTGCTTAAAGTTATAAAAGCTTTGTTACAAAAATTTGCAGTAAGTTTCTTTGAACCATTTTATGCATGTATTGATAAATATGTCTCAAATCATTACCAACAGTCACTGTGGGTTTCTCTTTCCAGGTGGTCATGTACATCATTACTCCTAAATGTTCTCCTGATGGTCAACTCACTTTGCTCTGTCTTATTGGAGCTTTGATTGGTAATTGATCATCCTTTAAGATGTTCACTGAATATAAATTGTTGCAGATTTCACTGATCTTTGCCAGCCAGTGTATTTCTGCAACCTAGATTGCCATGCAAATTTTATTTGGATTTCTGTAATATGTGATGTGATGTGAAACAACAGAAAAATACATGATATATGATTTTAGGAAAAAAAGGGTTATGAATAAAAATTTCAACAGTGTGGGCATGTTTTTATATTTAGGCCTCTTCACCCTTAGATAGGTTGCCCTGCGATGACCTGGTGACCTGTCCAGGGTGTACCCTGCCTCCTGCCCATAGACTGTTGAGATAGGCACCACCTTCCCCACGACCCACTATGGAAGGAGCAGTAGAAAATGACTGACTCTTAGATAGGATAATGTACAACCAGTTTTCTTCAGAAATCCTAGAATTTGTAAAAATACAGTCAACCTGGGGCTGCACTGTGGCGCAATTGGTAGCACTGTTGCCTTGCAGCAAGATGGTCCTGGGTTCAATTCCCAGCCGGCGGACTTTCTGCATGGAGTTTGCATGTTCTCCCCGTGCATGCGTGGGTTCTCACCAGGTACTCCGGCTTCCTCCCACAGTCCAAAGACATGCCTGTTAGGTTAATTGGTCACTCTAAACTGCCCTTAGGTGTATGAATGAGTGTGCGCATGGTTGTTTGTGTGTTGCTCTGCGATGGACTGGAGACCAGTCCAGGGTGTACCCCGCCTCTCGCCCATAGACTGCTGGAGATAGGTACAAGCTCCCCCATGACCCACTATGGAATAAGTGGTAGAAAATGACTGACTGACTGACAGTCAACCTGTGCATAGTTTAATATTTATAACATAAATGCAGCTGTTCTGTAAATGGCTCAGAGGAGAACAAACAGCATCATGAAGACCAAGGAATACACCAGACAGGTCAGGGAGAAAGTTTTAGGCAGGGCTAGGTTATACAACAATATTCCAAGTTTTGAACATCTCACAGAGCTCTGTTGCTTTAATTGCAGAGAAAGGCAATTCTGGAGTGGTATTAACTTTAGAGGCTTGAATAATTATTTTTAGCCATTTAAATAGTATATGAGTAGTTATCTGCTTTTGTGGATCAAAATGGGCTATTGGGTTGCTGACCCCTTATCTTGATCCTCCTCCCTTCCCCTCACCAACGTAGCCCCAGCTGGTTCTCGAGAAATTTTTTGACTATTCAATTGTATCATCAAGCAAGCCTAGTTAATTAGGCATCTAGTTGGCCCTCCTCTCTCACATACACTTCCCCCTGGGGCCCACAGCAGCTCTTGTTATGAAGGTTAAGTGCGAAAACATGTTCCCCTTTATAACATGACTTACAGAGGTATAGGGCCAATAGATTTATAGTTGCCTTGCAGATCGAGTCTTAGTAGTTTGTAGAGGGCAGCAGAAAGGTGAGACTTAAAAGAGATGATGATTTGATAAACATTTCATTTTTTTTAATATAAATTATATGAGGGAATGTTTTTCAAGACAAATACCTTTTTTTCTATATAATATAATCATTGTCAGTTGCAGCAAAAGATGCTATATTCATCAGAATCACTTTGCTGCCTGTGCGCCTGAATTTGCCTACTAAGGGACAATAAAGGATAATTCTATTCTATTCTAAGCTGTTATAGTAAATCCTTAACTGATTTGATTGCTTCTCATCTGATGACTTTAAAGTACATAAATGAGATCTTTTACAACATCTCCTTTCCAGTTTTTCTTTTGCTAACAAGTTTTATTTATTTCAATGACTAAAATTCAGAAATATGTAAAAACAAACAAAACAAATGGTAGCATGCCCAATCTACCTGTAATCAACGCTAACTGCATTAAACACTACGCTGTAATTTGAAACATTAAAATTCTGGCAGCAGATGTGAGTTGTAATTTCTGCTGCAGTTCTGACTTGTACTGTTAATGTAATATGCAGTGGCTTGGGCCAGTAGTCACATTTCTTCCAACAATTGTGTTACTGCCATATCATTAAGAGCAAGTCAAGTGGTTGTGCAAGTCTCATGTTTCTCCACATAATCAGTCTGTGTATTAAGATTTAACACTACATTAACGTACCTGTCAAAATGTTATTCTAAGGACACTGTGTGTTAACCCCTGAAAGACTGTATCCAGTTAATTTCCCCACAGTAGCATGCTGTTTGGCAAAAAAATGTCCCTTAAAGCTAATGTTACATGTGGTGGGCATACGTTATTTAATGTTTTTAACAAATTGATCTGAGGACATTTTGTTTTGTATTGACAGAGGAAACAAATAAAGTAAGAAAACCTGTAAAAGATATTTCCTTAGCTGATAAATTTATGCTCACAAAAACAGTTGTGATTGCTTCTTTGTTGCTCCATACTCCAGCTATCTCTAGTCAGTGAGCAATTTTCCCTTCTGAAAAAACAAATCAGCTGTTTCATGTCTTATAAGATCTTAATTAATTAAGTTCCTTATCTGCCTCAGAAAGACTGCCATTGCTTCATTATCTCCGTGTTAGGAGCAACTCAGTTACAGAGGTGCTGCCAGTGTATGAGAAAGCAACAATTCTGGCTTTAAATTACAATATTTGCTGATCGGACATTGTTCTTGGAAACATGCTGAAAGTCATCTCTGCTACTAGTAACAGCCTGTGCTATTGCTCAGTGGCTAAATGCGTGTTGTTTCCTTCTGTCAATACTGTATGACAATTTTGTTTTGTTGTAAATGTATCAAAAATAAAGCATTTTTTATTTATAACACTACCACACACAAAAAATTGGATGAAATTATTTCACAACCTTAAATAAAATTTTGCATTTTTTAGTTGCATTTTATGATTCTCAGCATTCTACATGGATTAAATACTTTTTTGTGGAGCTTACAAATGATTAATTACAATAATAGAACACTTTCAGAGCACGAAGTTTCCCTAATATAAACATAAACTAAATGTCTATGTCTATATCAGGGCTATTTGCACAATTAACATTCACTTGTGTCTCATTGAAGTCTGCGTTTAGCCCCAATAATTAAATCTCCTCTATTGCTCATTGTGTCGTAGTTGTAGCATAAACATTTGGGTGTTCTCATCCCTGCCATTTGAGGCCTTCTTCCTTTTGTTTACAAGATTCCTGATCCTGGAGTAAAACGTATTTTTATTGTTGTTTTTCTAATAAAATGGTCGGTTCTCATCGTCCATATATGGTAGTGCCGTCCTGTTTTAGTGACCTTAAATTAAAAGACGCTTTTGTTTAAAACTCAAATGTTTCAAAGTACTATACACTTTGAAAAAAAATGCAGATGATTTATTTATGTTTCAGGTATTCTGGCTCTAAAATATGATGATACACAAGCTTTGAAGATCAGAAACTGATAGCAGTCTGTTTTCCTAAAAATCCCTCTTTCTCCTGGAATTCATATGATGTAATCAAGATCAACTGACTCATTCTCCCAAAAATATAATTTACCCACACAGACAATCGTGTCTCAGCAAGTTTAAGAGGTCTTAGCTTTAGTCACATTAAATCATAGCGGAGCCAGCAGTCACGCAGCTATCAAAGACAGAAGGGAAAAAAAAAGCATTAAGTATTTTTTCCCACTAAAAGGAATCTGGAAAAGCTGTCAAAGTATTCCACTATGAGGCGTTAAAATTCTACGTAGCGTTTTAGCACCTTGTAAATCTGCAGTGTGATATAGTGATGTGAGGTTTCCTCTCTGTGTCACTTTCTGTGTTTCTGAGCTTGTGTGAGCCCCTCAATGGATTTGTTATATAGCGAGTCAGTAAAGCGGTCCAATGTGAAAACCATCTTCCCAAAGTCAGAGAGATGTGATGTGGATCGGCGCTGATAATAAATAGCCGCGATAACTGGGGGAGGAACCCATCATCCGGCAGCGAGATGGGTTTGCACGAGGACGAAGCAGCCATAAAAGCCTGAATGAAGAGATGTAAAACAATAAGGCCAGAGAGGATGGGAGGAAAGGATGAGGCGACGACCCTGGAGAGCAGGCAGGAGATGGAAATGGGGAGATAGAAGGAGAGAAAGAGAATGAGAGAAGAGGAGGGGGCAGAGGGGGAGAAAAGAAGAGGGTGAGTCAGCCATGTCTGCTCTCCATCAAAAACTGTGTCAGTCACTCTCTATTGCCGAGCAGCCCCAACCCACCTACCTTCTGCCCCCTGCTCCACAGCTCTCTCTTCAGCTCACACATTGATTCCACTTCTTTTAACCGCCAGCCAGGGGTGTCCTCGACTGAATGTCAGTCCCGTGTTCGGGGTGACAGGAGACTGAGTGAGGGGGAAGGGAGAGAAGGCCGTCATGGAGGGAGGAGGGAGGGAGGGAGGAATGCTCCGCTTGCTCAGATACCTTCTTCATCTTGAGGTCTCAACCAACATGACCTGCTTCTTTCCATTTTAATTGCACTCTCTTTAATATCGCTTCTGTCTGTTTGACTGGCATTTAGGGACATGTGATAAGATACCTTGCTGTATCACAGTGTGTGACAGGCAGTGAGACATCTGAGGCTCAGACAGAGAGGCAGATGTAGAAGATGACAAGTGCACAGACTGACTCTGTCACCACATATACTGTATCTAGGCAAGCCAATGAAAAGGAGGGATGAAGGTGATCATATTGGCACGCAGCAGTAGAGACTGCAGAGGAAAATAAAGGGAATCACTCATTAGATTTGGACCAGTCTCCCAGATGATTCCCAAGGCATTGAGTTTTCCTTGCTTCATCATCACAGCAGAGCCAGGGAATCAGGCCCACAGTTGCTACATGTCAAGTTACATGTGAGCAAGCTCCTTCGTGCACATCCAACACAGGAGGCCTGATGAATAGAACCCGAGCAGCATATATATGATCAACATGGCATGCATGAAAAATAATTACACTTAGGCTGACATCCAAGGTTGATGGGCCTCAACAGCTGCCCAGTTGTTGCTGGCTATTTTTTCTTCTCTTGTCTGGACTTGGTTCCACATAAAAACACATCACACAGAATGTTTTTCATGCTGTCATATGATAGCACATGTAGG